>NW_028318045.1:6385000-6725000 GCF_062004578.1 Staurois parvus | reverse complement strand
TCTTTGTATATACAATAGCATTACAAAAAAGGAATAGTCTTTGACTATGTGTCCTATTCCTGAAACACAAAACTGCAGGATGTGCACAGAAATCCTTAGTTTAACATGAAATACTCCCCAAACAATAATGATGATAAAAATGATGCTATGGACTTGAGACCTCGGTTTGGAAATGTGAGTTTGGGAAGTTTAAAGGGCTTATATATGTCAATGAGAGTCTCCTGGACATCATACTGTGATAAAAATAATAAGTCCCTCAGGGTCTGTTCTCAGTATGTTCTTTAAGCTTCATTCTCCTCCTCCAGGAAGATTTAGTACCCGTGGTTTATCTTCCCAGCAGGATTCGATGGCAGCCAAGTAGACCTGTGTGCCTCATTCTGAAGGTGCTTGAAATGTTACTTGGTTTATTAGTCAACTTTATTACATTTGGAGATAATTAGTCAGGCATCCTTTTAGGCTATTGACATCTTGGTAAAGGTACATTCAAAGAGTGCCTAACAAACACACATACTCTTCTAAAAAGCCTTTTTCCCAAGGTCTGCTAACTTCCAATGTCTACCTTTTGACAGAGCACTTTCAGAATCACTGTTTGTATGGAAATGAATTGTCATGTATATTCGTTTTTCTATGTTGTTCTGTGTCAAAACTCTCATTTTCAGAAGAGCAGCAGAATGCTAGTTGCCAGACGGAGACTAGATTTGCTCCTGGATTTACAGAAGACATCCCCAGCTCCTGTTTTTGCTACATGCAGGAGTTTTCAGGCAGATTAAAGACAGGCAAGTGGCCTGCCAAACTGATTGACAAGCGTTGCACTGCAAGATATGAGAATGGAGTGAGAAAAAAGCTGTTGGTGATTAAATTTCATCCTTGATAAAACTCTAATTTAGCTTTCATTTTGAAAAATTACAGCAACCTGTATTAGAAACTTGTTTAAAGTATATTCAGAAAGAAAACAGGAAAAAAATATTTTTTGTCATTTAGTTTACTTTCCATATACAAGGGGCATTCAAGTCAAACTAGTACTTTGAGTTCATATATTCAGAGAACAAATTTCAAGGAGTGAAAACTGCATTTATTTTTAACAGTCCCCTGCTACATTTATATACTTATCCCATCATTTAGCTAATGCCTAGAAAGCTTCGGCATAGAAAGAGTTGTCAGTCCGCCTGAACCATCCTAGGACAGCCTGCTTCACTTCGTCATGATTGTGTTCACTATTCCCACAGAAAGATTTGTCTCTTGTGCAATTTCAGAACAGGTTATGCATCGATTATCCAGGATTAGACGTGCCATGTGCTCAATGTTCACAATAATGACTGCTGTGGGCTGGGAACCACCACGGCCTGGATTGTAACTGATGGCCATCTTTGAAGCCTTTTTACACCATTAAAATGTCTTACTGCGGCTGAGCATCTCATCACCGTACTGTACTTGAGGTTTTCTGTAGCTATCTGCGGGTTTTACACCTTCGTTCAGAAGAAACGTCATCACCACACATTATTCCATACACGCACTAACACTGTTGTCTGCCATCCTAATATCAGTAATTGGACGCACTTGCCACTTACTACTGCATGTAGTACCACCACGCTAACATCCCTTTTATACCTGTAAAATTAAAAGTCCCATTTTGACTTGAACAACCCTTGTATTTTGTGAAAAAGCTAGAATTTCACTTAAAGAATATCTTAACCAAAGAATCAAAATGTAACATAAAACTAAAGAATGAAAGTGATGTATGGGGATTGATGTCTTTTTCATTCTTTTGCTTCTTATTGCAGTTTCAGGCTTGGAAATTTAATATTAGACTACTGAATAATGATAAATTATTCATTTTCATTGGAGGGCAGTATGTGAATTTTATTTCGTTTTTGGTAAAAATGTAATACATTGCAGCATATCAGTCCTCAGATGTGCTGATGGCATTAGTTTTCTTTTTTTTTTCAGGCTAAATACATTTTCTGCAAGTACAGGAAAATACCAGTTGATTCTGTCAAAAATCCAATATCCTTGGAACTTCTTAAGGACTGACAGAAATCTCAAGCAATAATAGCGTTCCTTTCTGTGAAATTCAAAGCACTGCCCTCTATGTAATTGAGAAAAGGACGGGGGAGGTATTTGTGGTCCATATCAGGAAAGCAGCCAAGGGTGACAACACTGCTTCCCCATAGATACAGTATGATGAGTGAGAATTGTCTTCTTAGGAAGGAAAGTCTTATTGGCAGATTGATTCGACCAAAATAAAAAGTAAAAACCTTGAAAAC
Source organism: Staurois parvus (assembly GCF_062004578.1). Taxonomy (NCBI): domain Eukaryota; kingdom Metazoa; phylum Chordata; class Amphibia; order Anura; family Ranidae; genus Staurois; species Staurois parvus. The sequence continues at coordinate 6,722,736 of NW_028318045.1, read as the reverse complement.
AGAAAATTAATGAATTCACCACATCTAATGACTTGTAAGCTGCAATATATTACATTTTTGTGTTTGGGTTTAGATACAGCTAATTTAATTTAAATTTTTGGCTTTAAACAGAGACCTTCTCCACGTCATTCAAAATTACAACAGTAGCACACAGAGAGGGCTACAAAGTGCCTGTTTGCATACACTCACTGGCCACTTTATTGGGTACACCTTGCTAGTGCCAAGAAAATCTCCCCCACACCATTACACCACCACCAGCAGCCAGAACCATTGATGCAAGACAGGATGGATCCATACGTTTGTGTTGTTTACACCAAATTCTGACCCACAATCTGAATGCCGTAGCAACCAGTCTACCCATTTTCCTCCGACCTCTGTCATCAACAAGGCATTTTCGTCCACACAACTGCCATTCACTGTATATTTTCTCTTTCTCTGACAATTATCTGTAAACCCTAGAGATGGTTGTGTGTGAAAATCCCAGTAGATCAGCAGTTTTTTAAATACTCAGACCTGTCTAGCACCAACAACCATGCCATGTACAAAGTCACTTAAATCCCTTTTCTTCCCCTTTCTGATGCTCAACTTGAACATCAGCAAGTCGTCTTCATCACATCTATATGCCTAAATGCATTGAGTTGCTGCCATGTGATTGGCTGATTATCAATTTGTGTTACCAAGCACTGGTGAACAGGTGTACCTAATAAAGTGGCCGGTGAGTGTATAGTACAGTTACCAGCATTTTTCTGCACTGAAAGAACCCTAGTCACAGCTAGGGTACACAGGAAACAATTGTTTTCTATGTGCCCGCTTTGTGCTACAATGGTGAAGTGAGCTGTGATAAATGCAGGCATGTTGCATTTTATCACAGCAAACAGGAAGGCACCACATGTCACTGTACTGCAGCGCAATGCACAATGCTGCTGTACAGTAACATGAATGAAGTGTCTCACTGAATATAAAGTTCACACAAAAAAAAGAGAACAATGTAATGTGGTAAAAAGCACACCATCCCCTACTGTCGGCTCACTGCAGCTTGCTCAGATAGCTGCCTGCACACTAACGCTGCAGTTTAGTGTGTGAACTGGTCCATAAGAATGGCTGCTCCTCCAGCTCTGAAAATGTGCAGCTACTTCATTGGACATTAGTAAAAAAAATAAATTAATTTTGATATCTGGTCTGACATTGTAAAAACTGAGAACTGAGAATGGCAGTTTCTAAAGCCTTGTTCACAAAAAAGTTCAGTTATTTTCTGCAGTCTACGGGGCATTGTTACTTCCAGTTACTTAAAAATAACTGCATTCCAATTGCCATTAAATTTAATGTGATTGACGTTAAGCTTTTACATTATTAAAAGTACACCCCACCAACATATGGCATGTTGTATTGTTTTATGCATTTAGCAGCCAATGCAGGGATGGCTTGTTACCTTCGTATCGCACAGAGAGTGATAGAACGTTCAACTTCAGCTGCTGAAAGTAAAATAGGTTTTAAAAAGTGATTATTATACACATATTATTTTAATGGCCGTGTCATTTTTTTTTTCCTGCAATGAACAGCCTCATCTGAAATCTGCAGTCACAAAAACCATTACTGTGTTTAATTACTTTTCTAATAAACTTAAGATGCTAATTAAGTGCTGGTTATATATTGACAATAATGAGTCTATAAGTAAAATGACTTCAGTTCTAGGCATACGTCAGCAGATGGTTATGAAATTCAGTATTTACTTTAATCACACAGGAGGCAGAAGTCACTAGTAGCTAGAGTCATGTTATTGGATCTCCAGTCTTGATAAAAATTAATATAATATGTATGGTTGCCAAAAAAAAAATACTTTCTATTGTAAACTGATTTGTTTGGCTAGAGCGGGGAAGGGTAACAGCCCTATCAGGTTTTCTTATGGTCTGTTTCCGTTCTAGGGTGATTTCTCCTCACTTCCCGTCTTGACATGTGAAATTTCAAGACAAAAACTAAAACACATTTTTAATAGAGCAAGAAAGGTCTAGAACTTATGACAACCTTTTAAACCTTTCTGTCCGAGGGACCCCCCCCCCTCTTTTTATGAGTCACAGGGACAGGAATTGAGGAAAATCTCCCCAATGAGATCACAGACAGGATTAAAGTGGTTGTAAACCTCTGACTTGAAATGTGAACAAAGCATATCCCTCTACAGTGTGTAAATGTCTCAATCCAGAGCAGGTGGTAATTCCTCTCTGCTGCCTTGTTCCTCTGCTATCTGCATGAGCCACTTCTGACAAGTTTTCCTGACACCAAGAGAAAAATGGTGACAGGGAAGGGCACAGCTTGTAATTGACAGCCTCAGCTCTGCTTCTGTGTGCTGTGTGAATGGGGTGTGTCTCTTCCCTTCAATCAGCTCTCAGAGCTCTCCTCACTGATGTAACTTCAGCTCTCCATCCCCTGCTTTTCAGAGCTGAGAGATCCTGTTCTGCAATTTGAATAGATGCAGGAGACAGATGGCTATAGATAAACAGGTAAAACTTAGGCAGGAGGATTTCTTTAATCTCTGTACATCACCCGGAGCCAATGTAAGTAACGGTTTGCAACCACTTTAAATGACTTGCAGAAATTGTAAGTATTCCCAACTCTATCCAAAATTTAAGAAAATATTTTTGTTTTGAGTTAGGCTTTATTGTATTTGAATTAATAATTTCCCTTTTAATTTGTAGTAGATATAATTTAAATACTACAGGCCTCCTGGTTGTAGGTCAAGCACGACACTCATGGGTCACAAGCCACCTATTTATTACAGAGGAAAAGAACAGGAGGCAAAAATTTGTCTCTTAATCCATATCTATACCTACGGAAGTAATTCAGATACACAGGGCAGGAACTCAATCAACAGATATCTTAATTTTTCTACAACTGCCAAATTCGCATTTAAGTGTCTTTTTATTGGGCCGTGACAACAGAGCACGCTCCATAGTGAGTATTTCCCAGGACCATAATCCCCCTGCTTTTGTAACTGGTGCACCTTCCCTCTCACAGCACTAGATGCAAAGCCTGATATTGAACTCCATCCTTTTGTATCAATTATGGCATCCCTTCCTCCTTTTTAACTGAACCTGTTATAATAGAAATTATTTTTATTTAAAGCTGCGGTGACTGGGGCTGTCATAGTAATCCTAGCTTTACTACCTAGCTAGCTAGTGCCCAGGAATATGCACGCAGAATAATAGCTCAGGCTGCTTAAATGTTGCTGCCTGTCTACTTTTTATTTCAGGTGATTGACTTAAATAGGGTTTGTATTGTGGAAGCTGCACCCAAAAAGGCAAATGGAGAGCAAAGTACTAGTCACCAATATTGCCCCTGCAGCAAATATTTTTCCCATTTTTGACTTGTTATGTATTATTTTTCACTGTGTTTCTGTGTAGGTGGCCATCTAGGTATAGGCATAGGGATTTGCTTTTTCAAGTCAGAGCTGCTCCTCTGATGAATGGTGATTTGACAATTATTGGGAAATATTCAAGCAGCAGCAGTAGAGGTGGAGGGAGCACAAATCACAGAGTGGATGAAGCAGGGAGATCCTTCCACTGTGAGTTTTCAGTGACAGCTTCCTCTGCAGCATGGAAAACAGTGAGCAGCACATTGGTGTCATCACCAAATTTTCAGGTGAACAGGAACTGATGTGGAAATTATGGCAGAGAAATCTTGTTGGAATAGCTAAAACATTTAAGAAGCCAAGGACGGAGTCAGCACAAAATGCTCTACCTATAAATATAATACCATTTTTGGTCAGTTGAACCATTTAGCCACTTTTCAAGGCTGAGTACATTGGAAAGGCTGGCTGCACTGAGAATGTAATGCTTAAACTGTAAAGAGACATTTATACAGAACTAAGACTTAAAACTCACAGCCAACGTTCACTGACCCACTGTATTCTTGAGATTTGTGAACTTTTAAGATACTGCTTCTGTTGTGGTTCAGAGCATACAAATTGGGATGACCCATATTGAACCATGCCTTACACATTGCTCCCAATTATAAGATATAGGTTGGGAAAAGTGAGCATACAAATTTAGCTGCAACTTCAATTGGCAGGCATGCGTATCAAGGTGATCTGTGCTGAATTTTGGTCTGTGAGAATCAGCTACAGTAGGTTTGGTTTAGTAAAGACTGAAACCAAACCCAAGCTGAAAATCCTGCATGGAGAATGGCCAGTTAAAGGAAAACTCCAGTAAAACTGTCAATGAACTATCATGTGGGAAATTTAAAGTCCACTTGTACTTTTTAAAAACATGTTATCTCTTTTTATGTAGCCAGGGACAGCAAGCTAACCTTTCTTTTTTATGTGCTTTCTCAGGCCAGCACAAACATCAATTTGTTTATATTTAGTCAGTCTGCACTCTACACTACGCAGCAGGGCATTTCAGACCAGGACTGAGGACTATGAAGGCATTGGAGATGTGCATTCTGCTTTCCATAATTGGTTTGCTAGAACCACATGATTTATGACATGCACAGTGGCTAAGTGGTTAGCGCTTCTACCTAGCTGCACTAGGGTCATCGGTTGAAATTCCCCGCCATGGCACTACCTGTGTGGAGTTTGCATGCTCTCCCTGTGCCTGCATGGGTTTCCTTCCACAGGCCAAAGGCATGCTGGTAGGTTAATTGACTCCTGTCTAAATTGGCCCTAATATATGTACTGTATGTATAAATGTGTTTTAGGGATCTTAGACTGTAAGCTCCTTGAGAGCAGGAACTGATGTGAATGTACAACATATCTGTGTAAAGCACTGCGTAAAGTGACAGAGCTATATAAGTACCTGTAATAAATAAATAAATGTAGGCAAGACTTAGCTAGACTTTTGCATGCCTCTTCTTTAGCAGTTTTTGTATTTATTCCTCTAATGATTACATCAGTGCAGTGTAGGAAATACAGTTTTCCTTTAAATAGAGTACCATGTAAACTATTGTTCCCTTGATGCTGCAAGACTCTCACACATGCCGCTGGGTTGGGCTTCACCCTCTCATCACATGACTCTATTCTCTGTAATGTCCTTCCTCTCTCTTTTTCTATCTATGAGAAAATCAAGTAGCGTGCAGTAGGTGGTAAGAACACCTAACCTGTGTATTATAGCTGAGCAGCTGGTGTTTCCAGAACATATTACTGGCACCAAATCGATTTCAAGTATTTGGGCAGCTTTGCATGCCTTTTGAAGCATATCATTAAATGAAATGAAGTGAAAATCTACATTTTATTTACGCACCATCTTTTAAAAGTATGACTATAAGGTACAGCAACATCTACATATTTGATGTAAATGACTATGCTCCACCCCCCAATATATTTTTGGGTTTAGGGGTTTTATTCCTGATGAAGAATATTATAATTTTGCTTTCAGAATAATAACCTGCCCTGCTTTTCTAGATTGTTTTACTATAGAAATACGATTGCACCAGACTAAACATTTTATGAGTGAATTATTTCAAGTAGCAAATTCTAAACAGGAAAAAGGGTGGAACAAACGACTGTTTGAGTTTTGTGATCCCCATATGAAGCCGTTAACATTATGATACTACATAAATCATCAAATTCAGTTTTTCACTAGAGGAATTTTACATACAGATTATTAATTTAATGTTGTTATTTTGACAAATTTGGGTACCATTTGACACTGTCAGACATATTAATACAACCCTCCCTTGACATCCACCATTGTTAAATCCCATGACTGTAACCATGTATTTCATTTATAAAAACTATCACCTCTCCAGTGAGTCCACATAGCTTGTACATTTCGTGTAATAACAAACCAACATTATGAAGAAGCTGGAGGTTTTTTTTTTTTCTTTTTTTTGCAATTCCTAAAAACCAGAGTTCCAGTAATGTGAACAGAACTGGCACACACACAGACAGCAGTCAATTTTGTTAGGCCTTGTGCTTTTGCCATTGGTGTTTGTCCGGCCTAGACACCAAGCAGCAGCTAAGGCAGCTGAGGTTCGAGTGAAAATTGGCTTCTGGTTTCTCACCTTGTTCACAGACGTCTCTGTCAGCTTTAATGGAGCACACAAAATTTTAATGTTGTTTGTCAATTTTACAAGTTGACAATATTTGGGATAAAACAGTGGGCCAGAATTTTGGGTTTGTCAAATTCAAAAATATATGAAATATATATCCTTTAATTTCTCAAATCTCTTCCACCAAGTGAGTAAGGGATGTTCTTGTGAAATTATTTCCACGTTAGATCTCCAAAGTGGTGTACATGTTAGGGCTGTTCTATCAAAACAGTCTTCCGCTTCTAGGTAAGGTTGGTTAAAACATAGAGATTTGAAATTATTAGTTGTGACAGATGGGAATGTAACGATAGAGGTTCATGGTCATAGGACACCGGCGCAGGAACCATCTGGCATCCTGATCGAGAAAACAAAAAGCATTGATTAATGATGGATTATATACACAGTCCATGATGTGGTCTTTGATCTACCATCACTATGAGTTGAAGTCATTGACTCTCCTATGCCGACATCACTCCTCCTGTGGCCTCCAAACAAGGCATGAACAGGAATGGCGACAAGGAAATATCTGTAGTCCACATGTGAGTTTAAAGGTAGAGTGGCCTGCCTTTCTCTTTTTGTGCTTTAGATAGATATGTTTTTAGCACACTGTTCCATTCTCAGGGCGGGATTTGGGGCAGTTGGTCCTCAGGACAGGCTGTACTGAGGGCGCTAAGGTGCAGAAGAAACCCGAGATTAAAGTTAGGCCCAAGCCCCCCCAGGCACAGAACATGGACCATCCATAGCCATGGCTGATGTCATCAGGTAAACCGTACAAGAACCGAGGGTAGCGGGACAGCTCAAAGTTGATACCTGCTACGCAGGTGCACAGTGAAATGATACAGAAGGTGCCTGTGGGTGGAGAGAGCAAATTATTAAGAGGTCAGTGTTAATATTTCCTTTTAAAACTCACACACTATAGGTTTCGATAAGACAAATAGAGAACACACTACATAACTGTCATTATTAATAGTCATTAAACAGTCAGGCCAACAACACAATGTATTCTGGAGAATCTTCCAATAATTCCAGTTGTGAGATTTCAATCCCTGAGTTCCCAACTCCACACCTTTGTCATGACCATTTCAGAGGATGCAGCAATAAAATGATATTTTGACTGTGACCGGTTCTACAATGGAAGATTCTATAATGGAGGTGACTTATTCAGGAATCCTGGCTCAGTCACCTCCAAGAGATATAAAAAGTAGCAAATACACATTAGGGTCAGTTTTAGGAGGAAGCCAATTAATCTGCTAGTAAATTTGAAATGTATGAGGAAACTTATACAAACACAAAGAATATATACAAACCCAATGCAGATAATGTCCTTGGTATGAACCCAGTGCTCTGTGGTAATGTTGGTCATACAAGTTACAATCTAACTGAACAATCTCCTTTACAATCTCTTTTAACTTTACCAACTGCTACAAAATGTGAAGATCTGCCTAGATAATCCATTAGATTTTTTTCTGGTCAAGCATGCCCTCCCTCATGGAGATTTTGATCTAAAGATCTTAAGCAGGGGTCTGCGTATTGCAGCCAGTGGGTAAAATCCAGCTTTCTGCAAGATTTCACGTGGCCCTCTGATGTTGGAGGGGATCTCTGATAGGTACATGGATGTAAGGGGGGCACTCTGATGGGGACCAGATGTAAAAGAGGTTTCTCATTAAAGGAGGACTTTGATGGAGTCTCTGATGTAAGGGGGGTTTTGATGGAGAATCTGTTGTAAGGGGGATTCTGATGGGCTCAAGTTTATTTGTAATTTCTTTGCTTTGTTTTACTATTCTAAATCATATGCTGATTACAAGGAAATCTTGAAGTAAAAAGTGTTCATTCATTTAAAGTAGTTCTAAAGGCAGATTTTTTTTACCATAATGCATTCTATGCTCTATCTTTCCTGACTGGAACCTTTTGCTCCTGTTGCTGTCAATCATAGCCAGTGAGGAGAGAGTTGGGGGCGGGATGAGCTTTACTCTGTGTGTCAATGGACACACAAAGCCAAGTCAGGAGCAAGTCCACATGAGTGTCCCCATAACAAGCAGCTTGGTAAGGGGGCACTTGGTTGGGGGAGGGGGGTTCAGAGGACCCAAGCAGAGGAGGATCAGGGCTGCTCTGTGCAAAACTATTGCACCGAGCAGGTAAGTATGACATATTTGTTATTTTTTAAAAATACTAATATTGCCTTTAGAATCACTTTAAAGCTGAACTCCGGGCAGAAATATTTGTACATAATGTGAAAGGTGATTCCTTACCTTTAAACAATTTGATTACGCCTTCCAATGAAGTCTTCCAGTAACTGAGTAATCAAATTTTTACTCCTGCATCGTAAAGGTCCCGGTCTTACCCAGACCCGGACTGGGACAGAAAATAGGCCAGGGCATTTTAGAATGAGCAGCCGGGGAGTGTTTGGTTGTGGGGCGGTTAGTGATGGGACTGCACCTTCTGAACACAAAAAAGGCAACGCAGCTAGCCACTCATGGGGGCCAAAACAGCAGTAGGAAGTAGCAGACTCCTGCCCCTGTCATTTGCATTGTGCCTAATCACTCGTGCGAATGTAGCCTTAGAACAGGGTTTGGATGCTACTACTTTAGAAAACCTCTAAAGTAGTAGTTACAAAGTCAATTATAAAACATTACTTGCAAAGCCAGTTATTAAACAAACTTCCTTTATAACTGGCTCTGTCAGTGCTGTATTTTGCTTTTGTGCTGCCCTAGGCAAAAAAAATCGGAGCCCCGCCCTCTCCAGGGGAGAGAGCCTGGAATCGACCAACACCACCAATCCTACCCCCAAACACCCCCCACCCCGTGGAGATAGCCTGACATTGACCAACAAACACCATTACCCCCCACCCGAGAGAGCCTTCCACTAACATACAACCACCTCCACCCCCCCCTTCCCGGGGAGAGAGAAAGACACTCACCTTCACAGATCCAGACATCCCCAGGAACAAGAGTCAGGCTCTGCATACACCATCAAGCAGCCTGCAGCCTCTCTCAGATCCCACCTGGTCTCTGTGGCGCATGTGCCCATTCTTCTGGGGGCCAGTGCTGTCCCCCTGAAAAATGCCACCCTAGGCAAATGCCTTGTTTGCCTTGTGGTAAATATGCCCCTGGGCTCTAAGTAATGCTTAGTAACACAGCAGGTGCACGATGAATAGAAAACCTGGCTATAAGCCTGCTAATTAGAACACTGCAGTTACAGAGGAAAAAAAAGTGCATAATTACTATAAAAAGGAGTAAAAGAAATGTAATCTCCAAACATGGAAAGGGTTCTTCACAGTAAGAGCTGTGAAAATGTGGAATAGACTGCCTCAAGAGTTGGTTCTGGCCAGCTCAGTGGATTGCTTTAAAAAAGGTCTGGATTGTTTCTTAGATACACAGAATATAACTGGATACTAACATTTATAGGTAAAGTTGATCCAGGGAATATCCGATTGCCTCTTGGGGGATCAGGAAGGAATTTTTTTTCCTGCAGGAGAAAATTGGATCATGCTTTGCTGGGTTTTTTTTTGCCGTCCGCTGGATCAACTGTGGGTATAGGATTATAACCTTTTTTTTTTTTTTTTTTATGGTTGAACTGGATGCACTTTTGTCTTTTTTCAGCCAGACTAACTATGTAACTATGTAACTACTGTATGTATCTGGCCCTGGAGAATCAGATCCGACCCCTTCACTGGTGGGAAAAGAAGTGGGCAAGAAGAGAGGTGGGCGTACACCATCCCCAGTGCTTTCCCTATATGCGGCCACAGCACCTTGCCGGCTTTCATCTGCAGGAAGGCCTTGGTTTCTCCATGCCTCCTCCACTCCTGGTGTCATGGTTGCCAGGCGACCGGTGGCTGTAGGGCGCATTCGCAAACTGGGACTATCGGTTGTCATGGGCAGGGGAATGGAGAGAGTCTTCCCTATCCTCCCACCACCACTGATTATATGCGGCAAGTGTTGGCACTTCATACTAAAAGGTTTGGAGACCCCTGATGTAAAGGACATAATACCAGATTTTATTATGTATAGCTGTATGTAACCTTGATGCATGCTCTGCCACTGCCTTATAATTAGTAGCGGCTCTGACAGCCTGCCATGTGTGCTCCTATTATTACCCCTGGTTCACATATATGCGGCCGTGCGGGCCGCGTTTTGCGTGGGCACAAGAGCCCATTCATTTGAATGGACTCCTGTGCCCCGGGACACACAGGGAAGAAGTCCCTGCACTTCTTTGGAAACTGCAGCCCGCATGGGAACCTCGGTTCCCAGTGCAGTTGCGATTTCCAGTGCGGATGACGTGCCATTAGAATTAATGGCACCCGCCCGCGGCTCCGCATTCTTCTGTGTGGGTGGTGTGGCTGCACGGATTTTTGTGTGGATCCGCAGTGGCACCACCCACACATATGTGAACCTAGCCTTAGATTCTTGGGCTGCTTGCAGTGGGAAATGCTGTTACTGGCAGGATCCTTGGGTAAGAAACTGAAAAAGATTCATTAAAAAGTATTTGTGTAAAAAAACTGTGTACAGTGAGACATGTTTCTAAACATGCTAAAAAAATTAATTTTGGATCGACAAACTTGAATAGCTCTTTTACATTGTGTATAGTGCAGCTTTTTGTTTTGAATCAGAGCCATTGTGCCTTACCTCCCATGAGGAAGAGTAGACCTGCAACATACTGCATGAGCCCTCTGTCCCAGCAGCACCCCAGCACGCCAATGATCCATCCAAACAGAATGATGGCTACCGCCATGCCCATGAAGCCAGCTGTCATTCTTCGTAAATCTGTGGAAACAATAATGAGAACATTTTAAATGTGTAGCTCAGCCTTTTTGGCAAAAAACACACTTAGAATAACAATTGGTACACAATAACCCATCAAACACATTTATTTACCCTTTGTGGAGGGGTTTTGTGCTTCTCAATGTCAACCTGTGGCTGAACACTAGCAGTAAAATGCAAAATGCATTGGGATCTTTTTTTCTAACACAACCCTTGGAAATTCAATCAAGACTTTGCTTCTCCCTTCCTGTGCTAAGATGGCTGTCAGCCTGGCAACCTATATGCTTCTTAATCTTCAGTTTGTATCTTTCACTGTCCAGTATACCTATTTGTTATTACAGGTACTGTGCTGACAATTTATGCATACATATTGTACATTCACATCAGTCCCTAACCCTCAAGGGGTGTACAATCTAAGGTCCCTAACTCACATTCATACATACACATACTAGGGCCAATTTAGGCAGGAGCCAGTTGGCTTACCAGAGTGTCTTTGGCGTGTGGGAGGAAACTGGAGTGCCCAGAGGAAACCCACACAGGCATGGGAAGAACATGCAAACATGGTGCTGTGGTTGGGATTTGAACCAGTGATCCTGGTACTGCCAGGTGGTGGAAGTACTAACCATTAAGCCACTGTGCTACCCTATATCTTTAGACCTGTTATCAAGGTAAGTATCTTTTGCTGAGCCGGACACAAACCTGTGGCGCACTCATACTTTCATATACTATTCTGACCTTTTCTGTGCTAGACAGTAAGCAGAAAAGGTGTAGGTGTAGTTTGCTACATTAACTGACAAATTCTCTATTGCCTCATTGACCCCTTTTTAAAAAATATCTGTTACTAAAATCAGTCTGTATCTGCAGTAAAGCATGTATGTTATACTCACTGTGGAACCTAAGAGGCTAATCCTCTGCATTGTGTAAACATGCCGTTTGATCCTGACTTCTCTGATCCTCCCCTTCTTCCAGTGTTCCCCTCTTATCTCCTGATAAGGCATATCGTGTGGAGACACTGCACATGCTCAGTTTGGTGTGTATTGCTAAAGAGCGTTTTGTTTTTTCTTAGGTGAGGGCATGTGATCAGCACAGGGCCAATCAACTCTGTGAGGTCAGGGGTTCTGCATCCTCCTAGAGAAAACTCCTCCTACAAGCTTTAACCAGTGCTCTGCTGAACACTGATAGAAGTCACATGACTGCTCTAATTGCTGATGAGAAAAGGTATTTAGAAGTTTATATTTACTAAAATAATTGCATTTCCATGTTCTGTGCACTGTTGGAGACCAGATATAGTGAATGGTCCTGGGTTTAGTAACACTTTGAAGGATGATACAGTTCACCTTTATACAAATACTAATAAATGCACATTTTTTGCAGGTAAAAAAAAATAATGTGCATTTATTATTTTTTGTTGCAGGAGCCTGAAAACCATTGCACCAACGATCAGCAGATTGCTAGTGCCATGCAGGTCTCCTGCAGATCTGTCAGTACATCTGCTTCCCGTATGAGGTGTACAGGCAAGAAGATATACTGACAGGAAGATTCAATGAACTACCATGGCGCTCCACAGCACCGGGGTAGTTCATTGAGAACTACAAGCTGACAGCTGCAAAGACTGTCAGGACTTGTAGTTTCTCATTCACAGAACACAGTAAATGAGTGATGCGGGCAAGCTTTTTGAACAATTTGACAGCTAGCAAGGTCTCTTGCTCTCTTGCTCTCTGTGCCCCCCAGGAGGGAGATCCACCCTCTCTATTTGTCCTGTTTACCATTATCATTGAAAGTTAAAGTAAAAGAAAATGCCAAATTATGGGTTGTCCCCAGAAATGAAATAAAGGGTAAATCTTCCAATGGGACACAAGTTCTGGTGACTTGGGGTCCCTAAGGAATTCCCTTAATTTGCAGAGATTTTCTCTCACTTTGGCTATGGAACAGGAAGTGAAGATAAATCTCCCCAATGGGACAGAAATGGAAAAAAAAATCTGACAGGAGTTAACCCTCATATGTTCTATCCAAAATAACAAAAGTTTTGCCTTTATTTCTACTTTTGTTTGACACAGATCATGTCCTGCTGCAACTTCTCACCTTGTGATGGGCTTCAAACTTACTATGTTGCAGAATGATCATTGGGGAAGAGGAGACTGAGGAAATGCTTCCTCCTGCCTGCAGTAGACTAAAGAATTCTCTAACCCAAAGCAATGGAACTCAAGAACGACTTTTTATTGATAAAAGGTGACGCTTTATGAAAAATTATTCACTTCATCAACTCTATGGCTACCATAGATCCAGATTTTAGCCAGGCAATTTCTGTTGTACCAAATCCAAAGGACCTTTCCATGTTCTTCATTTAAAACCTATGCTTTGTCTATGCAAAGCGAACAACCAGGTTCTCTTAATTGTTTCTTTTCAGCCAAGCTCAGGCATCCAATTCAGCATTATGGTAAAAAACGGAGAGAGTCACAGGCTCCTCTTACCCACAAGCACTGGGTAAATGGAAGAAATGTGCCTATTTAGGCAGAGTTAAGGTGGTCAGGTAAGTGACCCTGATGGATGGCAAAGTACAAATTTACGTGGAAGTGGTCCAGTCCTTTTTGAGTCACTTAGCTCCCCTCATCTCCAGCAGCACATACTTACCTTTTCTCACTAATGCACCATCAGGCTGCTGTGACCCAGGAAAGAAAACCCTGTATAAGCTCCAAACTGACTTGTCAGAGCTTACACAGAGACATTAACTCCTTCTCCGCAGGGCTGGTGCTAGACTATTTTGCACCCTAGGCAAGACCAGCTACTTGCACTCCCCCCCCAAAAAAAACCTTCACCTGTATTTTTACTTCACCCCTCCTAGCAGACATCCTCTTTCCCCTCCTTTTTCCACCCAAGCACAAATCCTCTCCCCCAAACCCATTCTCCTAGCATAAATCCCCCCTAATCCTGCCTCCTAGCACAAATCCTCCTAAATCCCTCCTCCTAGCACAACCCCCTCCAAATTACCATTCTCAGCACAAATCCTTCCTCTCCACCAAAATTGCCCCCTACTAGCACAAATTTCCTTCTCCTAGCATAACCTCTCTCAACCCCCCCTCCTAGCACAACCCCTCCCAATCCCCCTTCCTAGCACAAATTTCCCCCTAATTCCCCCCTCCTAGCACAACCCCCCAATCCCCCCCTCCTAGCACAAATCCCCAGCCCAGTCCTCGCCCCTAGCACAACTCCCCTCCCGTCTCCTAGCACAAATAGCCCCCATCCCCCCTCCTGCACTATTCTCTCATCTCAGCACAAATGATTGTTACCCCCCCTTTCATTGTGTACGGTAGGATTCACTGCTCCAGACTGTGCTCCTGGCCCATGAGGGCACAACTGAAATCTGGTTTTGGCGTAGCCCACCCCTAGCACACCCCTACATCTGGCCATGGAGAAGAGAAGGGAAACCCGCGGCTGTGTCCAAGGAGGCAGTGTGCCCTAGGCGACTGGCCAGTTCACCTAATGGTAGTGCTGGCCCTGCTTCTCCAACCCCATATGACAGTGGTGGGCCAGTCATAAGACACTGAAGTGGATAAGTGAGTCACATGCTTACAGATACCCAAATGTATTTCACTTTGTGGCCGGTGAGCGAGGAAAAGATGAGTGCATGCTGCAGGGGAGGGGGAAGGTAAATGCCCCCTTTTCCTTTGCCCATGAGGGTTACATTATAGTAGAAACCTCAGTAATGTTGGTGGTATTGCCCTTTCATGAGCATCACGTTTTATTTCTGATCCTATTCAAATCAGTTTTGTGCAATACCTGCCACTTGTCTTTTCCTCATCATCCTATATTGCAATACAATCAATTAACATTCAGCTGTCTATATCATTTCTCCGGAACACTGTTAAAAAAAAAAGCAGCACAACAGATGTGCCCTGAGCGCCGCAGGAATTGAAGGGGGTGGTGGAATTTTGTTTTTAGAAAACCTCAGCAGAATCTCCGGCATTTTCCAAGTGTGCACCTGACCTGATCAACCACCTCTTCAAATTAAAAACAGCGGGGAGCTGACGTTTCGTGACACACATCTGCATATTTCAGAGAGAAGAAGCGGGGAGGGGTCAAGTGTACACGTAGAGCGCAGCACGACAAGGCAGATCAGCAGTTGCAGACAGGAAGGTGCTCTCCCCTGGTGCTGTTCATAAAGGCCTGACAGCAAATGGGCCATCCTCATCCCATGGTTAACACACTATTTTTAGGCCTATTGCATTAACCAGAGTGAAGAACAATGAGAATGTGTGAATCAGCCCAAAGCAGCCAATCAAAATTCATTTTACTGCAGTCGCCTTATTTGAAGGGGAGCTATAGCTTTTTTTACGTTTTTTTTTGTTTTATATGTGAGAAAGATCATTTTATAGAGACACTGTAACTAGACCATTAATGTCAGCAAAAATCTACACAACAGATTATATGTGCATTTAATGTGCTGTATTTTATGTATGTTATTTACCTGTAAAAGCCTTTTTACTACCCAAAAGCCTTCAGACTGCTGCTGGGCCCCACCATTTTGGATGTGATGTGCGAAGATCCAACAGACTCTCAAAGACACTTTATAATTTTCTATATCCAATTTCTTTGATCCTTTCCCAGCAGCTACATAAAATATTATGTAGAAAGTAAGGGCAGGAGCAGAGGAGCTGGACCAGTACAGCCAGCTATTAGACACTCCCAGAAGAGGAGAGGGCTATGACATGCAAGGACGGAGGAGGCTAGGCTAGGATTTGACTCTCTTGTTTAGCCAAATTTTCTAACCTGCCAAGTTAAAAGGTGCATTATAAGTAAAATAATTTATAAAAAGGGAAGTCACTGAAAGTAAGCATTTAAAGGGCAACTCAACTTTCTTAGGAAAAAAAATGAGCAATTAAAAAAAAATACTACAATTACCTTTCCTTTTCAATCTGCAGCACTGTATTTTTGGTAAAATGCAATGCAATATGTCTACCTGGAGGTGGTCTGTACTCAGATGGTATACAGAATGCCCCCCCAGGGCCGGACTGACCATTTGGAAACTCGGGCACTGCCCGAGGGCCCGGGGTCAGTAGGGGGCCCCATGAGATGCCCCTGGTACCTTTTTCATAGGCTTTTTTGAGTTTGGGCAAGGACACAGTGGCCCCATGATCCCTTATTGCCTGGGGGCCCCATGAGTTGTCAGTCCGCCCCTGCGCCCCCGCCAGAAATATAATTTACTGCTTGAGAGATTGGCTTACTGGTTTTCCCAGAAGTCTGCACTAAGATACAAGTCAGATTTTTGGCATCCCCTGTAAGAAAAAAAGTCATTTTTGGTGGGATACTAACAAAGGGAAATCACATCTAAAGGGATGTCGACCCTGAAAATTTCCTCATTTTTGCCCTGCAGGTGCAGCAGCTGATTGATAATTATGAAACCACTCCTATAAAGATTCACTCTGCACATGGACACAGACAAACAAACTGCTATTTCTCCAGAATAAAAAAAGGCAGGAATCTGCAACAAAGTTTGTTAAAATCCTTGCAATGTACATTGACCACCCAGAGGGGAATATTTTTTTTTCTCAAAAAAGTGGAGTTAAGCAAGCCATACATGTGTTGAATACCGAACAATGTTTCGATCGAAAATCAAAAACATTGTTCGTTCTGTAATCCGATGATGCCACCAATGATTTCGAAAATTGGTCATTTTTTGCAAATTTTCCAGCATGCCTGATAAACAAAATGGGCAGGAACCACGAAAATCGGATGGTGCCATTGCCCACTAACAGTGAAAATCGGCTGATTATTCTTAGGTCCAATTCTTGAATGAAAAATTGTTCGAAAATCGACCCATGTATGGCCAACCTTACTCTTTAAAACACTTAATTTTTCTGTGCTATTAATTGTAATTGTTTAAAGATGGTGACAGGGTCACTTTAATGCTCAATTGAACTTTCAGATTAAATAAACTGTACATTCTAGGAGCATAAAAAAGGTGTCCAAAGTCTTAAGGTTCATTTTCTTTAGAAAGCAGCCACAGCCAGAGTAGAAAAGACTGTACCCTGCTGGCATGCTCTTGGAAAGGACATTTGTTCTCTTTGTGGAAGCAGTGGTCTCTCTGCAGAGGTTAAACAAGTCCCCTAATGAGTCAGAGCTGGAGATCAGCAATCAGCAGGAAGCATAAGTTTTACTGATTGCAAAGTTATAGGTCTGACTTAGTGGGGACATTGCCTTCAGGCTGGTCACATGAAGCACAGGATGCTGCTCCTCCTACCTATTTAATTGCGCTCTAAATGATGCAGGCAGCAGTGCTGACATGATGATATCAGCACCAATTTCTCTGGATCATTGTATATGACTACCTATTTAGGTTTCATGCTGTCCTAGGCAACACAAAAATCGTCTCCCCCCCCATGGAGAGACCCTGACAAACACCCCCCTCCCCCACAATAAGAGCCTAACATTGACCAACAACACCCCATCCCAGCCCCTCCACCCAAGAGAGCTTTCCACTACCACCACCCCCCATACATTGGCAACCCACCCCACCCTGACAAAAGAGAAGACACTCACCTTCACAGCTCCAGACATCCACGGGAACAAGAGTCAGGCTCTGCATACACCATCAAGCAGCCCGCAGCCTCTCTCAGATCCCACCTGGTCCCCATGCTGTATGAGTCCTTTCTTCCATCTCTTCTTTTGGGGGGCGGCTCTGCCCCTCAGAAAAATGCCGCTGCCCCCCCGAAAAAATGCCACTCTAGGTAAATGCCTTATTTGCCTTGTGGTAAATATGCCCCTGACTACAGGTCCATGTGCTAATGCCCCTTCAAGCCCAGGAAGCCCTGCACTCACAGGATTTCCTAAGTGTTGTGAGTTGAATGACACTGGGCACCTAGAGTATATCTAGATGTGGAAAGGAACTACTGTGGGGGGCAGCATCAGAAAAGAGGGGGAGACTTTCTGGAGCCCTATTCTTTTTTTTTTTTTTTAATTTTGCCTGGAGTCAGACTTTAAAGTAAATCCATCAATATGTTGACCCTGTTCAATACTTTCAGTACTGCAGCTGTAATTGCAGCGAAAGGTGGTTCTACAAAGTGCTGACTCAGAGGGGGCTGAATACAAATGCACATCACACTTTTCACATATTTATTTGTATAACATTTTGAAAACCATTTATCATTTTCCTTCAAACTTCACAATTATGCGCCACTTTGTGTTGGTCTATCACATAAAATCCCAATAAAATGCCATTGATAGCCCCTGCGTGGGCGTAACTTTTGCCCTGTTGGCGTTAGAGCACTGGTTTTCTTTTCTTTTGCATTTTTTTTTCTGTGCAATTGATAGCCCCTGTGTGGGCGAGTTTTATTGCCTCTGTTTTATAATGTTTAAAAAATTAATAAAAACCATTGGAATATAAAAAAAATCCCAATAAATTACATTTACGTTTTTGATGGTAACATGAAAAAATGTGGAAAATTTCAAGGGGTATGAATACTTTTTCAAGACACTATATGTGTTTATGTTCCAAAGTAAGAGGGTTAACCTGACAGCCAGGCACCTAGCATTTGCAGAATGAGAATCCACCAGGGGCAACCTTCATATTTCTTTTATCAAAGGTTTCCTTTAAAATACAGTTGGCAATGAACCAGTTTTGGGAACAGAAAAATCCATCAAACATTTTGTTCTAATTAAACAAAGCAAACTGATGTTCTCTGATTCTTTATGTTATCACGTACTTTGGTGCTTTCCACACTTAGCTGCCAGGCCTTCAATAAATCAATGTTCACATGCATAATATCACAGAGATGAGCTGATGTTCAAGTGAGCTCCTGGCTGACTTTGGCTGTCTTTTCCTGTATGTGTGAAACTCCCTCTCGGGCTTGGTGTCGCAGCTAATTATGCTCCCTGCGCATCACCTGGCCACACAGGACTTCCCGCTGATACTGTGCCTGGCACTGCTCGGCTTCTCGCAGGTGGGAAGCAGAAGTCTGCAGACCCCCCACTGCATGAAGACAGATGGCAAGGTCATGACATGCCGGCGGGCTCTCGATGGACAGATGGATGTTTCCTGCTCAGTGCACAAGGAAGGCCAGAGCAAAACCGGAAAGAAGGGTTACACAATGTAATAGAGAATAATAAGCAAATTTGGCATTAGGTTTTACTGGGATACCTCACAGCTTTCCGAGATGGAAAGCCAACACTTTTTAGCAACTTTTTTTAAGGCAAAAGACATCCTCCACCAGTCAAATTTCCAATATTTCACGTAGGGCAAAAAATCTGAAAATGAAGGTTTTTATGTACAAAAGCCATGCTTCATGTGTATCCAGCAATTATTGACTGTGGTCCTTGGACCTTCCATAAGCCATAAGTGTTTGGCAGCTGGTGAGGGTGGAAATACTTCATAGTTGGCAGGGGATAGCAGGAGGGTGGAGCATTGGCCAGTATGGCTTTACCGAATCCTGCCAGGAGACATGCTGTTATACTGCATTGGATAATAAAGTATATAGGGCATACAAGTAATACAATAAAGTGTTTTGTCAAAAGTACCCAGCCAGTTAGCATCCACTAAATAAAATCCAATATCTCAACAAAAGGTTGTCCTGTACCAACGTGCAAACAAAGTTCATAGAAATATAGACCTTTTATTCAAACATCACAAAAGTAGCATCTTAAAAAAATGCCAATGATCCATATAAATAGTCATGTTTTGAGCAAAACATTGCTGTTGTTCAAGCATTGAAACACCTGTCTACCTGCCATGATGTTGAATCCTCTACATCAGGGGTGTCAAACTGGTGGCCCTACAGCCGTTGCAGAACTACAAGTCTCATCATGCCTCTGCCTTTGGGAGTCATGCTTGTAACTGCCAGCCTTGCAATGCCTCATGGGACTTGTAGTTTGGCAACAGTTGAAGGGCCGCTAGCTTGACACCCGTGCTCTACATTATCAAACTCAGCAAATATATGGTGCTTCTGGCTAACGCTACGAGGGACCCTGTGGGTTGCATGTGCTCTATATACTTATCTAACTGAGCATTTATCATCTCAAAAAAAAACTTTGGGATTTTGGATGAAGTGAGGAACAGTAAAGCTGACCATATAAGGACTGAAATTCAGCCACTTCAGCAGGGACCTGTCAAATTTTGATCCGTGTGTGGCCAGCTCTGCACACCAGAAGTCAATCTATCTGTCATAGAGTGGCCACATTCACTCTTCCAGTGTAATTAGAAGGCATTACGTAAACAACCTTGGATGGCAGCATTGTCAATCAGCAGAATGTTAGATGTACTAGTAGATTTAGATGGACTTTACCTAAGTAACTAACACTTATGAAGCAGTTACAGCAATAGTTGGCTCCTTTTGGAACAAAGGTTTTACTTAAATGAGAAAAAGCACACAATTGTAGGCAATCCCCAGCAATGTTAAATGCCACCTTTGCTAGAAAACGTAGTCTGTTACAGCAGGACTAAACCCTATTAAGCATGTGTACACCCCTGGCCGCTGCCTCAGCAACAAAAGGCGGAGGGGTTGAAGGGCAGTAAAAATGCTGCTGAACTGCAACACCCCAATCACAAGTGTAAACAAGGCCTTACATTGGTGTGTTTAACCACTAGCCTACAGGGCACTTATACCCCCTTCCTGCCCAGGCCAATTTTCAGCTTTCAGCGCTGTCACACTTTGAATGACAATTGCGCGGTCATGCAACACTGTACTCATATGAAATTTTTATCATTTTTTTGAGACAGATAGAGCTTTGTTTTGGTGGTAAATAATCACCTCTGGGATTTTTATTTTTTCTTAAACAAACCAAAAACCACTGAAAATTTTGAAAAAAAAAAAAAAGTTTTTTCTTAGTTTTTGTTATACAATTTTGTAAATAAGTGATTTTTCTCCTTCACTGATGTGCAGTAATGAGGCTGCAGTGATGGGCACTGATAGGCTGCACTGATGGACACTGATAGGTGGCACTGATGGGTACTGATGAGGAGGCACTGGTAGGTTGCACTGATGGGCACTGAAAGGCAGCACTGATACATGACACTGATATATGGCACTGATAGGCAGCACCGACTGGCACTGAAAGGCGGCACTGACTGGCACTGTTAGGCAGCACTGACTGGCACTGCTAGGCGGCACTGACTGGCACTGATAGGCGGCATTGATGCGCACTGATAGGCAACACTGACTGGCACTGATAGGAGGCACTGATTGGCATTGATAGGTGGCACTGACTGGCACTGATGAGTGACATTGAAAGGCAGCTCAGATGGGCACTGATATGTGGCATTGATGTGGCACTGATAGGCACTGGCACGTGGCACGTGGCACTAATGAGCACTGACTGCTGGCACTGATGGACACTGACAGGTGGCACTTCTTGGGCCACACTGATCATCAGGGCACACTGATCATCAGTGCCCTGATAATCAGTGTACATGTCCACTCTGCGGAAAGCCGATTACCGGCTCTCCTCTCGAGCTGTCAGCGTAACAGCTCAAGAGGAGAGAGATGCCGATAACCGGCATTTCCGTGTTTACAATTGGACACAGCTGATCACACGACCGAGCCGACATCTTCTGCTCTTTCCGTGATCTGCTGTGTCCGAGGGACACAGTGCACCGGTGATCGCCGCGCTGCGCGCTCCCTGAGCCGCACATGCACGGTTAGAATGGAAGGACATCATATGATGTCCTATCAGAACGAGAGAACCACCTTGCGCCCGTCATTGTACTATATGGCGGGCGGAAGGTGGTTAATTCCTCCTTAAAGCGAATTGAAAAACATCAGGCTTTCTGGCTGGTTCAGTAGGTAATAAAAATCTTATGGGGGGACCTAGAAAAACAGACTGCTGTGTTAATGCTACTAACAGACTGTATAATACTGTATATGTGATTTTTTAATTTTGTTTTACAACAGTTTTATATCGTTTTTGAGATATAACAAAGGAAAGAACATATTATGTGTAGCCAGGTGCCGACTATATCATATGCCTTTCAGGGACATTTACAGATGAGACTATGGTTACACCTTTTCCCCCTAGTGCCCAGTACTGGGGCTGCTACATCACGTCCTGTTAGCAGAGTGGATCCAGTTCTTCTGACAGCAGATAATCTTGGGACCTGTAGTCCTATAGCCAATATATCCTGTATTCCTGAGTTCTGATTGAACTACAACTACCAGAGAGCTGTCAAAAGAGGGGGATACTGGGATACAGCAAGGGACTGTCTCTCTGTCTCTCGGCATGGGATTCAGAGTTGAACACGGGCAGACTGTCATTCTCCTACAGAGACAGGTTGTGGGCCATCTGCTGTGGGACTTTGCATATCAGTTCAGTGTAGCGGTGGCGCTGATCTGCATTGGGACTGTCACTGTCCAGTCCTCACATTGCTGCTCACTGCGCTGACAGGCTGTCAGGAGGTAACTCTGCACATCCCTGCAAACAGTCAAGAGCCTGTGCAAGAACTGTGTAAATTTCGAGGAGGCTATGTAATTGATGGGATTGGTGAGCGGGTGGATGCTCCATCTCCTTCTGTCATCACTCTAGAGATACTGCATGTAGACACCTTCAGAGATAAAATGGGGAAACACAAAGTAGCATTGTTGTTAATTTTGTTTTATTTATTTGCAGGTCAGAAGGACAAGCTTCAATCTGTATATGATGTCAGTTAATCATTTTACAAAGCCTGATATATACAATAAATGTATACTTCTCTGCCTATACAGTATGTGACAGTATTACATAACTACAAAGAACAGGGATGTGAACTCCCACGCATTAGTGCTACTAAGCTAAAACATAACTTATATTATTCTTGTTAAAATGTGACTGACTGTATATGTACTCAGAAGATCCCAAAAGACTCTCAACATCCTAAGATTGCTGTATCTGGGATAAAGGGCTTTTTATTCTATGGTCAAGATAGGTATATATCTACACATAATGCCCACTGGGCTGAGATAACAATATTACAGACATATACAGGGGCTTCACAACTGCGCCCTAATTTTAGTGAAAGAAGGCTTTATGCACATGCACGTCATACGGTGACTCACTACAACACTTTTTTAAAAATAGTTTTTAGCACCCCTGACAAAGCTCTTTCCTAGGAGCGAAACATGTTGCTTTGGGTTTTTTTGTGTTGGTTTAGCATATGTTTATTGAGGGTGTCACCGATTCCTATATTACACTCAGTAAGGCTAGGTTCACATATGAGCGGGAGGTGCGGTTGCGGATCCACATGAAAATCCGTGCAGCCGCACCACCCGCACAGAGGAATGTGGACCCGTGGCGGGTGCCATTAGTTCTAATGACACACCGCCAGCACTGGAAAATGCAACCGTACTGGGAACCGAGGTTCCCGTGCGGGCTGCGTTTTTGGAAGAAGTGCAGGGACTTCTTCCCTGTGTGTCACGGGGCACGGGAATCCATTTAAAGGAATGAGCTCTCGTGCCCACGCAAAATGCGGCCAGCACGGCTGCATATATGTGAACCAGGGGTTAGTGGGCTCCTTTGATCTCCTAGGGATAATAAGCACAGAGTGACTGAAGATAAGCTGACACTACATCTGATACATAAGCCGCTACCAGTTAAATGTTTTCACTTTACTGCAAGTTCAATATTTGTGGCATGTTCAGCTAATGATTGTTGTCTGATGTTACTTATAATGCTGATCCTGCAGCTGGGTTAAAGCAGACATCTACTGACCCTTTAAAGTTGAAGTTTACGTATGTTTTTTTTTGCATAGCTACATTGGACCAGTGTAAGTATGTATGGTCAATTCCTGTGGCAGTGGAGAATCACCAGGCAAAGATCTAGGTGGGTGTTGGGGTGGGCTGTGCCCACTCCAGATTTTAGTTGTGCACCTCCAAATCTCTTAGAGTGCATCCATTAATCCATATAACTTTCACACAAAGCAATCAATATACACTTATTGGAATTTTTTTTTACCAAAAACATGGAGCAGAATACATTTTGACCTAAATTTATAACTAACTTTGAGTTTACTATATATTTTTTATAGCTGAAAGTAAAAAATATAATTTTTCTTCAAAATTTTTGGTCTTTTTTTGTTTATAGCATGACAAATAAAAAGAGCACAGGTGATCAAATACCACCGAAAGAAAGCTCTATTTGTGTGAAAAAAGGACGTAAATTTCGTTTGGGTGCAGCATTGCATGACTGTGCAATTATCAGTTGAATTAGTGCAGCGCCGAGTAGCAAAAAGAGGCCTGGTCATTAAGGGGGGTAAATCCTCAGGAGGGCAAGTGGTTAAACAAGCTGAAGTTGGAAGCTAATTGGCACAGCTGCATCAGATTTTGCACTCTCCAGTTTTAGTAAATCAACCCCATTATGTTCTATAAATCATGACTTTTGCTGGCCATAGATGGGACGTTTGTCGGCCGATAAACGAAAAATCGGTTGTTGCTTCCACCAATGCCAATGAAAAACATCAGTTTTTCGTAGATTTTCCAGCATGACCGATAAAAAGAAACGAGAAGAACCACGAAAATCGGCCGACGACATTGCCCCACTAACAGTGTGAATATTGGCCGATTATTCGTTCGGCTGACAATTCGGCCGATAAACGTCCCGTCTATGGCCTGCATAAGATATGGACACACCAACAGCAGCAAAGCCTGCCACTGTAGGATAGTGAAGCCAATTGGTTCACTATGAGTAGAGATGTTTTTGATATTAAATGCCATTGATATTGGTGGCTACATGTTAATGAACATCAGTACAGACTGAAAAATAATGTCTTTATTCTTACGGGTTCAGATAAAGTTTACGTTTTGATCTAGGCATTCATATCAAGCAAAATTGCAGATATGACTTCTCATCTTTTATTTTCTGTCTCCTGCTGAGCTGCAACTTCAGCCAGTTCAAATTTTCTGTCTGATTTCTTCAAAGTGGTCTACATAGATCTTCAAACACAGAAAAAGCTATATCAAAGAATGCATTCCCAGCATCCCATGTATGCTTGAAGCACCCAACCTCCAGCGGGAACAAGCGGTTTCCAGGTAAGGCCTGGTTCACACCAATGCGTTTTTTAGTGCTTTTTGCAGAAACACAAAACAGTCCATTTAACATGGTTTCCTATTGGACATGTTCACATCTATGCTTTTTGTGCTGCTACATTTTTGGAAAGGGTCAGGGACTTTTTTTAAAGCAAAAAGCAGCATTTTTGCTGCAATAGAGTTAATTTTGCATTTATATTCTGCCCAACAACAAAAACAATTCCCCTTAGACAAAAAAAAAGTTAAGAAAATGCAAAATGCAGCAAAAACATGGCAAAAATGCGTGTGCAAAAACACACTGCAAAAAGCATTGGAAAATGGGTAAAAAACACAGTGTATTGGTGGTGAGCCCATATAAAAGAAACATAAAAGAAGAAGTTGTTTTGGGCCTACTATCTGCTAAGAATGGCTTGATCAGATATGAGGAGCAACAGAACAGTTGATTTTTATTATATCACAATGTTGCCCTTTATCCTTTAACTGTAACCTATACAAATCAATGTAATGGTTCCCATAAAACTTAGCCGTGTGCTACAGCATAGCAGCTCCTCGGTAATCTTATCACAGATGTACACATGTACAGCTGTTGGGGTGTCCATTAAACCATCTTTGTGTCTTTTGTTACCTTGTACAGCACCCACGTAAAAAAAAAAAAAATCTGCAGAACAAATGACTGAAGATAAGCTGACACTACATCTGATACATAAGCCGCTACCAGTTAAATGTTTTCACTTTACTGCAAGTTCAATATTTGTGGCATGTTCAGCTAATGATTGTTGTCTGATGTTACTTATAATGCTGATCCTGCAGCTGGGTTAAAGCAGACATCTACTGACCCTTTAAAGTTGAAGTTTAGGTATGGCTTTTTTTGCATAGCTACATTGGACCAGTGTAAGTATGTATGGTCAATTCCTGTGGCAGTGGAGAATCACCAGGCTCAGATCTAGGTGGGTGTTGGGGTGGGCTGTGCCCACTCCAGATTTTAGTTGTGCACCTCCAAATCTCTTAGAGTGCTTCCATTAATCCATGAGACTTTATGGGGACAGTTGACAAAGAGAAGACTCTGAGAGGAGCATTTGATGTGAGTGGGCACTCTGATAATTGAAAAAGATGTAAGAGGGCACTCTGATGGGGACATTTGATGTAAGGAGGCACTCTAATGGGGACAGTTAATGTAAGGGGGCACTCTGAGGAGGGGTAATAGATGTAGGGGGAACTCTGATGAGGACAGTTTATGTAAAGGGGCACTATGATGGGGACAAATGATATGAGAGAACCCTTATAAAAACCCTGATGTAAGGGGGAACTCTGTGGATTTCCACAGATTTCCAATGTAAGGAGGGTCTCTGATAGGAACACCAGGGTGCACAGGTTCTGTTTAATCATCTTGATCTATTGACAGTCTGATACACACTAGCATTCCCTGTTCACTCCTGAACCACCGCTGCACTACCTTTCAGACGTTACTTCTGGGTTGTCTGGGTTCAGTGTTACAGAAGCATGCCGAGTGAACAGGGAATACTATTGACATTATGCCCCCTAATTTTTTACTGCACCCCCAGATCAGATAGGCTAGATCTGGCCCTGAGAATCACAGTAATTGTCATGGCCAGTGGTGAACCAAGCATATCTGACACTCAAGGTCAATTATTTTTCAACACCCCATGTGGACACACACACATACATACAGTATGTATGCACAGTAAAAAAGAAATGAAGGAATAAAGTGGCATGTGGCTCCAAATTGTGGGTGTGATCAAATAAAACTAACATTGGAAAGGGCTTAGAGGGCCACAAGAAAAATGAAAACCTGAGCCGACTCACAGTGCACTTTTAGGAGTGGTAACACACAGGACACGGCACAGAATACAACCAAAGATTACCCCCTCCTACCAGTACAAATACCCCATAAGCCCATATCCCCCACAGTAAAGACCTCAGCCAACAGCCCCAATGTCACTCCTGTAATGGTCGTGTGCATTGGGCACATGAAAAGTTGTATGTGGTGGTCAAGGAGGAGCCTCTAGTAGTTCCGAACTGCTGCGCTCAGGCTGATAGAGACAGGACTGCAGTGCAGTGCTGTGCTGTTAATATCATAAGTACTGCACTAACTTAAACTCAACACGGGGGGCCTCTGCAAAGAGACCACTGCTTCTACACATAGCTCAAGGGTCCCACTCTGCAGCATCCTGGAAGGGGACAGGCTTTACTACTGAAGCTGCGGCTGCATTCTAAAGAAAATGATCAGTAAGACTTCTTACACCTCTTTTTTTGTTGCACCTGTATTGTTATAAGCTGATTTAACCACTTGCCCTCCAGAGGATTTACCCCCCTGTGACGGAAGCGTAGGCAGGACAGAACACACGCGGAGGATGATAAACACAGAAAGTTTTATTGATATATGGGAGACACTCAATCAGGGTAGGAAGGTAGCGTCCGGGTACCCTAAAAAGGGGAAGAGAGGGGCGGAGCCCAAAACTAGTGTAATCCGGCCAACGATAGGGCGATTTGGGTAGCGATGGCCCGAGCAAGTATTAATCCAAGCGGGCAAGTCCGGCAAGGGTAATAGGGAGGTTCCGGGGGCAATCCAGGCATAAAAGGTATGAGTGTTCGACGGGGCTGCCCGGACAGGGAAATAGGGGCATTCAATGGGGCCAGTCCAGGCAGGGTAATAGAGGGATTCACGGACAGTCCAAGCAGGGAAAATAGGGAGATTCACGGACAGTCCAGGCAGGGGGAATAGGGGCACTCACAGTTTAGGCAGGAGTCACCTCTGGCATGCACAGCGGATAGCGGGCGAACGTCCTCCTTGGCACACAGTGGTTAGCGGGTAAAGAACTTCTTGGCACACAGCGGGTAACAGGCAGAGCACTTCTTGGAACACACAGCGGATAGCAGGCAAAGGTACTCCTTGGCACACAGCGAGTAGCGGGCAGAGTACTTCTTGGCACACAGTGGGTAACAGACAGAGTACTTCTTGGCACACAGCGGGTAATAGGCAGAGTACTCCTGGACACACACAGCAGGCAGCAGGTAACGGTACTCCTTGGCACACAGCGGGTAACTGGCAGAGTACTCCTGGGCACACACAGCAGGCAGCAGGTAATGATACTCCTTGGCACACAGCGGGTAACTGGCAGAGTACTTCTGGGCACACACAGCAGACAGCAGGTAGCGGTACTCTGTGGCGCACAGCAGGTAACTGGCAGAGCACTTCTGGGCACACACAGCAGGCGGCAGGTAGCGGTACTCCGTGGCACACAGCGGGTAACTGGCAGAGTACTTCTGGGCACACACAGCAGGCGGCAGGTAGCGGTACTCCGTGGCACACAGTGGGTAACTGGCAGACTACTTCTGGGCACACACAGCAGGCAGCAGATAGCGGAAGGTAACCTTAGCCACAGGGATCAGCAGAGTGCTCAGCAGGGTCTGGCTGTGGGGGTCTGGCCTCAGCGTAGACCTCCCAGCAGCGACTCACAGCGTGACCAGGGACCAACAACACGGGCTGGGTCCCGCTGCGGCCTTCTTAAGCCAGAGCAGGACGCTTCGGCAACGAGGCACGCCACTCTCACTCTGGCCGCGCTTCAGGGAGCACGGCCTTTGTCTCCAGCGGGCGCAAAGTGCGGGAAGCCTTGTGCCCGCGCTGCACCCGCCGGGGGGGGGGGTGGTCGCACGGAGACACCCTGGCGGCCTGCTCCGGGGATTCCCAGTGGGGTGTCCGACTCCTCGGCGGCTTCACAGAGGAGAGGTGCTACCCGCACCACAGGGGGCGTTTCCTCCTGTCCTGCACAGGCTGATGCAGGACGTGAGGAATCTGAAAGGGGGAGGGAAGGGTTGATAAAAGGCGAGTGAGGGGGGAGGAAGGGATGAGCAAGGGGGACCGTCACACCCCCTTTCCTGACCAGGCCTTTTTTTGTGTTACGGCGCTGTATTACTTTAACTGACAATTGCACGGTCATACAATGCTGAACCCAAATGCAATTTCCGTAATTTTTTCCCCACAAATAGAGATTTCTTTCAGTAGTATTTGAACGCCAGTGTTTTTTATTTTTTGCGCTATTAAAAAAAAGGCCAACAATTTTGAGAAAACAGTATTTTTGACTTTTTGCTATTAAACATGTCTAGTAAAAAAATGTAAAAAATCTAATTTCGTCATAAATTTAAGCCAAAATGTATTCTGCTACATGTCTTTGCTAAAAAAAAAACCCAATACATGTAAACTGGTATACGTGAAAGTTATAACGTATACAAATGGTGGTAGAAATACAGTATTCAGATTTTTTTAAACATTTTTACTAGTAATGGCGGTGATCAGCGACTTATAGCAGGACTGCAGGACTGTGGCAGGCATTCTGACACTGAGGGGAACTGACTTGGTGTCGCGGACATCCCCAGTGACACCAATACAGTGATCAGTGGTAATAAAAAGCATTGACACTGTACTAATGACACTGGGCAGGAAGGGGATAACATGTGGGGCAATCAAAGGGTTGACTGTTTGCCATTTTACATACTGGGCTGCAGGGGCGGACTGACCATTTGGAAACTCGGGCACTGCCCGAGGGCCCGGGGTCAGTAGGGGGCCCCATGAGATGCCCCTGGTACCTTTTTCATAGGCTTTTTTGAGTTTGGGCAAGGACACAGGGGCCCCATGATCCCCTATTGCCCGGGGGCCCCATGAGTTGTCAGCCCGCCCCTGCTGGGCTGTGTTTGTGCTTCACTGCAAACACACTGCTTTGCATGACTGTGCTTATCACAGCCATGCAAAGCAGTGTGCAGGAGTTGACAGGGGAGAGAACTGTTTTGTTTACAACAGTTCTCCCCCCCTTCGGAGATGCTCAGCAATCACTGGGCACGGGAGAGTAATTACCGGCCGAGACCCGGTGTTTGACAGTCGAGGCCGTGAACGGTGGCCTCATATACATGATTTTGCGCACCCATGCTGCCCCGTAGCAGTACTTATGCTATAGTGCGGACGAGAAGCAGTTAAAATGTAAGATCAATTTGGCTTTAAGAACCCATTTACATTTTTTGTGTACTGTGACACGCATTAACCTGCATTGTGTTAAGGCAGCCCATTAAAATGGATGCGTTGCCAAAGCACCCCAACATGCCACAAATCAGATATGACCCCTTTTCTTGCCGTATGGATGCAGTGCACTGCAACACAGGTGGATTGCCTTTCAAAATGAATGGCACTGCAACACAGTATCACAATTACAACACGTCAGCGTGCATGTCACAACACATTAGCTATGACATGTTAGTATATATGAACCCTAAATAATGAAAAATCAAACACAATAAAATCAGTTATTTACAAAACTAAGGCTTCTGGAATGAATACCATGAGAAAAATGTAAGAAAAATGGTACTTTGATAAGATATATGCAGGAATACAATTATGTTGACCTGTAAAAACATTTAAAAAAGCACATAAGATATTCATTCAGAACTGAGGCTTTAGATAGCAAAATTCCATCTTCTCTAATATTATGGAACATAGTTATTACACATTGCGATGTAAAGATCCTCTGGATTAAAGGGTCATCTAATTTTCATTCGTGTGCCTTTCCTCCCTGCATCAGCCGCATGTCTAGGTGTGTTTGGACAGCTATGTCAAAGCCACAACAGAACGGTTTTGCATATCTGCCCTGTCCATTGATTCTACATAAAAGCAGTCCATCTCCAGTCGTTTGCGGCGGCCTTAAATAAAACTCTGGATTGCAGGCAAGGTGTGCTTCGATTACTCAAAGTGCTGTTTAATAGAAAGTAAAGAGAATTAAAAAAAATATATTAAACAGTGGCAGTCCGGCTTTCCCTGCAACCCCTGCCAAAGGCTCCATTTTGAAGTTTTGTCTCGTATTAACATTTAAATTGAAGTTGTCTTTTCCAGTGGCCTGTGCAGGAGAAGGAGAGAAAGAAAAAAGACGGGGCATCTGCATATAAATAGAAATGAGTTAAAAAGAAAAGGGAAAAAAGCATCCTCAAAGGAGAATCTTTTTATTAACTCCTTAAAAGACAACTCCACGTGAACAGTTGTAGCCTGTGTATAGGAACTGCTTCATGGGAAAGAAGGTCTGTAAAACAGCATGTAGGATCTTTTGATCCTTTCATCTCTGCTGTGCTGTATGGCTGCATATTGTAAGAAAAGAGACAGCACTTTCTATAGTCTGTGGTTGGGCCTGACATATGTCACTGCTCTGCCTCCTCCTATCTGCTTTTTAAAAATCACACCCACCCTAGGATCCCTCTCTTCTAAGCAAGCCCCATCCACATCCCACATCCCATTCCACATCATCTTATCCTGTTTTTTGCCCCCACTCTATCTAGCCCTCAAAGCAGAACTAAACTCTCTCAGCAAACATTAACTATTTTATTATGTTTACTTTTTTATATTTAATTTTAATTTCTTCAGTTGCTTCCTGGTTTCTGGCCTAGGCCAAAATGATGTCTTTCATCTGGAGGAGCGGAGGAGGTGCTTTCTCAGCTAAGCACACCCTCTTGCCTGCATACCTGAGCTAAGGGTAGATGGATTCCAGGATGTAAATGCTACATGAATCATCTGCCCTAACTCAAGATGGCCATGGTTAGAAATGCTAAGTGATTTCTCAAAAAATAAAGCATGGAGACATGGATGGATGGGTGAGTTTGATTTGAATAATAAAACTGTGTTTTAATTTTGTGGTGCTCAGATATAGTTTAGTTCTACTTTAATATGGTGGCTGCACTATTTTTCTTTTTTTCAGGCTTTTTTCATTTTTTTTTACCTGGTGATCCTGCCAGTAACCCACTTCCTGTCCTAGTGTGACAATGCATAATCACTGTGCTGTATTTATTAAAGGGCAGTGCTGTCACCCTAGGGTGGGACTACAGAACACCTGCCCCTCTCCTCTACTTCATAACATAGGCAAGAGGTGACCCTCAGTAAATGCTTAATGGCCCCTGCTCAGGCTAACAAAGTCAGATGAATTGCGTGAATAGTGAGTGTGTAGGCTGGGGAACGGTTCATACAGCCCCCAAGTATGCTGTACAATAGAAGATGAAAGGATGAGGACTGGAATTCCATGGTGGATAACATATGTAAGAGCTCCATATCCCTTTCGGTCTGTGAGACAGCCCTCAAGGTATTAACCAGATGGTATTATACCCCATCCAGACTACATGTCTTGTATCCAAACATGTCTAACCTATGTTTTCGTGGCTACGGCCTTGCAGGTACTCTGGTGCATACATGTTGGACCTGTCTTTGGTGTAGCGTAGGATCTTTTTGGTGGCTTCTGCAATGGCAGGGGCTCCGATGCATCTGACTGCAGTCCTGCCTACTGGGAGCCCATATCCCAGGAGTTCAGACTGAGGTTATGAGGCTACTCCACCCCATTTGTATATCCACCCTATGGGCTATTGCCCTCCACTGGAAGTCCCTCACAGTACTATTGGCTTCTGTTCTGCATAGGATTGATGCTGTGATGCTCATGGAAAGAATTCATTACACTTTACTGGACAAGATGCACTTATTTGATAGAAAATGGGAAATTTGGAAGACTCATAGGCATTTAATACATGATTAAGAAACACCCATGTTTTGATTGATTGAGTTACTCTGTCAGTAGCTGAATAATTCTGTATACCTTTCTATTCATATTGCCCATGTACTTGTGTACATGGGCAATATGTGTAGTTTTTTTCTCTTTCTTTCTTCTTTTTCTTTTACCTTACATGATTGTACTTTCTGACATGCACATTTCAGTTGTGCCTTGTTTCTGTTTTTATGTATTGTTTGAAGCTGTAATGCTTTCTTGAAAAATAAAATCGTTTGTAAACAAAAAGAATAGAAGATGGAAGAGACAGTGTGACCGCCGCACGCCTCGTCCAACCCGAGTGGTTAGCAGGTAAAAGCAGCCTCAGCTCTATTCATCCAAGCCAAGGCTGCTTTTACCTGTTAACCTCTCGGGCCATGCGAGGTGTGTGGTGGTCCAGCTATCTCTTCCTATTTCTATATAGGCAAGCGGTGTTCTGCAGCACATATAGATTGCTAGGAACAATGTAACTGATAAGGGTGTAGTGCAGGCAGAGAGGACAGCAGGTTATCAGCTCAGTAGGTTTTTGGCAGGATCAGCGGGTATTTTTTTAACACCTATTGAACTCATATAAAACTTTCAATGGGATATTTAGCAGACCGAAAAGGAGCAATACAAACAGATGTTTATTGGTAGGGCTTGCATACACTTTAATAGCACTTGTAGTCTACTGCAGGATCCATTTTCTCTGCTACGAATTGATGTTTTAATTAGGCTTATCACTCTACAAATTAGCTACCCATGAAGGTTTACTTGTCATTTGTCACTTCCAGGTAAATTGTCGAGTGGTTTTTCAAGTGTGATTATTGTTTTTTTTTTTTTTTCTTACAGCAGTAATCATTCATACTACCCTGTTTAGGTGATATTCCTTTTTCTGTCAATCAAGGCTCAGGAGCCAATGAAATCAAGCAATCATTTTGGAGGGAATTTACATTCTATTCTGAATAAGCCTAAATTTTGCTCTATTATTGCATCATTTGGCAAAAAGTTTTTTTTCTCATGTAACTTTTTTTATTTGTTTTTCATTACTGTTTTTATATAGAGATTTTTGAATTTTCCTTATAGTGGTTATCTGATTAGGTGATATTCCTTTTTCTGTCAATCAAGGTTCAGGAGCCAATGAAATCAAGCAATCATTTTGGAGGAAATCTACATTCTATTCTGAGTAAGTCTAAATTTTGCTCTATTATTGCAACATTTGGCAAAAAGTTTTTTTTACCTCATGTAGCTTTTTTGTTTTTCATTACTGTTTTTATAGAGATTTTTGATCTATCCTTATAGTGGTCATCTGAATGTCAAGGAATGTGATTATTATCCCTGTCTAATGACTGCTAACACATTCTTATTTAGATTTAAAGATGGGGTAATAGGTTTACTAAGGTCAGACCTGACCCAAAAGCTGGCACTGAAGCGTTTTCCTGAAACAGCAGGGAAACACAAGCAGACGATAGGTACCAAAGATGCCCACTGGTGATCTCATCTCTATGATCTCTATGATCTTTTTGAACTTCCCATTCCAAAACCATAGACATTTACAAAGAATTGGACTACTCTTTGTAGTTAGAAGAGCTTCCACTCTTCTGGGAAGGCTTTCCACAAGTTTTTTTATTGTGTCTGTGTGTCTTCAGTACATTTTGCTAAATGAGCATTTATTGAATAGGAAGACCCAGCTCACAATCTGTGTTCCAAATTTTCCCAGTGGAGTTTATAGTTTATCCATCCAGTAAGCCTGTTAACATACACTATATGATCACAAATGTGAACATAATACCTATGTAAGCTTGTTGGGCATCCCACTCCAAAACCATGGCCATTAATATGGATTTATGAGAGTCTTCACTCTTCTGGGAAGATTTTCCACAAGATAGCGGAGTGTCTCTGTGGGAATTTGTGCCCAATTAGTCAGAAAAGAATTTGTGAGGTCAGGTACTGATGTTGGATAAAAAGATCTAGCTCACAATTTGTGTTTCAATTCATCCCAATAGTGTTCAGTAGAGTTGAGGTCTAGGCTCTATGCACGACACTCAAGTTCCTCCACGCCAAACTCATTAAACCATGTCTTTATGGAGCTAGCTTTGTACACAAGGACACAGTCATGCTGGAGCAGAAAAGAGACTTCCCCAAACCATTACTACAAGACTGGAAGCACACAAAAAATGTATAAAATGTATTTGTATGCTGTAGTATCAACAGTACCCTTCAGTGGAAACAGCTGAACTCAATCATTTGGAGGAGTGTCCACATTGTTTTTGGTATATAGTGTAATCATTAAACTATTATTCATGCTGCAGCAAAAGTTAAAATACCCATTTGCGCTCTTTAAGAATGCCGCAGTTTCAGACCACTGGTCAACACTGAGCACAACCATCTGGGTTTGCAGTGGCCTGACAATCTCTCTGCTCAGTGCTTCACTCAACAGAGCTGCTCATGATCACTGATGAGTGGAGCATTGTGCAGTGGGCATGTCAGGCTAATGCAGACCCTGACCATTGTGCTTGTTGATACTGCTAGCTAGAACAGATCCTTGTATACTACTGTCTAAACAACATGTCCTCTTTAGACTACTGTGTGCAACGTCTAAACAACATGTCTTCTTTAGACTACTGTGTGCAACGTCTAAACAACATGTCTTCTTTAGACTACTGTGTCCATAGGGTGACAACACTGCAGTGATTTTACTGCAGAAAGAACAGCATTGTCACCCTATTACAGGAAGTTGAAAATCAATGGATACACTGGCAGGATCAATGAGCAATACAATTATGTCACTGGGGAAATTAATAAAAACAAAATTTGCTGTTTTAATGCTATTGACAGACTGCATGATATGTAATTTTTTGCTTTTGCCTATAGTTCCACTTCAAATGGAAAGGGACAAAGTTGATGATTATTCACTTTTTTCCATTTCATAAAAGCAGCACATATCTAAAACTATAAAGGAATTTTAACATAGTTTCCTAGTGTTCTACATCATTGTCATTTCACATGTGACAAAAATACCAGCTACATGTAGGGATTTTGGTCCAGTTGAAACCAGTCTGTCTGAACTCTGCACCCCAGTTAGAGGTTAGAATAAAAGCAGACTTTCAGGGTACAAAATGTACAGAACTTCCCAGCAATTTTTCTTCTTTTTCTGGTGCAGATCTGGCTAACAGGGGTCTAGAGCAGTGAAATGAATAGGGCTCAGCTTGATTCTATTTAGCGATAAACAGACACGCTGTGTTAATTAAGGGAATTGCATTTTGCCAGCAAAAAGGAGCCCAGCGTGACGCTTGTCCCGCTGATCAAAGACCAAACTTCCTGATGGAATCTTAAAATGCATTAGGCATGAAATTGCATTTTTTTCCTTTTGTGAGAAGGGGAATGAGGCCAATGGCAAGAAAACATAGAGGGGAGAGATAGGGGACTGGCAATGGAGGTGGAAAAAGACAAGGACAACTTGAGTTAGAGGGAAGATCGATAAACCAGAGAAGTATAAATGCAGAGTTTATGCTGAGGGTAAGTAAAACATTCAGTAAAAAATGTAAAAATACAGCTAAAGTTAAAAGATAAAAATTAATAGCTCACTAAATGATAAAACAACAAAATCAGAGATTTCACCTGCAGTACTTTTTTGCCATTATATGTCCTCAGTCTTATAGCTTGTATCAATAAATTGTTACCTCTGAGCCAAGGTCATACTGGACTCACCCTCAGCCTTGACTGAACAGTGAAAGGAGAAGCCGCACAGTGGTGACTTCACCTCTTTGTTTTTCAGCTCTCTCCTACGATAAGCATGCTGCTTGAACTTACTGGCTTCTTGTGCTGATTCTCCCACTACCAATCTGAAGTCTGCTACATACAGGGACTACAAGAGGCTCATCAAATTTAGGTGTTTATACTACTTGTAATTAAAAATAGAAAGCTAACTGCATTAATTTGTGTCTTTTAAGCTTATATGAGGTTTTAGTGATTTGGTTTACGTACAGTGTACATTTATAGATTAGGTTAGGGAGGGTGGGCGTTGAATACGAAAGCTGGATATGTGGATTTAATCCAACTGATGAGCAGTCCCCGCAAAAAGAGGGTTAGAAGCTGCAATTAATTGTATGAAAAATAAAATGCCTTTTTGTTTCTTTAAATGCTTCTCATATATTCCACACTTACTACTAAAGCCAAACTAACACTTGCTGTCAGAAAAGAATCACATGGAAAAATTCCTTACAATTCTTGGTACAGTGTATTCGAAGCTACAGAAAAAATCAAACACATCCCCCCTATCAGCTCTACTGCCAAAACCAAAACTCTAAGTTACTATCAGTAGCAATTAAAAGTTACTGAGTAGGTTGCCTTCCCATCCTGAATTTCTCCTTCCTTTTAAAGTGGTTCTAAAGCCTAAACCTTTTAGGGATTAGTATCACCCCCTCACCCCCCCAATACTTACCTGAGCCCTTACTTGATCCATTGCTGTGCCCTTCTGCAGTGGTTCTCCCCTCTTCTAGCCGCTCTCAAAGGCTTTGCTGAGCACAGCGGGATCCATTTGGGTGGGGGCAGAGTCGCACTGTTTGTCTATGGATGCAGGCAGAGTGACTCAGGAATGGGCCTGCAGATGTGCCAAAATCGGAAGTGACTTCATATGGTGGCACACCAAGAAAAAGAGGAGTGCCAGTGATGGACTCAAATAGAGGAGGATCGGGACCACTCTGTTCTTTTCTGTTGCATAGAGCAGGTTAGTATAACATATTTCTTATAAAAAAAAATACTGTATATATATATATATATATATTGTATTTATACTTTAAAAAAACTTTAAACTGTCAGCAGTCCGAGGAAGGACACTATTGTGACTGATGCCGACAGACAGTTCAGACTGGCCAGCAAAAGTTTAGGGACAAAGTGAAGGGGTATTTGTCACTCTCTGAAACTGAGTGCCACCATAGTTCAAACCTCAAGGGACATATTTTAATGGTGTCATCTGGGCACAGTAAAGGGAAATAAGCAATAATGTAAAATAAAAAGTCTCCTTTGCCGTTTCCCTGTTCCCCATCACCCCAGAGCTACCCTTGCACACTTTAAAAACTGTAGACATATGGGTGTCTGTGGTCTGGTTGAGTGGCGTCATGAACCCCCTTCTTTCC
Source organism: Staurois parvus (assembly GCF_062004578.1). Classification (NCBI taxonomy): domain Eukaryota; kingdom Metazoa; phylum Chordata; class Amphibia; order Anura; family Ranidae; genus Staurois; species Staurois parvus. The sequence goes on along the minus strand of NW_028318045.1, from coordinate 6,685,279 downwards.
CTAAATGCTTTAAGGGTTGATGCTCTTTGAAATATTCTACTGTGGGTCCAGGGTGGCCTGGTGGCATCCCCCAGGGTCCTTGACACCTTGGGCTCATAGGAAGTGGGTTGAATGAAAATGGGTGGCAGGCAAGGGAGTCTGTGGAGGAAATCGTGGGAGAGGAGGTGAGTATTGCAGCGGAATAAATTTTATTGTAACAATGCGTGTTCTATCATTTAAAAAAAATTTTAAGAGACTCTGTCAACAACTTAAATGATTGCAGGCGAAATCACAGAGAGAGTAAATATTTTAAATGCTTACTTTCAGTGTTATTCCTTTCCAATAATTATTTTTAAATAAAAATAATTAATGGAAAGGAATAATACTGCAAGTAAGCATTTAAAATTACAACATGCCTCTGAACTTACTGGAAGATATGACTACTAGACAAATAGTTAATTCCCTAGCACAGCCCCCTCCCTCATTACATGTCATAGCCTTCTCATCTTTTGGGAGTGTCAAATTACTGTCTGTACTGGGCCAGCTCCTCTCCTTCATATATAACCTTTTTTGTAGCTGCTGGGGGAGGAGTATAGGAGAATACTACAGAGCAGGGGTTTCAAAACTTTCTAAACTGGGGGCCAGTTTACGGTCCTTCAGACTTAAGGGGGCCAGACTATGGCCATTGGAAGTAGAAAAGGTCCTAGCATTAGCGGTAAAGACAATGTCCCATCTTTGGTGTCAGTGGAAGGAATTATGCCCCATTGTTGGGTGTCAGTGGAAGGAATTGTGCCCCATCATTGGTGTCAGTGGGAGGAATTGTTCCCCATCAGTGGTGTCAGTGGGAGGAATTGTTCCCCATCAGTGGTGTCAGTGGGAGGAATTGTGCCCCAAGGGCCAGATAAAAGCAAGCAAGGGGCTGTATCTGGCCCCCGGGCCACAGTTTGGAGGCCACTGCTATAGAGTGTTACTTGAGTGACAGCTCCAAGTCTGCTGGGGCTGCTGCCATTGCATCCAAGATGACTCCCAAAAGCAGTCTCAGGGGTTTTAAATATCTACAAAAGGGAGGCTTTTACATGTAATTAAAAAGCATATAATCTTATTTGAAGATTTTTATTGAAATGAATGGTCTGGTGATGAGGGGACTTTAAGAACATTGGAGTTGGGATTTAAAAGCTCTACTTTTGTGAACTGTAATCTACAACACAGAATATATACGATTTGTCAGATAACAAAAGTGTATCATCCGCTGTCTGTACATTCCTGCTGCTTTAACTAGATACAGAGTGGAGCGCCAGAGAGAGCAGAGGCCACCGCTGCACAAACTGTGAAGTCGCTTGTGAATATTTTACATCCATCTATATTGCATGAAGCGCAGGAGGAAGAATAGTTACCTAATGTACTGAACACAGGCTGGGATTTCAAAGAGGGCTTCTACTGCATGCCGATGTATGGTGAGCCTGCAAGTTTTATTATGCCTCGCCAACCTTAAAGCCAACCTGTCAGCCCTATTAATCTTTTAAAAACCCTGCCTAAGAGCATACACCACAAGGTGCCCTATGTTACCTCTTTTTCTACATGGAAAAGCCTTGTGATAATCCCCCCAATCTGGTTTCACTTTCTTACTAAAGGATCAACTTTTTCAACTTCAGGCCTACTGCTGAGAAGAAGGAATGCTCACGCACAGGTGCTAATGTCTTACAATTCTTCCACACTTGTTTCATGGTTAGAGGCACGAGAACCTAATAACCAGGAATGTTTTATTACCCATGAAACAACATAAATTAGCATAACATGTCACATATATAACCCTTCAGTCATTATATAGCCAACCTCAGTTTTCTCTCCCCCAGTGATCAGATTGCAAACATTGAAACTTTGTAGCAAGTCAGAGGTTGGGAGGCGGCAGTAGGGATGATCTGTGTCAGACATTTGTGAACACAGCCAAGAACTGCACAGGCACTAGGAGTTACATGATTGTCCTATGAGCTGGCACCTTGGTCCAGGAAGTAGATGGTGATACTGGATGATGCCTGAACAAAGGTGGCTCCATCCTTCTAGAGAAAAGCAGATGAATCCCTTGCCAAAGGGAGTACTGTGAAATCTGTGAGAGGTAATAAATACCTGTTTTACACTTACACATACATACAAAAACAGAAAAATCAACAGAAGGGAAAAAATGTACAGTCAGTAGGATGTGTGCCTTGTGCCGATTCCTCTTTCTGCCTAGCTGCTCCATTCATAAAAGTAGTACTACAGCTTCAATGAGTGAAACAGAATCCAAGAATGGAGGACAGGTGAATGATTGATAGATCCACCCCCTCCCGTCATAGATCCCGTTTCATTCATAGAAGCTGTAGTAAGGATCACCTGGGCAGAAAGGGAGGGAATAATCAGGCTCTCTTGATGAGAACCTGTGACAGCCAATTATTTGTATTAACTCAACCACACTGAAAGAGAAAGATGGCGGTGGTTGGGAAATCATGGATTGAGGAAGATTTCTACTAAGAGAAGAGGAATTAGTTTAACAACACAATTAGGCTTTAACATGCATGCATTTACCATAAATAAATATTTCTGATGATAGGTCCACTTTGATATTTAAAATACTCCAATTGCATCCAGCAGGTGACATGTTTCACAAAACAACACTTGCGTTAGGTTGGCAATACATTATACAATTTTCTTATATGGTTTTGGTAAATATAAAGGAAAATTGTATAAGATGAGGTCAAACCTAAACACTTTGAATTTGTATGCAATAAGCCATACCCTTGCATTACATAGTTGAAGGTAAATCTAAAGGAAATTGATCATAAAAATTGTATAATGTATGGCCAGCTTTATGTATCTCGAAAAAACTGCTATACTGTGAAGGAGCAGAAGGGATAAAATTATACACACAGCTGAGTCAGGAGGGGATTCACACCCAACTGCAATTCCCCTAATAAAGCAGAGGCCATCTTTTTTATTTTTATAAAATAAAGCTAGTATTATAACTAAAATGATTAACACCAGCTAGTAAACTTTTTAAAAATACATTGACCAAACCCCATTATACTTCCTTCCTAAAATGAATATACTGAATAATATATACATTATATATAGCATGCCACGCTAAATGTCCATGATGGAAAGAAAGGCAATGGCTTCAGGAATTAAATGAAAAGGTTTTAAATGGCCATTTATGTCTGAAAAATGTATTATATGAATTCTGTAGAAACTCAGTGGGGGAAAGCAATCACTGGTACCAAATATTGATATGAAATGTTACAGGAGATGCAGTGAAAGCACTTACTGATTGTAGAATTAGCACTGCCAGTCTGAAATATGTGGAGTTCTCGACTGACCAGCTGGGCATAAATATAGTACTAGACTGATATTGTTATAGACCAATGAGACACACATGGCAGATCTTAACAATCTCAGTGAAGACCATTCTAATTCCTCATGGCTAAATACTGCCACGGTGTGCACCGCCTGTGCTTTGTATCCACATTTATCAAAAGATTTCTATAGGTACAGTATAACCCAAATGTTACTCCAAAATCTTCATGTCTCCCTCTCAATCAGGGGTCCCTCTCAATCACAATCTACCAGTAAATCATGGGCAGCTGAGGTGCTCCTTCCTCATATGCCCAATGTACTATACACTGTAAACCACTGACCCCTATACTCTGCTCTGCATATTACTTATCCTAGAACTCAGTAAAGCCAGAATGGAACCCAGCCCTGTTGGCCAAACAGAATCTCAGCTTAGTCAGGAAGGCCAGTACTCAGCCCAGCCAGCCAGGCAAGAACTCAAACCAGTCAGCCAGGCCAGAATTCAGACCAGTCAGCCAGGCCAGAATTCAGACCAGTCAGCCAGGCTAGAAATCAGAGAAGACTGCCAGGCCAGAACTAAGACCAGTCAGTCAGGCTAGAAATCAGACCAGACTGCCAGGCCAGAACTAAGATCAGTCAGCCAGGCCAGAACTCAGACCAGTCAGCCAGGCTAGACCTCAGACCAGTCAGCCAGGCTAGACCTCAGACCAGTCAGCCAGGCTAGACCTCAGACCAGTCAGCCAGGCTAGACCTCAGACCACTCAGCCAGGCTAGAAATCAGACCAGTTAGCCAGGCCAGAATTCAGACAGCCAGGCCAGAATTCAGACCAGTCAGCCAGGCTAGAACTCAGACCAGTCAGCCAGGCTAGAAATCAGACCAGTCAGCCAGGCTAGATCTCAGACCAGTCAGCCAGGCCAGAACTCAGACCAGTCAACCAGGCCAGATCTCAGACCAGTCAGCCAGGCCAGAACTCAATCAACAGAATAGGTATGCCAAAAATTGAGGCAAGCCTCATCATATCAGCCAGTGGCCAATCACTCTTCAGACATTGTGAATGAAAGTGAATGCCAAGTTTCTCAATGAAGCTAAGTTATAAGATAGGATAAGGTTATATATATGGTTTTACAGTGAAATATGTTCCATTATATTTTTCAAAATTTTCTTCATACCATCTTTACGTTTTATAGGTGCCTTGATCTTTGATCTCGTCCATATTGCTCAGGTAGATCTCTACCTCTCAAAGATAGCCTTCCCCTGCTCTAGATCATGTCCAAGCATTATTTTTTCTGTTACCTTGTTCTTGTGGTGAGGAACAGAGTTTATTGCTTCCTGCTATGCCATTAAAAGGCATGTAAAATTCTTGCAAAGACAGCTGCTGGGAGCACCGTTCCTAATGATAAAGTAAAGGCACTCCCACAGAACTACATCTCTCGAGCACTTTCTCTAAACACAGTGCTGGCAGGCTCTTTGGGGTCAAGGCAGCAGCATTGTTTTTTCTGGGAAGAAAACCAATGAATCATCGATACCAACTGTCCTGGATTTGATGGGACAGTCCTGCATCTTGGACCTCAGTTCTGATGATGATATGTCCTGGGCGATGTCCCAGGATTACAGTGTCACCCATCTTTGAGTTACAACACATGAAAACACACTGGGTGGACCTGAGTTATGATATGGGAAGGGCTGTTTCCCAGGGGCCAAGACTAAAATGTTGGTAAGTATGATATGTGCATCTGGAGAGGAGCAGGGATAAGTAGAGTTTTGCAGTCCAGCAGGCAGGCTGACAGTACTGTTTGGGATTTCAGTGTAGCAAAGGCAGACCAAACAGAAAGTTAGGATCTCACTGGATTTATGGCAGATTAACAGATATTTTTCTATACATGCAGCATGTTTAAAGGGATAAAGCATAGCAAAGGGTTCATGTTATACAGATATGATACATTTCTTTTAATTTATTTATTTGAAATTTTTGCAGATACACGTTTTAAAAGGTTAATTCACCTTCACATGTGCCAAAAGATCATAGGTATTGCAGTCTTTTTCAGTACATTAATATGCAGAGGTGTAGCTTGAAGCTTGTGGGCCCCAATGCAAAAGTTGACCTGGGGCCCCCACTACCATCTTGCACTTCCACTGCGTGCCAAGATACTCCAAGTGGCTAGTGAGTTATCTCAGATCTTTATTTACATGTTGAGAGGGTAATTCAAAAGATTTCGGAAAAAACTGTCTACATTTTGACATACTTCTCTGTCAGTAGGGCAGTGGACAGTGGATGGTGTCAGTCAGTAGAACAATGGACAATGTCAGTACGGCAGTGGTCTGCGTCAGTAGGACAGAGGATGAGATCACTCCTTCCTTTTGTAAAAGCTTGCTTACTTTTCAAGCTGCTTAATCCATTGCCCTCCCCTCTCTGTCCAGCTAATAGCAAGACATTCCAGGAGTTGGATGCATTGCCCAGGAAACTCACAATGAGCCCCGGTAGCTCGCGTGGCTTCATTTCCTATCCATGTATGCACATCCTGCTCTCTCTTGCAGCTCAGTATCCTGACCAAGAGAGCTGATTGCGCCTACATGGGTAAGAAACTAAGTCATTATAGAAGTAGAAGTTTACATTAGGAAATGCATAGCGGTTTTGCACATTTATATTATTTATCTTGATCAGCACTAAAACTGCAAAAGGATATTTTTTACTTTATTGGGGGGGGCTAGGTAAATACGTATATGAAATATTGCATATGGATACAGTATCTTGCATTCTTAATTCCACCAGCATCTGGTGCTTTAGGCTGCTTTTCAAGTTGTCCTGTTTCTCTTTACTTGGTGTTATAAAAAGCTTTTTTTTAACAGACCTCAGTAGTTCAAGCTGAAATTTACACACATACTCCATATACCTCTGTCCGAAGGTTTCAACAAGAGACAGCCTTCCTGAAAAGGGATAACTTGTGCTGAGCCCTCTCAAAAAAATTCAAAGAGCTCCAGAAATCCTATGTATTTATTATTATTTATTTCAGGTACTTATATAGTGCTGTCAATTTTACACGCTACATCAGTCCCTAACCCTCAAGGGGTGTACAATCTAAGGTCCTTAAACTCACATTCATACATACACATACTAGGGCCAATTTACCTACCAGCACTGTCTTTGGAGTGTGGGTGGAAACTGGAGGAAACCCAAGCAAGCACAGGGAGAACATGCAAACTCCAGGCAGGTGGTGCCGTGGTTGAGATTTGAACCAACAACCCTAGTACTGTGAGGCAGAAGTGCTAACCATTTAGCCACTGTGCTTCCAAATGTTCTTGTAAATCAAAGTTTTCCACATGATTTTTAAAGGTATGTTTGTATTTTTAATGGGTGGATACACTTACTATGGAATAAATAGTAGGAAGTACTATATGAGGAATATATGGGGAGGGGGGGGGAAATTGGTGGCACATAATTCTTTTTAAACATATTGTCTTCTACTGCTTCCCTATGATGCAGGCTCTGGCCCTACATAAATAATGTGATTATATAAAAATAAATGTTTTTAACCTATTATTATTCCGTAAACAACACTAAACTCTGATCAGCATATGTTTATGGGACACAAAGGGCTGTCTTTGACACTGCAGATGGAAAAAAATGACTTAGTAGCCCCATTTTGCAAGCTGATGAAAGCTAAACAGTTACAGCACAGAGAAAGGTAACCTAACATTTTTTTATTTATAATGTTTTTTATTTATAACTTTATCACTTTTTAATAGCAGTACACAGACTCACGGGCCTCTTTATTGGGTACACTTGTTCAATTGCTTGGTAACACAAATTGTTAATCAGCCAATCACATGGCAGCAACTCAATGCATTTAGGCATCTAGACGTGGTGAAGATGACTTACTGAAGTTCAAACCAAGCACCAGAATGGGGAAGAAAGGGGATTTAAGCAATTTTGAATGTGGCATGGTTGTTGGTGCTAGACTGGCTGGTCTGAGTATTTCAAAAACTGCTGATCTACTGGGACTTTAACACACAACCATTTCTAAGGTTTATAGAGAATGGTCTGAAAAAGAGGAAATATCCGGCAGATGTGTGTATGAAAATGCCTTGCTGATGTCAGAGGTCAGAGGAGAATGGGCAGACTGGTTCGAGATGATAGAAAGGCAATAGTAATTCATGTCAATATGGACCAAAATCTCAGAACTGTTTCCAACACCTTGTTGAATCTATGCCACAAAGAATGATGGCAGTTCTGAACGCAAAAGGGGGTCCAACCCAGTACTAGTAAGGTGTACCTAATAAAGTGGCCAGTGAGTGTTTAAGTCAATGATACAGCTTTGACCAAACATCTTTTGAATGAATTGCAGTCAGTCCCCATAGAAAACTTTTATCCTTTGCATGCTATTGTGCAAGATAGAATTGATAACTTACATGGTCCAAAGTTTTTTAGCCATCTGTCTGTCACAGCCACCTATACGACCAAAACAGACTCCCCTATAAATGAGTGAATTCAGGTGTTCCCAGTGAAGAGTACTCTAAATGTTATCGTATATGAAAACATCTTACACAATTGTATTCTTCCAACCTTGTGGTAATGGTTTGGTGAAGGCCTGTTTCTGTTCCAGCATGACTGTGCTCCTGTGCACAAAGCCAACATTATAAAGACATGTTTGGATAAGTATGATGTGGAGGAACTTGAGTGGCCTGAAGAAGAAATGGAATGCCAAGTGTGAGCCAGGTCTTTACATCCAACATTTGTACCTGACCTCACAAATGATCTTTGGTGAATGGCCACAAATTTCCCCAAACACACCTCAAAATCTTGTGGAACGTCCTCCCATTAGAGTGGAAGGCTATTACAGTCACCAAGGCAAAGGATAACTTAATCTTAATGCCCATAGTTTTGAAGTGGGATATCCAACAAACTCCTATGGGTGTCCACAAGCATTGGACCACATACAGTTGCAAGAAAAAGTATGTGAACCCCTTGGGATTACGTGGAGTATTGCATGAATTGGGCATAAAATGTGCTCTGAACGTCATCTAAGTCACAACAATAGAAGAACACAGTCTGCTGAACATAATACTACACAAACATTAGATGTTGCCATGGTTTAATGGCACATAACATGTAAACATTCACAGTGCAGGGAGGAAAAAGTATGTGAACCTTTGGACTTAATAACTGGTTGACCCTCCTTTGGCAGCAATAACCTCAACCAAACATTTCCTGTAGTTGCAGATCAGACCTGCACAACGATCTGGAGTAATTTTGGACCACTCCTCTTCACAAAACTGTTTCAGTGTAGCAATATTCTTGGGATGTCTGGTGTGAATCGCTCTCTCAAGGTCATTCCACAGCATTTCAATCGGGTTGAGGTCAGGACTCTGACTGAGCCATTTCAGAAGGCGTATTCTGTGCTGTTGCAGCCATTGTTTTGTTGAATTACTTGTATGCTTTTGGTCATTGTCCTGTTGCATCACCCATCCTCTGCGGAGCATCAGTTGGCGACAGATGGTCGTACGTTTTCCTGCAAAATGTCTTGATAAACTCTGGAATTCATTTTCCCATCAATGACAACAATCCGTCCAGCCCCTGAGGCAGCAAAGCAGCCCAAAACCATGATGCTCCTTCCGCCATGTTTTACAGTGGGGATGAGGTTTTGATGTTGGTGTGCTGTGCCTTTTTTTCTCCACACATAGTGTTGTGTGTTCTTCCCAAACAACTCAATCTTGGTTTCATCTGTCCACAGTATATTTTGCCAGTAGTGCTGTGGAACATCCAGGTGCTCTTTTGCAAACTTCAAACGTGCTGCAATATTCTTTTTGGACAGCAATGGCTTCCTCCATGGTGTCCTCCCATGTACTCCATTCTTGTTTAATGTTTTCCTTATTGTAGATGTGTCAACAAAAATGTTAGCATGTGCCAGAGATTTCTGTAGGTCTTTAGCTGACACTCTGGGATTCTTCTTTACCTCATGCAGCATTCTGCGCTGTGCTCTTGCAGTCATTTTTACAGGACGACCACACCTAGGGAGAGTAGCAACAGTGCTAAACTTTCTCCATTTGTAGACAGTCTGTCTTACCGTGGACACATGAACATCAAGGCTTTTGGAGATACTTTTGTAACCCTTTCCAGCTTCATGCAAGTCAACAATTCTTGATCGTAGGTCTTCTGAGAGCTCTTTTCTGCGAGGCATGGTTCACATCAGACAGTGCTTCTTGAAACCAGTAAACCCAAAACAGGTGTGTGTTTTTTAAGGGCAGGACAGCTGTCAGCAACACTTCCAATATCATCACACTGATTGGAGTCAAGGTTGGCTCACTCCTGGCTCCAATTAGCTCTGGGAGAAGTCATTAAGCTAGGGCCTCACATACTTTTTCCTCCCTGCACTGTGAATGTTTACATGTTATGTGCAATTAAACCATGGCAACATCTAATGTTTGTGTAGTAATATGTTCAGCAGACTGTGTTCTTCTGTTGTTGTGACTTAGATGACATTCAGAGCACATTTTATGCCCAATTCATGCAAAACTCCACGTAATCCCAAGGGGTTCACATACTTTTTCTTGCAACTGTAGGTCATGTCATTTAATATACTCGTACATATATATTCCTGCCACTGCTGCTAGCGCTAACATCAATACTTCAGACCCAGAAAAAGCCATTATAGTGGAACTGCACTGCATCTGAGCACCACAAACCAAAAATGCTATTTAATTCATTGTTAATATTCATAGAAAACTCCCCCATCCATCCATGTCTCCATGCTTTATTTTGCTGAGAAATTGCTGGCATTTATGGCAGTGGCCATCTTGAGTATGGACAGATGATTCCTGTAGCATTTACTTCCTGGAATCCATCTGCCCTTACCTCAGGCATTGGCTGAGCTGAGAACCCTCTCTCCCCTCTTGTAGGCTCCTAAAATGAATGACATAATTTGCCTAGTCAGGAAACCAGGAAGTAACTGAAGAAATGTAAAAAAAAAAGTTTAACACAAGTAAGTATGATATACTTTCCTATCTATTTACTAATGCTAGCAGCATAAGGATTAAAAATAGTCCATGTTGATTGAGAGAGTGAAGTTCCACTTTAATTATAGACAGTGTAAAATCATATTTCCTTTCCTCCGTACTTGTTCTGGGGCAATGACACTAGATAATCAATGTAGCAGCCAGGCAACTTGCATTTGGACAATTAGGTCAGCATAGCGCAGAGAGCAAAAAACCTGAGAGTGATTAACCCTTCCCTACTCTAAAATGTAAAAAAAAAGTTTGGCCGTAAAGCGGAGTTCCACATGGAAAAAAAATAAATAAAAGTCAGCAGCTACAAAAACTGTAGGTGCTGCTGACTTTTAAAATACAGACACTCCCTGTCCCTTGGTCTAGCGGTGTCCTCACAACCGCTGGTTTCACCGGCCGTCTTCTCTCCCTGGTGCCGGCATCTTCAGTGTGGGCACCCGGCTGTGACAGTTTGCGGATTCACAGCCGGGTGCCCACTGCACATGCGTGAAAAGCGCTGCGCTTTGGAATTGCCCCATAGTCTTCTGGGATCTGTCATGTGTCCCAGAAGACTATGGGGAGGGAGGGGGGAGGACAACTTCCACTTCAGATCGCCTAGGTGATCGCAGCGGAAGTGGGAGCGGGTACCTGTCAAATTCGGGTACCTGCTCCCCCCCCGCTCCCCAAAGGTGCCAATCCTTAATGGACAGCGGGGTACAAAGGCTTAAAGCGGAACTTCCCCTTTTGGGTGGAGCTCCGCTTTAATTATACTTTAATGAACTATGAAAAAATATACTATAAAAAATAGTGATATGCAAGAGTCAGGCAACCAATCAAATGACATCTTTCATCAATTTATTTCTTATTTCTGATTGGCTGTTGAATTGCTCATTGTTGACCTAGAATGCATGACATCATTTGCCTAGGCAGGAAGCCAGGAAGTAACTGAAGAAATGTAAAAAAAGTGAGTGAAGTTCCAGTTTAATTAAAGGCAGAGTAAAATCATATTTCCTTTCTTCCGTACTTGTTCTGGCGCAATGACACCAGATGATCAATGTAGCAACCAGGCCACTTGCATTTGGACAATTAGGTCAGCATAGCGCAGAGAGCAAAAAAACTGAGAGTGGTTAACCCTTCCCTACTCTACAATGTTAAAAAAAAAAAGTTTGTGCTGAAAAAAAATACTTTAACGAACTATGAAAAAATATACTATAAAAATAATGATGTGCAAGAGTCAGGCAACCAATCCTATGACATCTTTCATCAATTTATTTCTCATTTCTGATTGGCTGCTGAATTGCTGATTGTTGACTGACTAACCCCGCACTGTAGGTTTACTTCTAATGGAAATTTGATGTGACAAGTCTGCTATACCTGTAGTATCCATGGGCCCTCATTCTGTGGCGCTAATGACAATATTACAGCTGGGCTTCTGTGACACAACAGGCTTCGCCAGCAGAAGAATTAACAGGTGTTCCTAGGCTGCTTGCGTATGAATCTATAGAACAAGTCCTCATATCACAAGCTTGCTGGGGAAGATGAATACAACAGTGAGCACAGTAAATGAGACACATAATTAAACGGGAGACGCTTGGGGAAATATTGTCTAAAAAAAGACAAAACCGAGGCAGCAATGAGAGGACCGGAAGCGACACGTAGCTATTTGGAAGAGGTTTGAGTGGCAGCATAATCGCTTACCCTAGAGGATGAAAAATCCAACGCAATTTCCTCCTATTTATAGAGAGAGAGGCTTGTGGTGGTGGCTCGATAATACAATTAGGAAGGAGATGCGAGTTTTCTTGCCGCAATGAAGACCCGAGCCGCACCAAGCAGTTTATTAAAGCAAAACTCCCGGCCAAGTGGAAAGGCACATTGGTAGGTTGCTGCTGCATCCATCAACTGAGCTCTTTTTTGTTTCTATTTTTCTGGCTCTGTTTTGGGTGACAGCAGGAAAAAATTATTTCATTTTCTGTGTCATTGCTCCACACTCTCAGCTCTCCAGATACTCCACCGTTTAATTATTTATTACAGGTACTTATACAGCACTGTCAATTTACATATGTACAGTCAGGTCCATAAATATTGGGACATTGACACAATTCTAACATTTTTGGCTCTATACACCACCATAATGGATTTGAAATGAAACGAACAAGATGTGCTTTAACTGCAGACTGTCAGCTTTAATTTGAGGGTATTTACATCCAAATCAGGTGAACGGTGTAGGAATTACAACAGTTTGCATGTGTGCCTCCCACTTGTTAAGGGACCAAAAGTAATGGGGCAGAATAATAATCATAAATCAAACTTTCACTTTTTAATACTTGGTTGCAAATCCTTTGCAGTCAATTACAGCCTGAAGTCTGGAACGCATAGACATCAACAGGTGCTGGGTTTCATCCCTGGTGATGCTCTGCCAGGCCTCTACTGCAACTGTCTTCAGTTCCTGCTTGTTCTTGGGGCATTTTCCCTTCAGTTTTGTCTTCAGCAAGTGAAATGCATGCTCAATCGGATTCAGGTCAGGTGATTGACTTGGCCATTGCATAACATTCCACTTCTTTCAGCCATACATGCCCACGCCATGACACTACCACCACAATGCTTCACTGATGAGGTGGTATGCTTAGGATCATGAGCAGTTCCTTTCCTTCTCCATACGCTTCTCTTCCCATCACTCTGGTACAAGTTGATCTTGGTCTCATCTGTCCATAGGATGTTGTTCCAGAACTGTGAAGGCTTTTTCAGATGTCGTTTGGCAAACTCTAATCTGGACACACATACACCTACCTCCTGGAGAGTGTTCATTGTGGTGGTGTATAGAGCCAAAATTGTTAGAATTGTGTCGATGTCCCAATATTTATGGACTTGACTGTATATACAGTACAGTATATTGTACATCCACATCAGTCCCTGTGCTCAAGGAGCTTGCAATCTAATTATTTCATTTTCTGTGTCATTGCTCCACCCCCTTAGCAATCCAGATACTCCGCCATTTAATTATTTATTACAGGTACTTATACAGCACTGTCAATTTACATATGTATATACAGTACAGTATATTGTACATCCACATCATTCCCTGTGCTCAAGGAGCTTGCAATCTAATTTTTTCATTTTCTGCGTCATTGCTCCACCCCTTCAGCAATCCAGATACTCTGCCATTTAATTATTTATTACAGGTACTTATACAGCACTGTCAATTTACATATGTATATACAGTACAGTATATTGTGCATCCACATCAGTCCCTGCCCTCAAGGAGCTTGCAATCTAAGGTCCCTAACTCATATTCATACACATACTTTCTTCCATGTGGACAGGATACAACTAATTTACCAGCATGTCTGGAATAGCCAGAGGAAACCCATGCAGATTTCCACTGAACAAGCAAATATCAGGTTTGTGTGGGCTGACCCTTTCAATTAAAATCCAATAGAATTACAGATGCATCGATACCGGTATTGGGGTACCGAGTATTTTCATGAGTACAAAATGCTCCCGATACCTGAATCCGATACTTTGCAGTGCAATTTGAGTCCATACAAAATGACTGGGCGCACATTGCACTAGAAAGGATGGCATGCGATTTGAACTGCAATGCGGTGTGATTCCTGTCCGAATAGCATGCAGTTTCCCGCACCGCTCCTGTGTGAACCCAGGCTGAAATCACTATGACAAGCCTGGGTTCACACAGGAGCGGTGGGGAAACCGCATGCAATTTGGACAAGAATCACACTGCATTCCTGTTCAAATCGCATTCCATTCTTTGCAGTGCGATTTACGCCCATTCATTTTGTATGGATGCAAATCGTACTGCATACTATCAGTACTCGATATCAGCAAGTACTTGACCAAAAGTATCGGTACTTGCACTCACCTCTAAAAAAAGGGTTCCTTTTTTGGACATCACATGTCCCACGATTTTGTTTGTGTGATCATGGCATGTTTGCCATGTGGAAAAACGTGCCATGATCATGGCAAAAACGCCCTGTGTTTTCAGGTTCCATTGAAATGACACATTTCATACTTTTACAACGCGTTTTCAAATCGAGGGCAGAATCACAGCGATCCCACCCATGATTTGAAAAAACCTAGTGTGAATGGAGCACTAACAACGTCTCAGTTTATTTTCATTAGAATGCAGCTTGAGTGAAAAAGCCTTCACCCTCCTCTTTCTGAGTCGGAGCTGGAACTCTCCAATCAATAAGGAGTTCAAGTTTTGTTGATTAGATAGCTATAGCGCTGACTCAACAATAAATGAGTCAGACATCTGCAGAGTGACCACTGCTTCCACACAGAGGGTTAGGGTCTTCCTCTGCAGCATGCTGGCAGGAAACAGGATTTTCTACCCAGGCTGTGGCTGCTTTCTAAAGAAAACAAATTGAAGGACTTTGCACACCTTGATTGGAGTTTATCAGAACTGGAGCAGACACAATATGGAGCAGCTGCGCATAATAATCAAATCAGCTTCTATCTTCTGCTTGTTCAGATAAAGTGATTTTAAAATCTGATTTAAAAAATAAAAAAAGAGGTTGTATTCACCTTCTCGGTGCAACAATTTAGCAAACTGAGTGCTAAGGAGGCTGTAACGGACCGCCTGACAGTACCTCTATCAGTCCCCTGATAGAGCCTCCCCAGAGTGCGGAGTCTAAGTACCGGAGCACTTGTTCACCAGGGCCCCTGATGGTGGGGATGGACTTGGAGCGCTCCGGGACCAGGTCGCAGCTGCTAGGTATCTCTACCAGAGGTAGAGGAGTCTGCCAAGGGCTCTAGCGGGTTAAGAGTCTGATGTGAGGGAGCCCAGGGATCCCTGAGGGATGGATGGACGGATGAGCAAAGTCAGAGTCAAACAAGCCGGGTCGGTAACTAGCGGGTCGGTGAAGTACAAGACGATAGGCAAAGGATAGTCGGGTCACATGCAGGGTCAATACCAAAAGATCAGATCTATAAGGGAACATCCAGGAGCAGAGTCAGGCAAGCCAAGGGGTCAGGACAGGAGAAGGCAACAAGGTCAGACAATCCAGATCAGAGTACTCACAACACAGGCAACAGGATACAAAAGACCATTCAGCAACAAGCGTCTGTGCAGGGCTGGTTTAAGTAGCCCGCCCTGCACCTGACAGGCGCCGCCTAGGTCCCAGTGCCTGCCTAGTACTGACAAGACCACGGGTTCGCCTAGGTCCTAGTGCCCTGCTACCTGCACATCTTGACAGACGCCTACGCATGTGTAGACCCATGCGTCGCGATGGTCCCTGACAGAGGCACCCATGCATGTGTCCTCCCAATCCGATCTCCAGCAGAGTGGCAGCCTCAGCTTTGTTCCTGTGAGGTATGTGGAGGGGGAGAGGGGGGGTGTCTCTTCCCTCCAACCATCTCTCAGAGCTCTCTTCACTGAGCTCTGCGGTGTGTAATTTCATCTTTCTGCCCCCTATTTCTGAACTCTCAGACAAGCTTTATAACCTCTGTACTGTGAACGGATGTAGAGAAGAGAAGACTGCAGATAGATAGTTACAACTTATGTAGAAGGATTGGTTTCATCCAGGGGCGGACTGACCATTCGAGCACTCGGGCACTGCCCGAGGTCAGTAGAGGGCCCCATGAAATGCCCCTGGTACCTTTTTTATAGGCTTTTTTGAGTGTGGGCAAGGACACAGGGGCCCCATGATCCCCTATTGCCCAGGGGCCCCATGAGTTGTCAGTCCACCCCTGGTTTCATCTGTGTATCTCCTGAGACCAGTCACTTCATTGGATATATGTTAGAGCTGATTCACACATGTGCGGTGCAGATTGAAGCTCAGGTTTCACAGCTAATTGACACAGTAGCTGTTCAGCGGTTCATGTCAGGTTTACATCAGGTTCAGGACAGGATCAGCTGAGGATTTTATCCTGTTCAAACATGTGAGGTTTAGAAACGGTTCCCATAAAAGTCATTAGCCTGTAATTCGCACCTGGAGGCACTGCTCAGAAATCGTACAGGACTCTTTTACAAACCGCACTGAATCTGCACCGCAAGTGCACTGGACATATGTGAACAGGCACCATAGGAAGCAATGTTATTTCACATGTCATGCAGATTGGATGCAGTTCAAACCGCATCCAATCCTCATATATGTGAACGGGCACTAAGGGTTTACAACCACTTTAAATTAAAGGTTTTGTGCCTGGAGTTCAGGTTCAAGCTGTAAAAAAAAAGATGGTTGCAATACACAGCTGTCCCAGATTCTGTATCTCCAGTTTTGATAAATTGCCCTCTATTTGTTTTTATTTTTTGTTTTTGAAATTACTGAATGTTGAATTTACAGATCTGACATCTACAACTATTAGCAGATGTGGGTTTTTTTTGTCACAGGGACATTGGGGATGCCAAATTTCAGAAAGCCCAGTAGAGTTCCTTGCTTCCAGTCAGGCTTCCCAGAGCTGTCATCAAACATTCGGATGCATGGACAGAGCAGCACCGATGCTAAATCCGGCATGGTGTCAGAATCCACAAAACTGCTTATTTGCATATTATCAGCTCTTCCAGAGCCAGGAAACCAAAAAGAATTGACACTTAATTATATTTAGAGTTATCTGCTTCTTCATGGCAGCCTGTTTACAGATCATCCTTCAGACAGAAGATCTTCTTCCAGCTATATATAACTCTTACTTCTAATCTTATTTGAGATTTGAATGTCATTTTGATAGGAATATTTATTTTCCCTCTCAGACAGAAATGTCACCCTGGAAATGGCTGTCACACTCTGTTAGCCATGACCTGCCACCACACAGTCTGGCACTTGGGGCTGAGATCCATCTCGATTCACGATTTACCTTACAGACATGAGTCTGGAGAAGTGACAGATTAATAGAAACAAACGAATATTGTTATTAGAGATCGAGGCGAATTTATGAAAAACGGTTCCATCCGCATTGCCATGCCTGGATTCATTAGCCATATGGCGGTGTTCACCCCGTTGAATAATGCTAGTTATAATGCAAAACAAAAAATCTCTACAAACACTATTCCCTTCCAACGAAACTTAAAGCTGTATCCAAAATATATTAAGGACCTATTCACACATTTAAATTGAGGCAACAAGTGTTACAATATGCATGTTACTGCACATTGCCACAACCTACCCTATGTGCAGTGCCATCCTGAATGGCACCCCAATGCACTGCAGCACACCACAACACACATACCATGCACTGTCTGTGACCCCACTGGGGAGCTTTTTCTTCATTTCATGTCTCTGTAATTCGCATACAAAAATGTGGGACAGGAAAGAATGGACAGAAATAAAAAACATTGTCAGAAGCCCTCTTTCCTACTCTGCTAATGTGTTTCCATTATATCTGTGTCGCCATTGGAAAGATTTCCCATTAACTCCTGCCTGAGAAAATTTGGTTATTATGTTCCCTATTTGTCATTACAACCTCACTAGCCCATTCCACGGTGACTGGGAAACAAAAAAATATATGTATCAAAATGACATTTAAATTTCAAACAAGGTTAGAAGTAAGAGTTATATATAGCTGGAAGAAGATCTTCAACCTGTAGAATAATCTGTAAACCAGCTGCTATGAAAGAGTGGATAACACTTTTTCTTTCTTTCTTTCTTTCTTTCTTTCTTTCTTTCTTTCTTTCTTTCTTTCTCTCTTTCTCTCTTTCTTTCTCTCTCTCTTTCCCATGGTACAGTGTGCAAAATCCAAACACCTAAGGTGACCAAAAAAGTGCATATGAACACACCCAAAAAAAGTGCACAGGTTGTATCTATTAATCCCTTCCCGAACAGGAAGGACCCTTCCCTGACTCCCAGGGAAGACTCCTTATGGGGGCAAGACACACTCCGATCCATTTAGCCAAAAGCCTGACAGATTCCATTCCTCTATTAATCCCTTCTCAAATAGGAAGTACCCTTCCCTGACCTCCAGGTAAGACTCCTGATGGGGGCAAGGCACACAGGTCCACCTAGCCAAAAGGCCTGGTGGATCCCACTCCTCATGGTCAGCCAAAGCTGACCAAAGAGAGGCCCCCCCCAAGGTATGAGAGGAAGAAACCTGATGGCTATACATCCTCCCACTAGATTTCAGGATAGGCCCAGAGACCCACACCTTTCATCCTGGAACCAATAACTAAATATAATTATAACTCGAAATACAGTAATGCATCAGGTTATTCTGACTAATCAACACAAAGGCAGGCAATGCAGGGGGAAGTCAATTCAGCAACTTCAGAGCTGAAAGAGATGATATTTGAATACTGAGCTATTTGAGCTCCTGAAACTGATATGTGTCCATGCAGCAGCTTTGCTAGAAGTACTAACCAAGTGAACAGACATGAACTATAGGTGCAAAAGCGGTTCCAGCTCTCAATCATCTGCTGTCAACTCTTTGTAATGCACTGCCAGCTCTCCCGAGTGGTATTTGCACACCTAGTAAATCTACCAGACTTATGTTAAGCTACGAAGGCGTTATATGCCTAAGCGCTTCTTACTTTATCACAAATCCAATAGCCATGTCTTAGCAGGGCAGGTAGATTGGAAACAGTTTAAATGGTCTGACCTTTAAGAGTAATGAATGGAAGGCAAACATGGATGCAGGGGGAGAGTCGAAGCCCACTCCTTACGGGCTTATTAGGCTTTGGGACGGTTCTGCGGATAGCTGAGCAATCAGGCGTAGAGAGATAAGCCATTCCTTGTGGGAAATCAATCTCTCTGCATTTTGATAGCTGCACCCTCTGCAATAATTATAGCACTCATCAATAATCCTTCCTCGGGCTCCCTGCTTTCCTCTGCAGATGGAGATTAGGGAACATCGAACATAGGCCTCACGCTTTTTACATATTGGTTACACGGCAAAAGAAGTAGCAGTGTAGTAACAGAAGTAACTACCACAGGCCTATGGAGAGGTGGAGAAAGATGATTCAATTCAAAAATGCACCGTTTCCCTCCCATTGCATAAAAAGGGGCGCAGCTTCATTCACCATTCCATCTAAACCCAACCAATAAAATTTTAAAAAATTTTTTAACATGGTAATGTCATTTCAGAGGTCATTTTTATTATTTTGTAATCTGCAGTGTTACTTGCTGATGATCCTTCCATGAAGGACAGCTCTTTCCCAATTGTGCTACTGCAATGTCACACTGTCACACGTTCTCTGGTGGAGGTTACAAGTGGCTGTGTTGACGCATATTGGCCAGGCACGGTCCATTGCCACTTTTAGAAAGCTGCTACAAAGCATTGATGTGCAGCCAAAGCTGGAGGAAGGCCATGGACAGCACAATTGCTTAATGGTAAGCCTTACCTCCCAACTTTTGAACGTCACAAAGAGGGACAATTTTTAAAGGGCAGAATGTGAGGTGCCTAGCACACAGCATCAAAAAATTGGTGTGGCCATTGAAAGAGGGTGTGCCCATATAGGTATGTTATACAGATATTCCTGAAACAGCTTTGATAAGAATCACACCTGGTGCTAAAAGATTTCTCATAATAAGGACAGAAACACAACCCAGAAGGTATTGTTCATTAATAAATTGATTTATGCAGCTGTTTAGCCAGTGACTCATCTGCTGTCAGACAGCAGAATGTAAGCAAAGGAGCCCAGACAGTAAAAAAAAAACAAAAAAAACACAAAACAGTGTGCAGGTCTTCCCACAAACAATATCAGACCCTTCAGGGCTGAATTTTAACATGCCAAAATAATAGAAAAATGTGTAGTTTCCCCCAAAATCCATGCCAGACTCTTATGCGCATATGCAGCCCAGCGGACCAGGAGAGGTGGGGACAGGCATGTGGCCCCTTCCCCCCCCGAACCAAACCAGGCCACATGCCCTCAATATGGGGGGGGGGGTACTTTGTCAGGAAGGGACTCCCACCTAGCAAAGCACCTTGTTCCCATATTGATGAGGACAAGTACCTCTTCTCCACAACCCTGATCTGGTGGTTTTGGGGGTTTGTGGGCCGGGGGCTTATTAGTATCTGAAAGCCCCCTTTACCAATAAGGGGTCCCCAGATACAAGGCCCCCATGTGAATGAGTAATGGGCACAAAGGAAAAGACCTTATTCCTCATCAACATGGGAACAGGGTGCTTTGCCAGGGAGAGGGTCCCCTTCCTGGAACGTACCCCCCACCCCAATGTTGAAGGCATATGGCCTGGTATGGTTCAGGAGGGGGTGGATAAGGTTCTGGTATAGATTTTGGGGGACATAAAGCCAATTTTAAAACATTTTTGGTGTGGGGCCCCTCTTAAAATCCATACCAGGAGTAAAGGACCTTGTATGGAATATGAGGGGACCCCCATGTCGTTTTTTAATGTTGGCTGCTTTACATTCTTTACATTCTGCTGTTGTTAGGACACTAATGGTTGCACCAACAAAGGTACAGGACTCAGGGGTGCATAACACACACAGTGCAGGAGCCAGTAGTCTATAGTGCACAGAGCAGTGTACAGAGTACAACCAAAAATGATTCCCTCCTCCAAATACAAATCCCTTTCTAAGTTCATATCCCCCCCAATACAGATTTCCTCCCCACAGCCCTAAACTCTTTCAACACATGCCACCCTCTCAGCCCCTTCTCTGTACAGACTCCACAGTGCAGACCACCCTCATAGGACAGACCTCCCCCTCCCAGCCTCATCACAGTACAGACTCTTGAGTACAGACTACCCTCACAACACGTACCCTCCTTCCAGCCGCTTCTCAGTACAGACCCCTCCACAGTACACCCCCTACATACACACACCAGTATAGATCTCAACTACAGTACAGACCTCATCCCCTCCTCACCAGTCCAAAGCGCCCATACAGTAAAGACCTACTCTCCCAGTACACAGCTCTGTCCAGTACAGACCCATTCCCTCCACTACAGAATCCCCCTCTAGTACAAAGCCCCTCTCCAGCACAGACCTCCTCGTTCTAGTACAGATCCTCTTCTTCCACCAGTTCAGAATCCCTCTCCAGTATGGACCCCAAGTACAGAGCTCCCTTCTCTAGTACAGACCCCTACCCTCCCTTAAGCATACTATATGGTGGAATAGATATATGCATCTGCAACAGGAAGTCCTTCCCTTGACTAGAGCTGAAGAGGAGCTTCCCTCAGCTTGCCCAATGAATGCCATATTGCTAATTCATATGCAAATCCCACAATTGGGTAATTCATATGCTGATTAATTTCTATGAAAATCCCATGGTGATTTGCATATAAATGAGAAGTGGGAACAGTGTGCAGGGGCAGAGCATTTGAAGGACGGCGGGAGTAGGGTCAAAATGAAGGACAGTTCCACACAATCTGGGACTATTGGGAGGCATAGGTAAACTCATCTGTCTTGCAGCACTGGAGTCCTCGGTTGAATCCCAGCCAGAAAACCTGCATAGAGTAGGCATGTTTTCCTTCTGCTTGAATGGGTTTCCTCCCACACTTCAAAGACATGCTGTTAGGTTAACTGGCTCCTGTCTAAATTGGCTCTAGTATTTATTTGTATGTATACATGGGAATGGGGAGCTTAGATTGTCAGCTAGTTGAGGGCAGGGACTGAATGTACAGTATGTAAAGCACTGTGAAAATTGTCGGTGCTCTTGTACGAAGTTTTTGTACTGTATGAAAAATTCAATAAAAATTGTCTGAGAAGGAAAAAAAAAAAAGAAAAGTGTCAACGATATATATATTCTTTATAATAAATAATGTAGATAGAAAGAGGCTGGAG
This sequence comes from Staurois parvus, assembly GCF_062004578.1. Classification (NCBI taxonomy): domain Eukaryota; kingdom Metazoa; phylum Chordata; class Amphibia; order Anura; family Ranidae; genus Staurois; species Staurois parvus. Next base: position 6,663,310 of record NW_028318045.1, on the reverse strand, counting down.
CATCACCAAGATGCAAAAAAAGATGGAAAAAACAGAAAAGGCAGTAATATATGATTTAAACAAATGACAAACTTTTAAGATACACAGTGTTTAGCAAGCAAAATTCAATCAGTTAGGGTTTAAAGGTACCTCAAAATATATATAAACCCAAAAACAAAAATGCAGCTGATTAGTCCATGGATAGGGTGGCTGCATTGGTTTCTCTTTTTTCAGATTTTTTCCCTTTATTTTCACCTGGTAGCTAAACCAATAACACATTTCCTATCCTTCCTGTGTTGTCAACTTAGGTTGCTCTTCCGATTTGAACTACAAACAGAATCGCCTTTTGATGAGAAAATTGAAATGTGAAAATAACTTACTGAATTGGCTCTAGAACACAGGTGCCCAGCCTGTGGCCCCGGGGGTGCATGCATCGCTTTGGCACTTTCTGTATGGTTCTTAGGGCACTAATCTGTGTTTTCCTATTGCTTTGTTATATCAGTGATTTCTAGCAGTCTCATGCAATCTGTCCCCAGTCTATAATTGTCTGCTGCTGCAACCTTGCAGTCTCTGATCATCTCTTGTATCATGTCTGCAGCCTCTGACCACCTCCTGTACCATGTCTTCAGTCTCTGACCATCTCCCATACCATGTCTGCAGTCTCTGACCATCTCTTGTATTATGTCTGCAGTCACTGACCATCTCTTGTATTATGTCTGCAGTCTCTGAGCATCTCCTGTACCATGTCTGCAGTCTCTGACCATCTCTTGTATCATGTCTGCAGTCACTGACCATCTCTTGTATTATGTCTGCAGTCTCTGAGCATCTCCCGTACCATGTCTGCAGTCTCTGACCATCTCTTGTATTATGTCTGCTGTCACTGACCATCTCTTGTATTATGTCTGCAGTCTCTGAGCATCTCACGTACCATGTCTGCAGTCTCTGACCATCTCTTGTATCATGTCTGCAGTTGCTGACCATCTCTTGTATCATGTCTGCAGTTGCTGACCATCTCTTGTATTATGTCTGCAGTCTCTGACGATCTCCTGTACCATGTCTGCAGTCGATGACCATTTCTTGTATCATGTCTGCAGTCTCTGACCATCTCTTGTATCATGTTGGCAGTCTCTGATCATCTCTTGTATCATGTCATCTGAACATCTCCTGTACCATGGAAGCAGTCTATGGCCATTATATCCAGATTCTCTGACCATCTCTTGTGTCCTGTCTGCAGTCTCTGTATTATGTCCTCAGACTCTGACTATTGACTATCTCTTGTATCATACCCAAACTCTTTGACTGTATCCTGCTGTGTTTCTGCTAGGTCTGACACTGAATATTCATGGAGTTTTATGTGCGGAGCTTTGGTGAAGTTGAGGGCCACACTTGAACCCTCCCCCCATATCAAGAAAGTTGACCACCACTGCCTTACAGACTGCAATTTTTGAATGTTCTTGTTTGTGGTGGCCACATTTGTTCATTACATGCTGCATTTTGTGAGAAGGCACAGGGTGGTGACTTTGCTTTACTGTCCTTTTAAAGCAAAGCTCTGCCATCAGGCTCTCACTGAAAACAATATTGATGAATCTTGTAACTGATTTTCTCACAGCACATCACAATAAATGACAATAAAAAAATATTCTCTCAATTCAGAACTGAATTGATTGGCTCTGCTTCTGGGACTGTTTTTAATTTTCTTTTTCTTTTTTTTTGTTGCTTCTGTTCAATATCATTGTAAGGAGGTTTAGAAGGCATTTCTAGGTTAAATCAATAAATATTGGTCTGAGAAGTGATGTGGGGGGTTAGTAGGCTACCCAGACAGCTTGGCATGGCCTACTTTAATGTCTGGCTTCCTGATCTCTCTGGAGACCTCACGCTATAGCTCAGGCTTGCAGCAGTAAGATGGCTTAAATAAAACATGAGACATAATATAGCACACAGAGGAGGCTGCTGTAATTGGCGGAGTCAACAAAGAGATGCGCGACTCAATCACAGAAAAAAAAAGACGTATAAGCAGTGCTATAAGCACAGGGCTAGGCATCACGATATGAAAGTTTTATGTGATACCTGTGGGGAAAACAAGTCACAGCACGGCAGCAGAATTTCAACAAAAATTTTGTAAACAAGTGAAAAATAAAAGAAAGATCGATTCACTGTCCATTACAAACAGCTAAGGATGTGTGACAAAATGTTTACTGGAAATTGTGTATACATGCACCAATATTCACTACCCTTAAGGGGGCACAATTTTTAGTTGATATTTTATCCCTGATATGGTGATGACAGCGGCAGTGGTCTTTGCATTATTACATTTTGCAAGCAGGGCACCATGGTGGCACCTCCTCAGGGGATGGGTCAATGACGCCCTGCACTCACAGTATATCCTCAGTTATAAAAGTTCAGCGATGTTTGGAATCATTCAACCTAGAAGGCTGAGGACATCTAGTGCAAAAAAAAAATGACTGCAGAGAAGAGTGCCAGAGAGAGAGGGAGTATTATACTACATTCATACCTCTGGGCGCAGGTGCGCTCTGTACTATGGCCACATACATTCCATTATTATTATACAGGATTTATATAGCGCCAACAGTTTGCTCAGCGCTTTACAATATAACGGGAGACAATACAGCAACAATACAGTTCAATACAAGAGGGTTAGGAGCAGGGGCGGACTGACAACTCATGGGGCCCCCGGGCAATAGGGGATCATGGGGCCCCTGTGTCCTTGTCCAAACTCAAAAAAGCCTATGAAAAAGGTACCAGGGGCATCTCATGGGGCCCCCTACTGACCCCGGACCCTCGGGCAGTGCCCGAGTTTCCAAATGGTCAGTCCGCCCCTGGTTAGGAGGACCCTGCTCCTTGGAGCTTACAATCTAAGAGATTCCATCTGATTAGCTGAGGCCAGTTTGTGTACATCCAGAAACTCCACAGAAATACACATTGTCTGCATACTGGATCAGTAAGAGGCTTTATTTACATGTAACCACATGAATGCTTACATGCGAACAGTGGCACGGCCAGCCATTGATTTGTAGGGTGTAAAAATCTGACAGCTGCCGTTTAGATCCATTGGCAAGAATCCACTGATTCTTGTTGGTGGCTGCCCTGGCCGCCCATGTGAATGTAGCCTTACAGTCAGAGCTGTGTGTTTAACACCTACTAGGGGACATTAAAAAAAGTAGCTCAGAGTGGGACAGGAATGAAGTACTATTTGGATATTTATAGTAGCTGCATTTAAAATACATTTACTAGTTTGTTTCTACTGTATGAACAAAGCTGCATTCATTGGTGTTTTATATATATACTGTATGTCTGGAGCTTAGCTTTAGGACAAAACTCCAGCCTAAAAAAAAGATGAAATGAACAGTCCATAACAAGATGTAATAACACATTTGGCTTTGCTTCAGTTAAGAGATTTCCTCCCTCAGTATTTCTTCTGCCATTGGCTGTCCTCAATCTGATGGCCAGTATCTTTCAACCCACTTCCTCTGAGCTCAGGTCATCCTGGATCCATACCAATTTGTGACAGGTCAGTGAAAGGAGAAGCAGCACAGTGATGAGCTCATCTCTCTGTCCCTTTGCTCTCTCCTATTATCAGCATGCTTCTGGTCAACACATAAACTGATTTGTTCCCTGTGCTGCTTTTTCCTTTTACACTCCAGCCCTGCTGAACAGGGACTGCAGCAGGCCGAGACCAGCTCAGGGTCAAAAATTACACTGCTTGCAGTAAAAAAATAAATTTAAAGTATAATTCCAGGCATGGTATATTTTTGCATGGTTACATGACAGTTTGGTTCAGTGATCTTCACTTGGTTCTGGGGTCCTGTGCTGAGCAGTTAAACTGATGCCTTGTGAACACAGGAGATTGGCTGCTCAGCATGGGCATCATTTACAGAGTGTGTTGCATGTTTTTGAATGCATGCAAAGCATTCTCTGATTGGATGAGGTGGAGAGTGTGACGTTGCTGCTGCACCTCTCCACCTCATCCAATCAGAGAATGCTTTGCATTAATTTGGAAAATGAATGGCACCAGTTTTTAGCAGCTTACAGCGTTCAGAATGCGTCAGCCTGGCTACTCAGCACAGGACTCTGAAGAAAGAGTAGCGGTGTCTAGTTCAGTGATTTCCAGCTTCTAGGGGCATCGGCCAGGTATGGTATTTATACGGTCCAACCCTGGACCAATGTAACTATGTATAAAATGTCCAGCCTGGAATTATTCTTTAAAGGTGTATTAAAGAATACAGTACTGCACTTTGTGCCTTTTATATCTGCCAGAGTTCAGCTTTAAACATTAACATATATAGCTAAAATATTGCTCGGGTGAGTTCACAAAGTCATCAGAGATAGCAACCCTCCCTCCCCCCAGACTAGCGCAGGATGAACACACGGAGGATATCAAAGCATAGAAGGTAATGCAGCATGTCTTGTTCTCGCTCACTTGGAACGAATCTTGCCTGTCTTTAGCTTCTGAAGCTCCACAGATCCACATAAAACTGCCAATTTATCACATCTTCAGAACAAAGATGAAAATATGTGAGTATCAGAGAAGGGCTTCAGAATACGCTCTAGAAATGCATCTTGTGTATGTCTCCTGCATTTACTCGAAAGTTCCAGTGTCACAACTTTGAAACAATGAAGCCATTAAAGTGGTATTAAATATTATGTTTGTTAATTAAATGTGCTCCCTGCAGGCTTATGCCCTAATATGATAGTATGCACTGCTTATGGCCAGGGGCGGACTGACAACTCATGGGGCCCCCGGGCAATAAGGGATCATGGGGCCCCTGTGTCCTTGTCCAAACTCAAAAAAGCCTATGAAAAAGGTACCAGGGGCATTTCATGGGCCCCCTACTGACCCCAGGCCCTCGGGCAGTGCCCGAGTGCTCGAATGGTCAGTCTGCCCCTGCTTATGGCAAATATTCAGTACTTGTCATAACGTGCCCACCACCCAGGCGCTTCCATCTTCAACCGCTCCTACTTTCATGTTCAGTCCATTCACTTGAATGTCTGGCGTATGATGACGTCACTCCTGTACATGCACACGGGAGTCATATGACCCCGGCACAGATTGGGTGCCGAAAATGTATGCTGAGCTGCGCATGAAGCAAAATTTGCAAATGTCAGCAAATTTAAAAAAAGAGAGTTTACATGGAGTTCCAACCTTTTCTTTAAGTTCTCTTCAAGACAATTCCCACCCTCCGAACAGTCCGTAATGGCAATAATGAATTTTTTTTTCTAAATTTCGTATTTTTATTGATACAGTCTTCACTTCCGGTCTTGGATGCCTAAGCAATTTCATCATTAGGATATTCCCTAGGGCTTCTGGGATATCAGCGTCATGTATCCCAGGAGTCCTAGGGGTGCCTAATAGTGAAATCCTGCATTATTACGAGACCGGAAGTGACGCAATCGCAAGGTCTTTCGCCGACCGCACTTGCTTTCCCCAGGTTGTCTTTTGAATGACAGGTTGCCATAACAATGGGGTGGAAACTTTTGCCATCGCCGCCATTGCTATGGCAACCTGTTTGGAACCAACTGCACCATGCAGTGTCATTACTGCACAGGTGCGAGATCAGGAGGTGCATGCTGGGATAGCCAGCAGCACCTAATCTTGGAAATAAACATTTGTGAACTTCAGGTGCCCTCATCCTTCATGGCACCTGCCTGCTTCCGAGATCAAGGTATAATATTACTTATTTACAGCTAACAATCAGGATATCAGATATAGCATTATTCAAATATTAATGTGCAAGTTGAAAAAAAAAACACGGGAGCTTTTAAAAAAAATTAGTATGGGGGCTGGAGCTCCGCTTCAAATACTACTTTAATTACTAAAGCAGGGCTATTCAACAAGGCTAAGTGCTAACGGCAGTGATTGCATTGCAGCCAATCAGCAGTCATCTTTCAATTAGGTACAAAGTATTATTAATATTCAGGATTTATATAGCGCCAACAGTTTGCTCAGCGCTTTACAATATAAGGGAGACAATACAGCAACAATACAGTTCAATACAAGAGGGTAGGAGGGCCCCGCTCCTTGGAGCTTACAATCTAAAAAATGCTTGCTATGATTTTAGGGCCCATTTTGACTTTGGTAGTGCACTGTAGTGTGATACCACAAATGCATTAAAATAAAGGGTTTGTGTATATATGTATCTGTTCAGTCATATCTGACTCTCAGCAATTCTATGGGCCAGATCTCTGAGCACCATGTCTGAAATGTTTCTCCATAGAATTTACTTGGCAAATTTATTTCAAACTTTCTTACCATACCTTTTTCAAGGTAGATCACCAAACCTTTTCTCAACCCTCCCCAATTATTTGGGCTTGGGACCAGCATGCAGAATGTAATTTATATATACACTACAAACATATTAACCATATAAACCAATTAACCTACCAGTATGTCTATGGAGTGTAGGAGGAAACCCATGCTAACACAGGGAAAGTATGCACACTTCATGCAGATAGCATGCTGGCTAAGCTTTGAACCAAGGACCCCGGTGGTGTATGGTAAAAGTGCTAGTTACTAAGCCACCATGCTGCCACAAAGGGTATAAAAACTCTACCAATGATCTTCTCTTCTTTGCTTTGTTTGATCTGTTAAATATACCATTGAAAGCCTTTTCTTATATCTGTTTGATAAATGCAGAAAAAAAAAATCTTGTTGACCCTGCAAAAAAGCTTGTGAAAATGTAGGCAGGGGTTAGCACCCCAATTAGTGGGGACCCTCCACTGGGTAGGTATGGTGGGTTGAGTTTTTCAGCTCTATATATGCTAGAACAGGAGGAGCGTGGGGCAGAGGCTGATGGGAAAAGGTTACTCATGGTATACGAATATGTAAGCCTATAGAATGAGGGATAGAACCCTTTGGGGTAGGCTTAAACAGACTCAAGTGGAGATCCCACCAGTGGGGAAACTGTAGTTGGAGTATGGATGAGTTGGGCGCCATCCTATGTTTACAAGAGTGTGGTGGATTTGCTGTTGCTGTACTTGTAGTGAAAATCTTTTTATAAGAACTGTGTTGTGATGCTTCTGCCACAGTAAAATAAATAGTTAAAAGGCCAAATGTGTGGACATTACTCATTTCTGGAGGTGGGCATCAGGTCAAGAGAATGCAAGAAACCTAAAATGGACAAGTCTCTCTCTATTACAGGTGCGTGCGTACCCTATCTTGGTTCCTGAACATGGAGAAGATGGGAGGTATCCCTGGCCAGCAGGAGCTGGCGACAAAACAGGGCTGCTAACATTCATTTTGAATGGGCTGCCAACACACCACAACATGAATAGCACCGACAAACACTGCACTGTTTTTCCTGCATCACTGTGTGTTATGGTAACATGCAGTAAAATGCACAACAGCACAAATTGCCACTATAGTGTAGCAGTGTAAATGGGGCTTCAAAGTGGGATTCAGGCAGGGGCGGACTGACCATTTGGAAACTCGGGCACTGCCCGAGGGCCCGGGGTCAGTAGGGGGCCCCATGAGATGCCCCTGGTACCTTTTTCATAAGCTTTTTGGAGTTTGGGCAAGGACACAGGGGTCCCATGATCCCCTATTGCCCGGGGGCCCCATGAGTTGTCAGTCCGCCCCTGGATTCAGGAGTTGAATTACACTGATATTAAGCCCTCACAACAATATTTCATGTTCTCTATTGGTTCACCAAACAAATAGTAACTAGAAAATATTTTGTCCTAAAACATTCACTTTATCAGTCTTTGATAGGCTTCTCTCTCAGTCCTTCTCAGTTCCCAAATTTCTGGTTAGGGAACTGCTTACATAAACGAATGTTGATATTTCCCTATGTTAAGGAACTATATGTCCCATGATCCCTTGCACTTTTTAGATTAAGTGAATGTGCCCATCTATCAATTGAAGTCCTGAAATTTGTTCTTTGTGGGAACCATAATTTTCTCCCTGGCTTCTTCCAGATGCCAGTCTTCAACTGTTTTGATTGGCCGGTTTAGGATGATGTCACTCCCGCACATGCGCAGAAGTGCAGGTATCTTAATACACAGGCAGTGTGCAGTGTACATTCTACAGGGTATTGTGAACTGGCAGGTAAGTGTATTTTATTGCAGAAGAGACATTGCATGTCTCTTCTGTAATAAAGTGCCTGCCTTTTCACAATTTGTATTTTTCCAGCTTTATTCCACTTTAAGGAGTTGCTGCAGCAAATTTGCATCAGGCTGCAGAGTTTTGATAGGCAGCACCGCCTGTCAAACTCTCCCATTAAGATCAGGGTAAGTGCATGGAATGCTATGCTGGGGCTCCATAAGAACCCTATAGATGGAAATGCAGTACACAGAGATTTGCATGCCTACATTTGCAGAAATGACAGCCTGCACAGCAAAAGGTAACAGCTAGGAAAGAAGTATATAAAGTATGCTGCTGCATGTTTTTTTCTTACTGAGTAGTTAATGTGTAGTCACAGTTTAAAGAGTGACAATGCTCTTTTTGTTTTTTATTTTTTTTTTGGAAAAAAAAGTCCTCTCTGGATGATCAGTGTGTATTGCATGGATTTTTAACAAACTTTGTTAAAGAGTACTACTTGTTTTCTGTTCTGAAAAAATAGCTGTTTGTTCCACTATGTCCTTTTGATAGTGATCTTGAATGGGAGGCTCTGGTTCATTATAATCACCTGATGCACTCTCAGTTTTCTGACTTGCCATCCCTTTACAAGCCCAAACACATAATTACTATTGCAGAGGATGCCTAAAATCTGACTTGTATCTTCATGCAGACGTCTGAAAAAATCAGTAAGCCAGGAAATGACATTTCTGCGGAAGTTATGTACACCAACTGTGTACAGAACACCTCCAGATCGCCATATTGCATTGCGTTTTACAGAAAATTACAGTGACTGCAAACTGAAAAGAAAATGTAATTTTAAATAATAATTATTTACAATATGGCTTGTGTAGCAATTGTATATGGTATATTATTTTTATTTGTTATAGTTTTTCACAAAAGTGGAGCTACCCTTCAAGCTTTATGGTTAGGTCTAAGGGTTAGGTTTAGATTAGGCAACTCAGGCCTGATGGTATCCAGATATTTTCTCCAGATGGGTGATGCTGTATCCCATTTCCAAGAGACCATTTCCTGATGGTGCCAACAGTGGGCCATGCCTGTGCAACATCTTCTAAAATGGCCACTTATAGTCTCCATCCACCAATGTGACAGGGTGACAACACCTGAGCACAACTCAGAGACAGGGACAGAGCATTTTCACCCTATAAAAAAGTGCCTGAATAAGGACTTTCTTGGTGGGATCATCAGGATTAGTACAGTAGTCAGTATGGTCAATATAGTAGTATAGTCAATACAGATAGGCTAGTTTTACATATATGAGGGTGCAGGAGTGCATGAAAATCACACGCATTCCTGCACCTGCATGCAGCGGCACACAAAACACGCACAGAACACGTGCAGGGGTGTCACTAACTCTTAATGGCACCCCCATGCACTGAAAAACGCAATGCGGTTTCCCTCATATGGAAATTGCATGGCGCAAAAACAACATGTAATTTCCATACGGCCACAGTTTAAAAAAGGCGCAGGGACCTTTTCCCTGCAGAAAAATGCAGACACAGCAGCGCATTCAAATTAACGGGCAGCTGTGCTCTGTACCCTTGGCAAGCACAGCCGCATATATTTGACCCAAGCCTTAAAGAACACCAAGTAAAATAATAGTACAACTACAGAGAACAAGCATACTAGAGTTACTATATCTCACTCAACTGCACATAAAAGGAAACTATAACATACATGAGTCTACCATTGAAACATAGATGTAGATCAGTGAGGTAAACAGGGTTACATAGGTGGGTTGATAAATAAAAAAAGAAGAAAAATATAGAAAATCATATACAGAACCATATACCCACAGCTGATCCAGAGGAAGGCCCACAAAATCTAGCATGGTCACATTTGCTCCAATAGTGAGGTTTATACATTAGGGATTTAGGTATAAAAAGTTTGTTGTGCGGATGTGATAAACATCCGCAGACTCAGGACGATAATTGCCGTATTTCATCTATTATGTGAGGTTGCTATATCATCAGCGCCATCTAGAGACCAGCATACATTTTTGTTTCCTGATTGGGGTATCTCTGGAAAAACATGCATTATTGTCACTAGGTGGCACACTATAGGAACAACACATTATAGTGAAAACACAGCATTTTTTTTCCTAATTGTGCAAATTGTTTGTCATATCTGAACAGTGAACAGTTTATACACTGACTCAATAGTACCAATGGAGAGCATTGATAAAGTAGGGGGAGGAGGGAACAGAAGACGTGGAGGGGGGGTGTGTTAATTGATGGGGAGGATTAATACCAGTTGTATAGGGTGGGTGTAGGGGGAAAAGGGAAAGGAGGGGGGAGAGAAGGGGGAGTAGGAAAGAAGGGGGTGGAGGGGGGGAGGGTTTGAAGGGAAGGGAGAGGGAAGTATAGAGAAGGGGGGTGAAGTATAGGGAAGGGGGAGAATAAGGGGGTGGGTAAGAGACGGAGAATGAAACAAGAGAAAGAACAGTGGATTATTCAATCAAGGGATGATGTCACATCTGACGAAATACGTCAGGAGGAGCCAGGGCATACATCACTACACATGTGCGCCAGGTGGGGGCCATCTTTGATTTGGGCATAATCAGGAGATCACTATATACAGCACTGTGTTTATGCACTGGAGTTTGTAAGTGTAATTTTAATAAATCATACTTTTAACCTTCAGTATTTACACTATGTAGTGTTTATTCTTTGCATGTCTGGCCTGGATGTATTGTAAGTTTATGGCTGACATCCTAGAGCAAGTGGGTCACTTACCATGGCATGCCTGGATATTTGCAGTAGCCAGGGGAACCTTCATTATAAAGCTGGTTTTGACCACTCTATCATCTGAGGGTCAAGCTAACCTGGTAAGCACCCATTGTGCACTTTGTGAGTTATGCTCTTGCATGGGTGAACCTAACATCATTTGCTGCTGAATTCTAAGAAGATTGGAGCTGGCACTCTCTATATCCACTTGGAATTGGGACTCTTTTTCTTTTCTACTTTTAGCATGTTTTTTTTTTCTGTTCACATTTTTTCGCATTATATGCATAAAGCAATGGTATCCAAACTGCCGCCGGATGCGGCCCTTTACTTGCTTTTATCTGGACCTTGGGGCACTATTTAATCTCACTGACACAAACTAATTCCTCCCAATGATACCGATACATTCTGTGGAGATATCATCTGGGAAAGCACATTATTTATATTTTTGTCACGATATATATTTATTTATGTGCTGCACATTTTATGAATAATCAATCGAGGGATTTCAAGCATATATGAGATTCCTCCAGGAGGTGGAGGCCCATGCAATGACGTTAGGTTATTACTCTAAAAAAAAAGCTGCATATTAAAAAAAATATATATATAGCGCAAGTAACTTATGATCTAACATCTACATGTCAAAGCTTCCATGAGACTTTAGTCATTGGATTAACACATCCTTTAATGAGCACATGCTGTTTGTGTGGAGATATCTAAATAGGATATGTGCGGTTCTCAGGCTCCTTTGATTCATCCCTGTCTCTCCGGTCGCTCTCTTCTGCTCTGCGGCGCACAGCACGGGAAGCGTATGAGAGAGAGAGGACCGCGCACTTGAAAAAGCTGTGAAGTTTTGGTGCGGCACTCAAGGGACGACTATTGGGGAGGTGGCATTAATCTGTGTATTACGTTCGCCTGACAGTCTGTCAAGTTAAATGAGCAATTTCCCTTATCATTCTATACCTCCTGGACAAAATTAATTCAGTGTGTTTACCCGTCTGTCTCTATCTGTATCTTCTATCCGCTCTCCCAGGCCCCGTCTGCCTCGCCGTTTTGTATTGGTGGCATTTGGATATTGCAGGAAGCATGTGTATTCTTGATCTTGTCTTTGTAATTGAGCTTGTATACACTCAGATATTACTGCATTAAATGGTCAATGAAAAGATTTCCTCCCCGCCATCTACAACGAAGATACTTAACCTTCCATGGCTAGGGGGAATGGTGTATTGATCCTCTAGGATTTTAGTGGTGGGGATATTCTGTGGTACAGTTCAATTAGGAGGTGCGGTTGGTGGCTGGGCTTTCTGTAGAGGTTAAAGAATTCCACTAAGTTTCCATTTGAAATAACCATATGTGGTAAAAACATCCGTTCTAACCATAACACTTTCTGCTAAAACTCACTTACTTTAAAGTGGAACTCCACTCAAAACTTTTTTTTTGTTTTAGACAAAGTTGGGAAAAATTAGAACCCCTGTCGGTGCCCCTTTTAGGCAGCTCCCCTCTCACTTCCTGTCCTGGTGACCACAGGCAGTAGTAAAACCCTAACTGAAGTTCTAATCCTACACAACTCTATTCAAAACTAAGTGGAGGTCAACTTTTAATGGCCACGTATTTGGAGTTATTATTGTGATGTTTACTTTAAAGCAGGGGTTAAAATTTCGAATCCAGACCTACTAGCTGGTCACAAAACTTACTCTCCACCAGTTGCCTCACCCAACCTTGCCCAGGTCCGCCCCCACCCCCACCCTGCCCCAAAACCCAACCCCCCGACCCGCGCCCAACCACACCCCCTTACAGCTTATGAAATTACATTTTTCTTTAGAATAAAGAGTCCAAAATATAAAACTGTACACAGTAATGTATATCCCCCCTCCCCTGTACTCCATCATAGTGATATGACATGTATACAGTAATGTATATCCCCCTCCCCTGTACTCCATTATAGTGATATGACATGTATACAGTAATGTATATCCCCCCTCCCCTGTACTCCATTATAGTGATATGACATGTATACAGTAATGTATATCCCCCCTCCCCTGTACTCCATTATAGTGATATGACATGTATACAGTAATGTATATCCCCCCCCCTGTACTCCATTATAGTGATATGACATGTACACAGTAATGTATATCCCCCCTCCCCTGTACTCCATTATAGTGATATGACATGTACACAGTAATGTATATCCCAGCTCCCCTGTACTCCATTACAGTGATATGACATGTATACAGTAATGTATATCCCAGCTCCCCTGTACTCCATTATAGTGATATGACATGTATACAGTATGTATCTCCCCCCTCCCCTGTACTCCATTATAGTAATATGACTTGTATACTGTAATGTATATCCCAGCTCCCCTGTACTCCATTATAGTGATATGACATGTATACAGTAATGTATATCCCAGCTCCCCTGTACTCCATTATAGTGATATGACATGTATACAGTAATGTATATCCCAGCTCCCCTGTACTCCATTATAGTGATATGACATGTATACAGTAATGTATATCCCAGCTCCCCTGTACTCCATTACAGTGATATGACATGTATACAGTAATGTATATCCCAGCTCCCCTGTACTCCATTATAGTGATATGACATGTATACAGTATGTATATCCCCCCTCCCCTGTACTCCATTATAGTAATATGACTTGTATACTGTAATGTATATCCCAGCTCCCCTGTACTCCATTATAGTTATATGACATGTATACGGTAATGTATATCCCAGCTCCCCTGTACTCCATTATAGTTATATGACATGTATACGGTAATGTATATCCCAGCTCCCCTGTACTCCATTATAGTGATATGACATGTATACGGTAATGTATATCCCAGCTCCCCTGTACTCCATCATAGCGGTATGACATGTATACAGTAATGTATATCCCAGCTCCCCTGTACTCCATTATAGCGGTATGACATGTATACAGTAATGTATATCCCCCCTCCCCTGTACTCCATTATAGTGATATGACATGTATACAGTAATGTATATCCCAGCTCCCCTGTACTCCATTATAGCGGTATGACATGTATACAGTAATGTATATCCCAGCTCCCCTGTACTCCATTATAGCGATATGACATGTATACAGTAATGTATATCCCAGCTCCCCTGTACTCCATTATAGCGATATGACATGTATACAGTATGTATATCCCAGCTGCCCTGTACTCCATTATAGTGATATGACATGTATACAATATGTATATCCCCCCTCCCCTGTACTCCATTATAGTAATATGATATGTATACAGTATGTACATCCCAGCTCCCCTGTACTCCATTATAGTGATATTACATGTTGTATACAGTACTTATTCGTAGTCCCTCCGAGTCCCCCGCAGCGGTGGAGTGGGTGTCTCCTCTCAGCGGAGGAGAGCGGACCTCTCCTGCACCTGTCCCCTCAGCAGTGGTGCCGCAGAAGCAGGAAACCGGAAGTTGTAAACCTGAACTCGGCTTCACAATGAGGCTTGGAGCGCAGGTGCAGTCGCTCCATGCTTCATCTGTACTCGCCGCTCACCACAGAGGAATTTCTCCTCGCATTTGGCAAGCAGTTTTTTCAAGCCCTGTTTTAAAGTGTTACTAATCCCAGGACCCTTCATTCACTATATCTGTTCTCCCGCAGTACACAAAACATGGAAATGCAATTATTGTAGCAAATATAAACTGCTAAATACCTTTTCTCATTAGCAGTCTTGTCACTTCTATCAGTGTTTAGGTGAGCGCTGGTTAATTTTGTAGGAGGAGTTTTCATTCTCCTCTGACTGTCCCATGAGGCTGCATGATCCCTGGGCCTCTATCTGAACAGTGCTGATCACATGCACCGTCCCAAAAAAAAAACCTGTCAATACACACGAAACTGAGCATGTGCAGAGTGTCTCCAAGGGCTCTGTACTATCAGCAGATAAATTGGGGACTGTGGAAAAAGGGGAGGATCAGAAAAGACAGGATCAAACGGCCTTTTTACATAATGCGGAAGATAAACCCTATAGGTTCCATAGTGAGTATAACAAGCATGCTTTACTGCATATACAGACTGGTTTTACTGTTGTGGGTTTAGTAACACTTTAACATCACACAGGGATTTGGTACCAAAAGAGGGACAGCCCCTTTAAATGGGGACAATAGGAACATATGTTCCTCCAATGAACCAGCCCACTGCATACATGAGCACTGAGGCTAGGTTCACAAATGTGCGGATCTGCACGAAAATCCGTGCAGCCGCACCACCTGCACAGAGGAATGCGGACCCACAGGCGGGTGCCATTAGTTCTAATGGCACGCCACCCGCACTAGAAAACGCAACCGTACTGGGAACCGAGGTTCCCGTGCAGACTGCATTTTCAGAAGAAATGCAGGGATTTCTTCCCTGCATGTCCCGGGGCACGGGAGTCCATTCAAATGAATGGGCTCTGGTGGCCACGCAAATCGGGGCCCGCACGACCGCATATATGTGAACCAGGCGTGAGGGCTCTGAGTACTGAGACAGGGTGCTATGATGTTTTCAGCAAGCTACCTATAGCACTCTGCCAGCCCCTCCCACGCCACGATGTGCCTGCATCGCATAAAAAAGCACAGAGACCCAATGATGACATTACTGGGTATATAATGAGTTATGTAATGAAAATGAAAAGGTTTTTTTTTTTTAATTATTGGCATGGAGGGGGAAGGGAGAACCCAGGAATATATAAACAAATTAGACTCCAGCTTCAAAACAAGCCAAAAACTTTTGGCTAAAAAGATAGACTAGGGGGGGTTTAGAACTTCTGTTGAGTGTTTATTGCTATCAAAGACTGCTGACAACAGTTTTAGCAGGCAGGAAGGGTTTTAGTTTTCCCTACTCTACTAAAGAAAACCCATTTTTTGTCTGTGTTGCTGTCAGAGATTTGCTCTCCTTTCTGTCTTTCCTTTGACATTGTTTCTGACTTTTCTCTGCTGTACTTAAAAATTAAAGCCAACTCCCTGCCACTAGGCTCTAACTGGGCAGTGAATGAGCAGCAGCACCCCACCCATCTGCTCACAACGCTCTCTCCTCCTGTCTGCATGTTTCTTCTCAGCATATGTGCATGCAGCAGGCCTGATTGACTCCTACCTGCACAGACATCTCCCTAGCTGCATTTAAAATACATTTCATGATATTTGAATGAATACATAACTGTATTATTTGGTATTTTTTTTTTTATATCTGGAGTCTATTTGGAGATTTTTCACCTTCCTTTGCTAATAAATTCTGAAATTGATTGTAAACAATAGACACAGAAAGCATGGCTTGCCCCCCATCTCCCCCCACCTCACTGGCTGTGATTGACAGCGGCAGGAGCTAATGGCTCCCACTGCTGCCTCCATCATTGGTATCAGTGGGGAGAACAGTGCTTCATCGTTGGTGTCAGTGGGGGATGAACAGTGCCTCATCGTTGGTATCAGTGGGGGAGGAACAGTGCCTCATCGTTGGTGTCAGTGGGGGAGAACAGTGCCTCATCGTTGGTGTCAGTGGGGGAGGAACAGTGCCTCATCGTTTGTGTCAGTGTGGAGGAGGAATAGTGCCCCATCGTTAGTGTCAGTGGGGGAGAGGAACGGCTGCTCCTTCTTCCAGTTCGGCCGCTCGATTTTCGCGGGGCCGCTCGGCTCCACCTCCTCCCCAGTGATTGGTCGCCTGTGTGCCTTTCCAGTGCTGGCGCCCAATCACCGGTGAGGAGGCGGAGCCGAGCGGCCGCGTGACCATCGAGCGGCCGAACTGAAAGAAGGAGCAGCCGCGCTTCCTGGACCGGATCGTCGTGGGACCGGAGCCAGGTAAGGTACAGCAGCCCCTCTGCCCACCCCTGTACTTAGTGTCCGTTGGAGGAGGAGGGGAGGGCGGCGCCGCACCGCCCCTCGAAAAAGTGCCGCCCTGACACCGGCTCGCACCGGCGTATAAGACGACCCCCGACTTTTCAGAAGATTTTCAGGGGTTGAAAAGTCGTCTTATACGCCGGAAAATACGGTATATATATATATATATATATATATAAATAATTATATTAATTGAAATATATTTTGAAATATATTGAATATGGCCAAATTTGTAGCATTTCAAATATATGTCAATATATTTGGGAAGAATATTTAAAAAAATATATTTGAAATATATTTTTCTTCCATATGGGATAGAATGCATTAAGGTAACAAATCTTCTACCTTTACAACCACCTGAAGTTTTAGAATGAATGCCCCCTATATTATTCGGAATAAATATACATACAAGGCCATTGAGTCAAGTGTTGTCCACTGCTTAGCTGCCATTCTCATAGTATCGCTATTTTTTGGCCCTTGGAACCAGCTAAGCCCCCTAATGACACATCATGAGATCTCACCCATGTGCAATCTCTTGTCTCTCCTCAGCTGCAGAAGTAACATATTGCCTGAGTTTGGGGATCTGCTCCTTCCTGAGATTTGTGACATGGATATCCCAAGAGGCTGTAGAAGGAGGCCCAAATTTCATTCTTGCCTAGGCAAGATTTGAAAGAGCAGGTACACACACAAAAAAAAATATATAAAGAAATATAAAGGTAAAAAGAAGCTTAGAAAGAAAATAAAGTCAGCTTTTTAATATTACGCAGGGGGAAGATTCAAATAGGGCATAATGTGTTTTTAGGACAAGGACTGCTTTAAGGATATATCCTCTAAACAGGCTTCTAAACCAGCTAGTGCATGCAAAGCTGGCCGCTAGCCAGGAAGAGGGACGGAGATGATTTTACCAGTTGCACGGCTGAGGATAATAACCCGGCAGAAGGCAGCATAGATGAAATCACCGGACCCCCTTCCTGTGCCAATTACAACCCGCTAGAAATGTATTCTGCACAGAGAACAGGTCCAGGAAAAAAGCGAAGACAAACAGACAGCGAATTAATGACAGGAGTCGAGGAAGGATTGCTTGGAAGGAGAGGGAAGAGAGAGGCTTAGCTGTAGAAGGAAGGGGAAAAAAAGACTTATCCGGATATATGTGGAAGCAGAGCATGTCTTTTAAACTGTCTTACTGTGTGTGTGTATTCCTGTATGATTAGCGGATTAATGCAGAAAGGAGACAGCTAATGTGACACTTCCTAATTCTATGTTTACTTAGTAAACCTGTCACTTGTGGAAAGTATTCAAGCTGACACAAGAGATTAAAAGCAGGCAATTGGGAACCCCCCAGACCCAGGAGTTGAAGATTAAAAAGGCGGAGCTCTGAACCTCACTCTCTCTTGAGGGCTCAAATATCACTAAAATATGGTTACTGGACTCTCCAAATTCAGGGAACCCCAAGAGTACAAGGAGATCCCTGAACTTTGTGGGAATGTGATTATTCCTGTTTATTGGCTCCCCCATCTTCTGATAGTGTCTACACTCTGTGGAAGGTCTCCAGCTTTTCTGAGAAAGAATACTAACTTTTGATTTGTTTCATCTTAATAAAAAAGGGGCAACAAGCCCCAAGCTCAGCCCTAGGACAAAACTAACTCCTGAAACATGTTACTGTTAGATCTGCTGTGTGAACCTCCCACCACCACCACATGTAGGAGTTGAAATCGTTCACATAGGCTCTTGCTTCCATCTTCATTTCAGTTGGGCATTACAACTAGAGATGAGCGAAGAAATGAAAAATTCGATTCGACTGATTCGGCGAATTCGTGGACAATATTCGATTCGAGTCGAATAAATTCGCTGTGAATTTAACTTAAAAAAGGGTGTTTCTAGGCTTCAGAGAGACTTAATATTAGTGCAGAACACTGTACCTTTAATTTAAATGCCCTTGGAGTCTGCTGGGGAAGAGAAATAATACTGTCAGTCAGTATGACATGCAGATGAGTGCCGTCGATCTTAGAATCACCGCACACTTCACTCATTTGGGCAGTCACGGGGCCAAAACCAGAGTGTGGAGCCACAGTGTGGCGGTGGAGGCAGCAGCAATGGGAGGCCATACAGCACCCTATGACAAAAATGGAAACCACCAGCAGTGTGAGGAGACCTGAAAGTGGCACATGGCAGAGTGTGGCGATAGAGACAGCAGCAATGGGAGGCCGTACAGGGACCCATGACACACTCTGGACCTGGCAGCAGCATGAGGAGGCGGTACAGGGGCCCATGACAGATTACGGGCCTGGCAGCAGCATGAGGAGTCGGTACAGGGGCCCATGGCAGATTACGGGCCTGGCAGCAGCAATGGGAGGCCGTACAGGGACCCATGACACACTCTGGACCTGGCAGCAGCATGGGGAGGCGGTACAGGGGCCCATGACAGATTACGGGCCTGGCAGCAGCATGAGGAGTCGGTACGGGGGCCCATGACACACTCTGGACCTGGCAGCAGCATGAGGAGGCGGTACAGGGGCGCATGACAGATTACGAGCCTGGCAGCAGCAACTTGGACAGGAGGACGTTCAGCTTCTGCACCGTCGGGTGCGTGCTCGCAAACTGTTGTCTCTTGGAAACGGATTCCAAGAAAGACTGCTGACGGAATCCGTGAAGAGGAGTAGCAGGAGAAGGAGCATCTGAACGAGCGGAATATGCCAACAAGCGACAACAGTGGCCCATGACAGATTACGGGCCTGGCAGCAGCATGAGGAGTCGGTACGGGGGCCCATGGCAGATTACGGGCCTGGCAGCAGCTATGGGAGGCCCGTAATCTGCCAGCACCCTATGACAAAAAATGGAACCCACCAGCAGTGTGAGGAGACCTGAAAGTGGCACATGGCAGAGTGTGGCGATGGAGACAGCAGCAATGGGAGGCCGTACAGGGACCCATGAGAGACTCTGGACCTGGCAGCAGCATGAGGAGGCGGTATAGGGGCCCATGGCAGATTAGGGGCCTGGCAGCAGCTATGGGAGGCCCGTAATCTGCCAGCACCCTATGACAAAAAATGGAACACACCAGCAGTGTGAGGAGACCTGAAAGTGGCACATGGCAGAGTGTGGCGATGGAGGCAGCAGCAATGGGAGGCCGTACAGGGACCCATGAGAGACTCTGGACTTGGCAGCAGCATGAGGAGGCGGTATAGGGGCCCATGGCAGATTAGGGGCCTGGCAGCAGCTATGGGAGGCCCGTAATCTGCCAGCACCCTATGACAAAAAATGGAACACACCAGCAGTGTGAGGAGACCTGAAAGTGGCACATGTTTGGGGCATGATTCATGGCGGATTTAGTCAGTTGTGTCAGGAACTGGTGGTTTGAAATCCAGACTAATCCACGCCTGATTCATTTTCACAAACGTGAGTCTCTCCACACTTTGGGTGGACAGTCGTGTCCTCCGCGGAGTTGCAATACCTCCTGCCGCACTAAACACGCGCTCCGATGCCACGCTACTGGCCGGGCATGACAGCCTTTCAAGGGCAAATTCAGCTAGTTGGGGCCAAAGGTCAAGTTTCGTTGCCCAGTAGTCAAGGGGATTGTCTACCTCGGTTGGCAGGGTGCTGTCCAAGTAGGCCTAAGCCTGTTGTTTGAGGTCCTGCTCCAGGTCCACCTGATGCTGCTGCTGCTGCTGCGGCTGGTTAGTAGTTTCCTCACTGCGCTGGTGAAGAAAGCTACTCATCATCGACTGCAGACTGAGGCAGCCGCTGCTGGTGGAGCTGCCACTGCTCCTACCACCCCACCCCTCCCCTGCTGCCATGGCAGCGGAACACGAGCGCACAGGGCCCACAGTGTCTGAGGATGGACGTTGGCGCAGACAGGCAGAGACCAGCTGACTACATAGGTGTTTTTTATAGTACGTTATTTTGGCCTCCCTCTCAGCAGGTGTGAAAAAGGCCACCATTTTTGAACGGTAGCGAGGGTCCAACAAGGTGGACAGCCAAAAGTCATCCCTCTGTCTGATGGTTATTATTCGGCTGTCGCTACGCAAGCAACCGAGCATGCTATGGGCCATTTGTGCCAAGGAATGCGAGGGACTCCCTGCCTCCATCTCCACAGCATACTGCCACGGTGCGTCTAGGTCCTCTGTCTCCTCTTCCTCCTCCTCTACCAGATGCTCCTGCTCCTCCACTCCTGTCCGCTGAGTGGAAAAACCACCCATTTCACTCAATAATTCCTGAGCACCAATGTCCTCCTCTACCTCCTCCTCTTCTTCCAGTCCTGCCCCCACAGGGGCCATGTGGCGTTGAGATCTGTGCGCCACGTCTACCGCACCCTGACCAGCCATTGTTAACAGCATTTGTTCCAGGACGTGCAACAGAGGAATGACGTCGTTCATCCCATAGTCCTGCCGACTCACGAATAGCGTGGCCTCCTCAAAGGGCCTGAGCAAGCGCAGGTGTCACGCATGAGCTGCCAATGGCTGACATCTAAGTTACACAGGGAGTACCTTTATCTGCTTTTAACATCAGGAAATCTGTGATGGCCTTTTGCTGTTCGTAAAGGCGGTCTAACATATGTAGGGTTGAATTCCACCTTGTTGCAACGTCACAGCATGAGGAGTCGGTATAGGGGCCCATGGCAGATTAGGGGCCTGGCAGCAGTTATGGGAGGCCCATAATCTGCCAGCACCCTATGACAAAAAATGGAACACACCAGCAGTGTGAGGAGACCTGAAAGTGGCACATGGCAGAGTGTGGCGATGGAGACAGCAGCAATGGGAGGCCGTACAGGGACCCATGAGAGACTCTGGACCTGGCAGCAGCATGAGGAGGCGGTATATAGGGGCCTACGGCAGATTAGGGGCCTGGCAGCAGCTATAGGAGGCCCGTAATCTGCCAGCACCCTATGTCAAAAAATTCAACACACCAGCAGTGTGTGAGGAGACCTGAAAGTGGCACATGGCAGAGTGTGGCGATGGAGACAGCAGCAATGGGAGGCCGTACAGGGACCCATGACAGACTCTGGACTTGGCAGCAGCATGAGGAGGCGGTATATAGGGGCTTATGGCAGATTAGGGGCCTGGCAGCAGCTATAGGAGGCCCGTAATCTGCCAGCACCCTATGTCAAAAAATTCAACACACCAGCAGTGTGAGGAGACCTGAAAGTGGCACATGGCAGAGTGTGGCGATGGAGACAGCAGCAATGGGAGGCCGTACAGGGACCCATGACAGACTCTGAACTTGGCAGCAGCATGAGGAGGCGGTATATAGGGGCCCATGGCAGATTAGGGGCCTGGCAGCAGCTATAGGAGGCCCGTAATCTGCCAGCACCCTATGTCAAAAAATTCAACACACCAGCAGTGTGAGGAGACCTGAAAGTGGCACATGGCAGAGTGTGGCGATGGAGACAGCAGCAATGGGAGGCCGTACAGGGACCCATGACAGACTCTGGACTTGGCAGCAGCATGAGGAGGCGGTATATAGGGGCCCATGGCAGATTAGGGGCCTGGCAGCAGCTATGGGAGGCCCGTAATCTGCCAGCACCCTATGTCAAAAAATTCTACACACCAGCAGTGTGTGAGGAGACCTGAAAGTGGCACATGGCAGAGTGTGGCGATGGAGACAGCAGCAATGGGAGGCCGTACAGGGACCCATGACAGACTCTGGACTTGGCAGCAGCATGAGGAGGCGGTATATAGGGGCCCATGGCAGATTAGGGGCCTGGCAGCAGCTATGGGAGGCCCGTAATCTGCCAGCACCCTATGTCAAAAAATTCAACACACCAGCAGTGTGTGAGGAGACCTGAAAGTGGCACATGGCAGAGTGTGGCGATGGAGAAAGCAGCAATGGGAGGCCGTACAGGGACCCATGAGAGACTCTGGACCTGGCAGCAGCATGAGGAGGCGGTATATAGGGGCCTATGGCAGATTAGGGGCCTGGCAGCAGCTATGTGAGGCCCGTAATCTGCCTGCACCCTATGTCAAAAAATTAAACACACCAGCAGTGTGAAGAGACCTGAAAGTGGCACATGGCAGAGTGTGGCGATGGAGACAGCAGCAATGGGAGGCCGTACAGGGACCATGACAGACTCTGGACTTGGCAGCAGCATGAGGAGGCGGTATATAGGGGCCCATGGCAGATTAGGGGCCTGGCAGCAGCTATGTGAGGCCCGTAATCTGCCTGCACCCTATGTCAAAAAATTTAACACACCAGCAGTGTGAAGAGACCTGAAAGTGGCACATGGCAGCAGAGTGTGGCGATGGAGACAGCAGCAATGGGAGGCCGTACAGGGACCCATGAGAGACTCTGGACCTGGCAGCAGCAGGAGGAGGTGGTATATAGGGGCCCATGGCAGATTAGGGGCCTGGCAGCAGCTATGTGAGGCCCGTAATCTGCCTGCACCCTATGTCAAAAAATTTAACACACCAGCAGTGTGAAGAGACCTGAAAGTGGCACATGGCAGCAGAGTGTGGCGATGGAGACAGCAGCAATGGGAGGCCGTACAGGGACCATGACAGACTCTGGACTTGGCAGCAGCATGAGGAGGCGGTATATAGGGGCCTATGGCAGATTAGGGGCCTGGCAGCAGCTATGTGAGGCCCGTAATCTGCCTGCACCCTATGTCAAAAAATTTAACACACCAGCAGTGTGAAGAGACCTGAAAGTGGCACATGGCAGCAGAGTGTGGCGATGGAGACAGCAGCAATGGGAGGCCGTACAGGGACCATGACAGACTCTGGACTTGGCAGCAGCATGAGGAGGCGGTATATAGGGGCCCATGGCAGATTAGGGGCCTGGCAGCAGCTATGTGAGGCCCGTAATCTGCCTGCACCCTATGTCAAAAAATTTAACACACCAGCAGTGTGAAGAGACCTGAAAGTGGCACATGGCAGCAGAGTGTGGCGATGGAGACAGCAGCAATGGGAGGCCGTACAGGGACCATGACAGACTCTGGACTTGGCAGCAGCATGAGGAGGCGGTATATAGGGGCCCATGGCAGATTAGGGGCCTGGCAGCAGCTATGTGAGGCCCGTAATCTGCCTGCACCCTATGTCAAAAAATTAAACACACCAGCAGTGTGAAGAGACCTGAAAGTGGCACATGGCATGAGAGACTCTGGACCTGGCAGCAGCAGGAGGAGGCGGTATAGGGGCCCATGGCTGATTAGGGGCCTGGCAGCAGCTATGTGAGGCCCGTTATCTTGCAGCACCCTATGTCAAAAAATTTAACACACCAGCAGTGTGAAGAGACCTGAAAGTGGCACATGGCAGCAGAGTGTGGCGATGGAGACAGCAGCAATGGGAGGCCGTACAGGGACCCATGAGAGACTCTGGACCTGGCAGCAGCAGGAGGAGGTGGTATATAGGGGCCCATGGCAGATTAGGGGCCTGGCAGCAGCTATGTGAGGCCCGTAATCTGCCTGCACCCTATGTCAAAAAATTTAACACACCAGCAGTGTGAAGAGACCTGAAAGTGGCACATGGCAGCAGAGTGTGGCGATGGAGACAGCAGCAATGGGAGGCCGTACAGGGACCATGACAGACTCTGGACTTGGCAGCAGCATGAGGAGGCGGTATATAGGGGCCCATGGCAGATTAGGGGCCTGGCAGCAGCTATGTGAGGCCCGTAATCTGCCTGCACCCTATGTCAAAAAATTAAACACACCAGCAGTGTGAAGAGACCTGAAAGTGGCACATGGCAGAGTGTGGCGATGGAGACAGCAGCAATGGGAGGCCGTACAGGGACCATGACAGACTCTGGACTTGGCAGCAGCATGAGGAGGCGGTATATAGGGGCCCATGGCAGATTAGGGGCCTGGCAGCAGCTATGTGAGGCCCGTAATCTGCCTGCACCCTATGTCAAAAAATTTAACACACCAGCAGTGTGAAGAGACCTGAAAGTGGCACATGGCAGCAGAGTGTGGCGATGGAGACAGCAGCAATGGGAGGCCGTACAGGGACCATGACAGACTCTGGACTTGGCAGCAGCATGAGGAGGCGGTATATAGGGGCCCATGGCAGATTAGGGGCCTGGCAGCAGCTATGTGAGGCCCGTAATCTGCCTGCACCCTATGTCAAAAAATTAAACACACCAGCAGTGTGAAGAGACCTGAAAGTGGCACATGGCAGCAGAGTGTGGCGATGGAGACAGCAGCAATGGGAGGCCGTACAGGGACCATGACAGACTCTGGACTTGGCAGCAGCATGAGGAGGCGGTATATAGGGGCCCATGGCAGATTAGGGGCCTGGCAGCAGCTATGTGAGGCCCGTAATCTGCCTGCACCCTATGTCAAAAAATTTAACACACCAGCAGTGTGAAGAGACCTGAAAGTGGCACATGGCAGAGTGTGGCGATGGAGACAGCAGCAATGGGAGGCCGTACAGGTACCATGACAGACTCTGGACTTGGCAGCAGCATGAGGAGGCGGTATATAGGGGCCCATGGCAGATTAGGGGCCTGGCAGCAGCTATGTGAGGCCCGTAATCTGCCTGCACCCTATGTCAAAAAATTTAACACACCAGCAGTGTGAAGAGACCTGAAAGTGGCACATGGCAGCAGAGTGTGGCGATGGAGACAGCAGCAATGGGAGGCCGTACAGGGACCATGACAGACTCTGGACTTGGCAGCAGCATGAGGAGGCGGTATATAGGGGCCCATGGCAGATTAGGGGCCTGGCAGCAGCTATGTGAGGCCCGTAATCTGCCTGCACCCTATGTCAAAAAATTTAACACACCAGCAGTGTGAAGAGACCTGAAAGTGGCACA
The DNA here is from genome assembly GCF_062004578.1 of Staurois parvus. Taxonomy (NCBI): domain Eukaryota; kingdom Metazoa; phylum Chordata; class Amphibia; order Anura; family Ranidae; genus Staurois; species Staurois parvus. Next base: position 6,637,925 of record NW_028318045.1, on the reverse strand, counting down.
TGGCAGCAGAGTGTGGCGATGGAGAAAGCAGCAATGGGAGGCCGTACAGGGACCCATGAGAGACTCTGGACCTGGCAGCAGCATGAGGAGGCGGTATATAGGGGCCTATGGCAGATTAGGGGCCTGGCAGCAGCTATGTGAGGCCCGTAATCTGCCTGCACCCTATGTCAAAAAATTTAACACACCAGCAGTGTGAAGAGACCTGAAAGTGGCACATGGCATGAGAGACTCTGGACCTGGCAGCAGCAGGAGGAGGCGGTATAGGGGCCCATGGCTGATTAGGGGCCTGGCAGCAGCTATGTGAGGCCCGTTATCTTGCAGCACCCTATGTCAAAAAATTTAACACACCAGCAGTGTGAAGAGACCTGAAAGTGGCACATGGCAGCAGAGTGTGGCGATGGAGACAGCAGCAATGGGAGGCCGTACAGGGACCCATGAGAGACTCTGGACCTGGCAGCAGCAGGAGGAGGTGGTATATAGGGGCCCATGGCAGATTAGGGGCCTGGCAGCAGCTATGTGAGGCCCGTAATCTGCCTGCACCCTATGTCAAAAAATTAAACACACCAGCAGTGTGAAGAGACCTGAAAGTGGCACATGGCAGAGTGTGGCGATGGAGACAGCAGCAATGGGAGGCCGTACAGGGACCATGACAGACTCTGGACTTGGCAGCAGCATGAGGAGGCGGTATATAGGGGCCCATGGCAGATTAGGGGCCTGGCAGCAGCTATGTGAGGCCCGTAATCTGCCTGCACCCTATGTCAAAAAATTTAACACACCAGCAGTGTGAAGAGACCTGAAAGTGGCACATGGCAGCAGAGTGTGGCGATGGAGACAGCAGCAATGGGAGGCCGTACAGGGACCATGACAGACTCTGGACTTGGCAGCAGCATGAGGAGGCGGTATATAGGGGCCCATGGCAGATTAGGGGCCTGGCAGCAGCTATGTGAGGCCCGTAATCTGCCTGCACCCTATGTCAAAAAATTTAACACACCAGCAGTGTGAAGAGACCTGAAAGTGGCACATGGCAGCAGAGTGTGGCGATGGAGACAGCAGCAATGGGAGGCCGTACAGGGACCATGACAGACTCTGGACTTGGCAGCAGCATGAGGAGGCGGTATATAGGGGCCCATGGCAGATTAGGGGCCTGGCAGCAGCTATGTGAGGCCCGTAATCTGCCTGCACCCTATGTCAAAAAATTTAACACACCAGCAGTGTGAAGAGACCTGAAAGTGGCACATGGCAGCAGAGTGTGGCGATGGAGAAAGCAGCAATGGGAGGCCGTACAGGGACCCATGAGAGACTCTGGACCTGGCAGCAGCATGAGGAGGCGGTATATAGGGGCCTATGGCAGATTAGGGGCCTGGCAGCAGCTATGTGAGGCCCGTAATCTGCCTGCACCCTATGTCAAAAAATTTAACACACCAGCAGTGTGAAGAGACCTGAAAGTGGCACATGGCATGAGAGACTCTGGACCTGGCAGCAGCAGGAGGAGGCGGTATAGGGGCCCATGGCTGATTAGGGGCCTGGCAGCAGCTATGTGAGGCCCGTTATCTTGCAGCACCCTATGTCAAAAAATTTAACACACCAGCAGTGTGAAGAGACCTGAAAGTGGCACATGGCAGCAGAGTGTGGCGATGGAGACAGCAGCAATGGGAGGCCGTACAGGGACCCATGAGAGACTCTGGACCTGGCAGCAGCAGGAGGAGGTGGTATATAGGGGCCCATGGCAGATTAGGGGCCTGGCAGCAGCTATGTGAGGCCCGTAATCTGCCTGCACCCTATGTCAAAAAATTTAACACACCAGCAGTGTGAAGAGACCTGAAAGTGGCACATGGCAGCAGAGTGTGGCGATGGAGACAGCAGCAATGGGAGGCCGTACAGGGACCCATGAGAGACTCTGGACCTGGCAGCAGCAGGAGGAGGTGGTATATAGGGGCCTATGGCAGATTAGGGGCCTGGCAGCAGCTATAGGAGGCCCGTAATCTGCCAGCACCCTATGTCAAAAAATTCAACACACCAGCAGTGTGAGGAGACCTGAAAGTGGCACATGTTTGAGGCATGATTCATGGCGGATTTAGTCAGTTGTGTCAGGAACTGGTGGTTTGAAATCCAGACTAATCCACGCCTGATTCATTTTCACAAACGTGAGTCTCTCCACACTTTGGGTGGACAGTCGTGTCCTCCGCGGAGTTACAATACCTCCTGCCGCACTAAACACGCGCTCCGATGCCACGCTACTGGCCGGGCATGACAGCCTTTCAAGGGCAAATTCAGCTAGTTGGGGCCAAAGGTCAAGTTTCGTTGCCCAGTAGTCAAGGGGATTGTCTACCTCGGTTGGCAGGGTGCTGTCCAAGTAGGCCCAAGCCTGTTGTTTGAGCTCCTGCTCCAGGTCCACCTGATGCTGCTGCTGCTGCTGCGGCTGGTTAGTAGTTTCCTCACTGCGCTGGTGAAGAAAGCTACTCATCATCGACTGCAGACTGAGGCAGCCGCTGCTGGTGGAGCTGCCACTGCTCCTACCACCCCACCCCTCCCCTGCTGCCATGCCAGCGGAACGCGAGCGCACAGGGCCCACAGTGTCTGAGGATGGACGATGGCGCACAAAGGCAGAGACCAACTGACTACATAGGTGGTTTTTATAGTACGTAATTTTGGCCTCCCTCTCAGCAGGTGTGAAAAAGGCCACCATTTTGGACCGGTAGCGAGGGTCCAACAAGGTGGACAGCCAAAAGTCATCCCTCTGTCTGATGGTTATTATTCGGCTGTCGCTACGCAAGCAACCGAGCATGCTATGGGCCATTTGTGCCAAGGAATGCGAGGGACTCCCTGCCTCCATCTCCACAGCATACTGCCACGGTGCGTCTGGGTCCTCTGTCTCCTCCTCCTCCTCCTCTACCAGATGCTCCTGCTCCTCCACTCCTGTCCGCTGAGTGGAAAAACCACCCATTTCACTCAATAATTCCTGAGCACAAATGTCCTCCTCTACCTCCTCCTCTTCTTCCTGTCCTGCCCCCACAGGGGTCATGTGGCGTTGAGATCTGTGCGCCACGTCTACCGCACCCTGACCAGCCATTGTTAACAGCATTTGTTCCAGGACGTGCAACAGAGGAATGACGTCGTTCATCCCATAGTCCTGCCGACTCACGAATAGCGTGGCCTCCTCAAAGGGCCTGAGCAAGCGGCAGGTGTCACGCATGAGCTGCCAATGGCTGACATCTAAGTTACACAGGGGAGTACCTTTATCCGCTTGTAACATCAGGAAATCGGTGATGGCCTTTCGCTGCTCGTAAAGGCGGTCTAACATGTGTAGGGTTGAATTCCACCTTGTTGCAACGTCGCAGATCAGGCGATGCTGTGGAATTCCGTTCTGCCGCTGCAGCTCAATGAGGGTGTTCTTTGCGGTGTAGGAATGGCTGAAATGCATGCACAGTTTACGTGACATTTTAAGGATGTCTTGCAGTGGGATGGTGGATTTTAGGAACCGCTTGACAACCAGATTGAACACGTGAGCCATGCATGGCGCATGGCACAACCTTCCTTGACGCAGAGCAGACACCATGTTCTTTCCGTTGTCAGTCAACATGGTTCCGATTTTTAGTTTGCGCGGAGACAGCCATCTGTCGATTTCTCTGTTCATTACACTCAGCAGTTCCTCCCCTGTGTGACTACGTTCGCCAAGGCATACCAGGTGCAGCACAGCGTGACACCGTTGCGCCCTGCACATGTGATATGCCGGTCGGGTAATGGGACTTGGCACGGGGGTGGCGGCTGAGGACACGGCGGAAAAAGAGGTGGTAGAGGCGGACATGCTTGCTGGACCAAGGACGTGCAAACGTGGAGGCAAAAGCGTCGTGACCTGTCCAAGTTGCTGGTGCGGCTGTGCCGGCACCACGTTCACCCAGTGGGCCGTAAATGACATGTACTGTCCCTGACCGTAGTTACAGCTCCACACGTCGGCGCTGCCGTGCACTTTGGCAGAGACCGACATGCTCAAAGACTGGCCCACCATCTCTTCTACATGTGAATGCAGGGCTGGCACTGCCTTTTGGGCAAAGAAATGACGGCTTGGCACTCTCCACCGCGGCGCGGCACAAGCCATCATTTCTCGGAAAGGTGCTGAGTCCACCAGTTGGAAAGGGAGGGACTGCAGCACCAGCAACTTGGACAGGAGGACGTTCAGCTTTTGCACCGTCGGGTGCGTGCTCGCAAACTGTTGTCTCTTGGATACGGATTCCAAGAAAGACTGTTGACGGAATCCGAGAAGAGGAGTAGCAGGAGAAGGAGCATCTGAACGAGCGGAAGATGCCAATGAGCGACAACTCCCCTCAGCAGAGGTGTTGGAGCCTTGACTGGCTGATAGAGGGCGATTGACGACGTCGGGTGACGGAGCAAGTAACGGAGCGGGTGATGGAGCGGGGGCTGGGGCAGGCAGAACCGCCGTATGTTTATCACGGTTTTCCCAGGCCACCGAATGGTGACGCTGCATATGCTGACGCAACGCTGTAGTCCCAACATGGGCCCCCTGGCCACGCTTGCATTTCTGGCCACATAGTCGACATACGGCTACATTTACTTCCTCGGGCGGCTTGAGGAAAAATTGCCACACCACCGAGTAGGAAACTTTGCCCCCGCTACTCTTCACTGGCTGACTGCTACTTCCTCCGTGCGCACCGGCACCACTACTGGCCGTGGTGGTAGGCTGCAGTGGAGCTGGTGCTCTACTCCGTGGACGTTTGGCTCCACTGACACTGATGCGACCCTGCTGCTGTCTCCTGGGCAACCCACCGACTGTTTTGCTCGCTGCCAAGCTGCCACCCTCTTCTCCTGATGATGCGGAAGAAATTGCCTGATGACGACGAGGCTGCCAAGTGCGATCAACCTCCTCATCATCAAGTAGGGTCTCCGCCTCACTACTAGCCCCCTCGGCTGCGTCTGGGTCAGGAGACAGACCTGTCTCTAGACCGGCTACCGAGCCACTCTCCTCGCCAGTACTTGTTCGCTTGGCTGCTGAAAAGGCCGATGTCTCCCCCCGTTCCTGACCGCCCTCTGTTAGCTCTTCCTCACTGTACAGTGGGGCTGAGCCCACAGCATGCGATACTTCGCTTGGTGAGGGAACAGCAAAGGACAGGGGCAGGTAGAGGACACGTGATTTCAGTGGGCTTGGTCCCGGGCCATGCCAACTAACGGTTGTGTCTGACGTACCCACCGACCGTTGGCTGTAGGTGTCAGAGGTGACCTGGGAAGAGGAAGACGACCGAGCCAACCAATCAATGACGGCAGGGTTGTCGGTGGAGACACGACCGCTGGATGACACCGGGAGCACTGGCCTCTGGCTGCGAATACTGCTGCCTCGACCCCTTCCTCTGCTGCCACGTCTGCTCGCTCCTAAAACATTGCCTCCTCTGCCACTCCTCTGCATGTTGTCTGACATACTATTTAATTCAACGATTAGGTGTCCCTGAGTAACAATTCTCTGGCACTCAGTAACAATTCTGTCTGTCCCTGAGTATGAATTCTGTGGCCCTGAGTAACAATTCTGTGTCTGTGCGAGTAACAATTCTGTGTCTGTGCGAGTAACAATTCTGTGTCTGTGCAAGTAACAATTTTGTGTCTGTGCGAGTAACAATTCTCTGGCACTCAGTAACAATTCTGTCTGTCCCTGAGTAACAATTCTCTGGCACTCAGTAACAATTCTGTCTGTCCCTGAGTAACAATTCTCTGGCACTCAGTAACAATTCTGTCTGTCCCTGAGTAACAATTCTCTGGCACTCAGTAACAATTCTGTCTGTCCCTGAGTATGAATTCTGTGGCCCTGAGTAACAATTCTGTGTCTGCGCGAGTAACAATTCTGTGTCTGTGCAAGTAACAATTTTGTGTCTGTGCAAGTAACAATTTTGTGTCTGTGCGAGTAACAATTCTCTGGCACTCAGTAACAATTCTGTCTGTCCCTGAGTAACAATTCTCTGGCACTCAGTAACAATTCTGTCTGTCCCTGAGTAACAATTCTCTGGCACTCAGTAACAATTCTGTCTGTCCCTGAGTAACAATTCTCTGGCACTCAGTAACAATTGTGTGTCTGTGCAAGTAACAATTCTGTGTCTGTGCAAGTAACAATTTTGTGTCTGTGAGAGTAACAATTCTCTGGCACTCAGTAACAATTCTGTCTGTCCCTGAGTAACAATTCTCTGGCACTCAGTAACAATTCTGTCTGTCCCTGAGTATGAATTCTGTGGCCCTGAGTAACAATTCTGTCTCTGTGCGAGTAACAATTCTGTGTCTGTGCAAGTAACAATTTTGTGTCTGTGAGAGTAACAATTCTCTGGCACTCAGTAACAATTCTGTCTGTCCCTGAGTAACAATTCTCTGGCACTCAGTAACAATTCTGTCTTCCCTGAGTAACAATTCTCTGGCACTCAGTAACAATTCTGTCTGTCCCTGAGTATGAATTCTGTGGCCCTGAGTAACAATTCTGTCTCTGTGCGAGTAACAATTCTGTGTCTGTGCAAGTAACAATTTTGTGTCTGTGAGAGTAACAATTCTCTGGCACTCAGTAACAATTCTGTCTGTCCCTGAGTAACAATTCTCTGGCACTCAGTAACAATTCTGTCTGTCCCTGAGTATGAATTCTGTGGCCCTGAGTAACAATTGTGTGTCTGTGCAAGTAACAATTCTGTGTCTGTGCAAGTAACAATTTTGTGTCTGTGAGAGTAACAATTCTCTGGCACTCAGTAACAATTCTGTCTGTCCCTGAGTAACAATTCTCTGGCACTCAGTAACAATTCTGTCTGTCCCTGAGTAACAATTCTGTCTGTCCCTGAGTATGAATTCTGTGGCCCTGAGTAAGAATTCTCTGGCACTCAGTAACAATTCTGTCTGTCCCTGAGTATGAATTCTGTGGCCCTGAGTAACAATTGTGTGTCTGTGCAAGTAACAATTCTGTGTCTGTGCAAGTAACAATTTTGTGTCTGTGAGAGTAACAATTCTCTGGCACTCAGTAACAATTCTGTCTGTCCCTGAGTAACAATTCTCTGGCACTCAGTAACAATTCTGTCTGTCCCTGAGTATGAATTCTGTGGCCCTGAGTAACAATTCTGTCTCTGTGCGAGTAACAATTCTGTGTCTGTGCAAGTAACAATTTTGTGTCTGTGAGAGTAACAATTCTCTGGCACTCAGTAACAATTCTGTCTGTCCCTGAGTAAGAATTCTCTGGCACTCAGTAACAATTCTGTCTGTCCCTGAGTAACAATTCTCTGGCACTCAGTAACAATTCTGTCTGTCCCTGAGTAACAATTCTGTCTGTCCCTGAGTATGAATTCTGTGGCCCTGAGTAAGAATTCTCTGGCACTCAGTAACAATTCTGTCTGTCCCTGAGTATGAATTCTGTGGCCCTGAGTAACAATTGTGTGTCTGTGCAAGTAACAATTCTGTGTCTGTGCAAGTAACAATTTTGTGTCTGTGAGAGTAACAATTCTCTGGCACTCAGTAACAATTCTGTCTGTCCCTGAGTAACAATTCTCTGGCACTCAGTAACAATTCTGTCTGTCCCTGAGTAACAATTCTCTGGCACTCAGTAACAATTCTGTCTGTCCCTGAGTAACAATTCTCTGGCACTCAGTAACAATTCTGTCTGTCCCTGAGTAACAATTCTGTCTGTCCCTGAGAATGAATTCTGTGGCCCTGAGTAAGAATTCTCTGGCACTCAGTAACAATTCTGTCTGTCCCTGAGTAACAATTCTCTGGCACTCAGTAACAATTCTGTCTGTCCCTGAGTATGAATTCTGTGGCCCTGAGTAACAATTGTGTGTCTGTGCAAGTAACAATTCTGTGTCTGTGCAAGTAACAATTTTGTGTCTGTGAGAGTAACAATTCTCTGGCACTCAGTAACAATTCTGTCTGTCCCTGAGTAACAATTCTCTGGCACTCAGTAACAATTCTGTCTGTCCCTGAGTAACAATTCTGTCTGTCCCTGAGTATGAATTCTGTGGCCCTGAGTAAGAATTCTCTGGCACTCAGTAACAATTCTGTCTGTCCCTGAGTATGAATTCTGTGGCCCTGAGTAACAATTGTGTGTCTGTGCAAGTAACAATTCTGTGTCTGTGCAAGTAACAATTTTGTGTCTGTGAGAGTAACAATTCTCTGGCACTCAGTAACAATTCTGTCTGTCCCTGAGTAACAATTCTCTGGCACTCAGTAACAATTCTGTCTGTCCCTGAGTATGAATTCTGTGGCCCTGAGTAACAATTCTGTCTCTGTGCGAGTAACAATTCTGTGTCTGTGCAAGTAACAATTTTGTGTCTGTGAGAGTAACAATTCTCTGGCACTCAGTAACAATTCTGTCTGTCCCTGAGTAAGAATTCTCTGGCACTCAGTAACAATTCTGTCTGTCCCTGAGTAACAATTCTCTGGCACTCAGTAACAATTCTGTCTGTCCCTGAGTAACAATTCTGTCTGTCCCTGAGTATGAATTCTGTGGCCCTGAGTAAGAATTCTCTGGCACTCAGTAACAATTCTGTCTGTCCCTGAGTATGAATTCAGTGGCCCTGAGTAACAATTGTGTGTCTGTGCAAGTAACAATTCTGTGTCTGTGCAAGTAACAATTTTGTGTCTGTGAGAGTAACAATTCTCTGGCACTCAGTAACAATTCTGTCTGTCCCTGAGTAACAATTCTCTGGCACTCAGTAACAATTCTGTCTGTCCCTGAGTAACAATTCTCTGGCACTCAGTAACAATTCTGTCTGTCCCTGAGTAACAATTCTCTGGCACTCAGTAACAATTCTGTCTGTCCCTGAGTAACAATTCTGTCTGTCCCTGAGAATGAATTCTGTGGCCCTGAGTAAGAATTCTCTGGCACTCAGTAACAATTCTGTCTGTCCCTGAGTAACAATTCTCTGGCACTCAGTAACAATTCTGTCTGTCCCTGAGTAAAAATTCTGTGGCCCTAATAACGTTTCTGTGGCCCTAAGTAACAATTCTCTGGCACTGAGTAACAATTCTGTCTGTCCCTGAGTATGAATTCTGTGGCCCTAACTAGCGTTTCTTTGTCCCTAAATAACGATTCTGTGGCCCTCATTAACAAGTCTGTGTCCCTGAGTAATGGTTCTCTGTCCCTAAGTAACTTCTCTCTGTCCCCAATTCTCGTTTCTGTGGCCCTAACTCTGTCCCTGTCCCTAGTACAGAGCGGTCTGCCTCTGTTCAATGACTGCAGGCAAATGAAGATTTCCAAAATGGCCGCTATATATACCTCGACCATTACACAGTGCTGGCTGGCTGGCTGCTGATTGGCTGATGCGATCACATGTCGTTGAGGAATGCATTATGGGGCAGCGCGCCTTGTCTGCGCGCCTTCCCCGACATCCCCGCTCCGTCGCCGCACATGTCAGCCGCCATTTTCGGAAAAATTTCGATTCGCGCGTCCGAATTAGGCTGTTTTTCGGATTCGGCACGAATCGAAATTTTTCCGATATTCGACTCGAATTCCACTTCGGATACTTCGATTCGCTCATCTCTAATTACAACCATCAGCTGCACTGAAAATTTCAACTGATGTTTGGGGAATAGTGGTAATTTAAAGTGCACATCCACACAAATTGTTTTTGTAAATTTGGATAGAGCGGAGAAGAATTAAAACCCCTGCTGAATTTTCACTGCTATGCATGTCTCCATTAGTTTTCCCCAATCATATTGTAATGGTGACAACAGTTTCACCAGACAGGAATTGAGCGGAAACCTACAATATGGACACAGGCAGAAGTAAAGATATGACAGGGGTTCTAACCTTCTCCTGCTCTTTAGAAAAAAAAAACATTAAAAAAAGCATTTTTATTTTTGCCTGTGTCCCTGTCAGGGCCTCTGATGAGGCGGCACAGCCAACCCTCCTGTTTTGGGCCTGGGGTCTCCTGCTGAACTGATGGGTCCCACCCGACTGCACCCAGGCACCTGACGAGCAGGAGGGCCAGCTCTACTGTCTTATTTCAGACACTTGTGACTCTTGTGGATCCCCCTGCAGTTCTGCAAGCTTCTACTGCTTATTCTCCCTCTGGCTGTGTGGCAGGAGGATTGGTTCTAAGAAGGTGGTTTGTGCATGGTTGTGGGGGGCTTGCAGAGCAGTGATATTAACTTGAATGGGTCTTTTTCGATGGGGCTAGAATTTCTGCCATGGCTGGGAAGCATAACATCGTGGCCGCGGAATTTTAGCAAAAATATAATTTTATATTTTTGGAGGGGGAGCCCTGTCAGGTAGGCTGTACAAGGCCCCATGACATCTAACAACAGCCCTGGTACCTGTTGTAGATATTCCTTCCTGTCTGATGAAACTGTTTTCATTATGTAATTCATTTAAGTAAAGTCAATCCAAAACTAAAAAAAAAATAGTTTTGATATAAAGAAGTGTTGCAAGTAGTAAAATTGTTCCAATACAATAATAAATATATTTTGTTTTAACCACTTGCCCTCCTGAGGATTTACCCCCCCCCCCCCCTTCCTGACCAGCTAATTTTTTGCAATACGGTGCTGCGTTTCTTTAACTGACAATTGCACACTCATGCAACGCTGCACCCAAATGAAATTTTTGTCCTTTTTTTCCCACAAATAGAGCTTTCTTTTGGTGGTATTTGATTGCCTCTGAGGTTTTTATTTTTTGCGCTATAAAAAAACCCCACCAATTTTGAGGAAAAAAACCCAAAATATTGGACTTTTTGCTATTAAACATGTCCAGTACAAAAAAATAAAAAAATCTAATTTCATCATAAATGTAGGCCAAAATGTATTCTGCTACATGTCTTTGCTAAAAAAAAATCCCACTACATGTAAAACTTCTAGCGTCTACAAATGGCGGTATATATACTGGAGTTTTTTTTCTTTTTTTTTATACTAGTAATGGCAGCAATCAGCGACTTATAGCAGGACTGCGTGACTGCGGACATTCTGACACTGGGGGGAACTGACTAACTGCCACTGACATCCCCAGTGACAACAATACAGCGATCAGTGCTAATAAAAAGCACTGACACTGGACAGGAAGGGGTTAACATCTGGGGTGATCAAAGGGTTAACTGTGTGCTGTTTGATTGTGTGCTGTAAGCACTGTAAGCACGCTGCTTTGTATGGCTCTGCTATGCAGAGCCATACAATGCAGTGTGAAGGAGCTGACAGGGGATAGATCTGTATTGTTTACATACAGGTCTCTCCCCTGTCCATGATACTCAGTGATTGCCGGGTGCTGGCGGGGAATCACTGACTGGGACCCGGTGATTGACAGCCAAGGCCACCAATGGCAGCAAAATCACGTGTATGTATATATATATTGTGCACCCCTGCCGCCCTGTAGCAGTATTTCTGCTATAGGGCGGTGGGAAAGCGGATAACATCGTGGCTGTGGAATTTTAGCAAAAATCTATTTTGATATTTTTTGAGGGGGGAGGGGCCCTTTCAGGTAGGCTGTACAGGGCCCCATGACTATTAACAGCCCTGGTACCTATTGTAGATATTCCTATCTGTCTGGCCGAAACTTGTGATTGTGACATTAAGTAAAGTCTATCCAAAACTAAAAAAAAATTGTTTTGATCTAAAGAAAATAAATATATTTTGTTTTAAATAAGTGGTGTCAGTGCCTGAATACACTCAGACATTGCATGGTAACAGGATCAGTATTGGAGAGACCTTACACCTTGATTGATTGGGTAATTTTCACCATGACATGGTGCTCATGTAAATCTCATGCATATTCTTACCTGAATCTTGGTGTGCTTTGTGTATTTCTTCCATATCTGTGCAGTAATCAAGTGTGAAGCTTTGCCTCTGTGCAGGAGCTTCCTGTAATAAAGACCGCTCACTACTGCTCTCTCTCCTTGTGCAGGGTGACTGGTCTTGTCTCCGCCCCCTCCAGTATTGTTCTACAGGCAGCCTGTAGTGAGTGGAGCTGCTAGGCCCCTCCTACCGCTCTGCTCTCTGCACAGTGATGATGCCACTACTACTTTTACAAGATGTTGTGTGAGTTTGAAAGGCATTTGGTACACATATATATTTGAATTAAAGTTTTTGTGCCAGGAGTTCAGGTTTGTGAGACTTCAGAGCCGTGGAAGCAGACATGTACTATTAAAAAAAGCACCACAAGGGTTGTTTGTGCACAGGCGGGACTTTGGAGTTCCCCTATAGAGGAGGACCTCAGGAACCGGGATTGAGTGCCCCCAAGCTGCAGTGTACCTGAGCCATTAAGCCAGTATGCTCCTGAATGTATCATGTTTCATCTTCGCACCACAGGAGAACTGTAAACCTGTAGTTTGATCAGATTTTATTGCAGAGTCAGAGACTTTTATGAAAAGAAGAGACTGGGAGTCTGTCTTTGAATAATCATGTGCTCAACAGTGGCCCTGTAGTTATAGTTTATGGGCACCAAGCAGAGTAGCTGTCATAGCTAAACATTGCCATCTTGCCAAGTGTATGTAAACCGCAGCAGTAAGCTTCCCTCATTCTGTTAGCCTGAGGGCAACAAACAAAATAAATCTTGTTACTGTCTATTTTTTTTTTACTGTGCAGTTCCTGGTAAATGTGGCAGCAACAGTCCCAGTCAGTTGGTGGGGGACATTAATTTGAAGTTGACTCCTGGCCAACACACCTAAGTATATGATCTTGGTGGATATCCCATTCCAAAACCATGGACATTTATATGCTGTTAACTCTTGGCCATCATACCTATGTGAACTTATTGGACATCCTATTCCAGAACCATGGGCATTAACATATAGCTAATTCCTAACCTGACACCCCCCCCCCCCCCCCAACACACATGCACACCATCATTGCCACCCCTTCCCTCTTCCTTTGAGGCTAGCACATCCTCAACTCTTTTATTTTAGGGTGTCTGTAGGAACTATCGCCTATTCATCCTAAAAAGCATTTGTGAGGTCATGTACTGATGTTGCCTGAGAAGAATTGGCTCACAATCTGTTTTCCAATGCATCCAAATGTGTTCAGTAGGGTTAGAACTCAAGTTCTTCTACACCAAACTCACCAAACCATGTCTTTATGGAGCTGGTTTTGTGTGCCCCTAAACTCAATCACTTGTAACACCCTCCACATACGTTTTTAAAATACTAAAATAAAGAGACATCCTTCTGAAATTCTTTTAGGCATTTGGCACAGCAAAGTAGCCACACAATCTTCTTATCAATTGTAAGAAAGTCTCAGCTGTAGGCAGTTGTTTTGTAACCCTCGGAGCCAGGGGTGGACTGACAACTCATGGGGCCCCCGGGCAGTAGGGGATCATGGGACCCCTGTGTCCTTGATCAAACTCAAAAAAGCCTATGAAAAAGGTACCAGGGGCATCTCATGGGGCCCCCTACTGACCCCGGGCCCTCGGGCAGTGCCCGAGTTTCCAAATGGTCAGCCCGTCCCTGCTCGGAGCACAGATAACATCAGGGCCCTGGACTAAATTCTATTTAATGGCAAATATCTGTCAATAATATGGTATCACAATGAGGCTTCTGGTGCTGCTATATTTCCAAAATATGTGCAAAAAGCTGAACAGAACATTATGAAAGTGCTTGTAGATCCATAAATATAACCATCCACATAATATGTTACTTTCTTTCTCAAGCTGACTGAGGTTCTCTTTTATTATACAAAACGGAAAAGTAATAGGCATTCAGGGTTGTAACCTGATGGAAGTTTACTGGCAACTTTTATCCTAAATTCTTCTTTAGAATTTTGATGACATAAAATGTCCAATGCTGAGCTGTGTGAACATTGGGATCTGCTGATTTCATGAATTCATTTTCATAATCTCCACCCAGGGTGCACACACGTGGTTGACAAGACTGCTCCCCTGCTGCGGCTTCAGTGAGCCGAGATTTACCGGCTGGCTATTCTCTGCACACTGGCTGTGCCTACTGATTATCAATTCTGCAAATTAAAAATCTTTCCTAGCTATTGTGGGGAGACTTCATGTGCATGATGCTTAAAGAGACCCCGTCCTCAAGTTCAAAAATTGCAGGTAAAAGAACACAGAAATAAAAATATTTCACATGCTTACTTCCAGCATTTTCTCTTTCCATAAATTATTTTTTATTGCCTTGTAATTGTAATGTGCCTCTGAATCTGCTAGCAAATCCAGCTGCTTTAGAGGAGTCAATTGCCTAGCACAATGCTCTGCCTCCTTACATATCATAGTCCTTTCTTCATCTGTGAGTTTCTATTTACTGTTTTTGCTGGCCCAGCTGCTCTGCCCCTCCCCTCCCCTCCCTGAATACGTTTATTATGCAGCTACCAGGGGGGAGTTATGAAGGTTAATACTAAGGAGCAGCCTTTCTCAACCAGGGTTTCATGGAACCCTAGGGTTCCTGAAGACCTTGCTAGGGGTTCTTTAAGCAATAAGCCATTTTTGCCTCTTAGATAGCTAACCATTGACAAGAATAATGATATTTGTAGCTATCTGTAAGGGGAAAATGTTTCTAGTTACCAGAAATGAAAGGAGCATGCTTTCCAGTGACTACATCCAGGGCCGTGGATAAGGAGGTACCACCAATCCTCCTGTACGAGGCCCAGGCCAGCAGGGCAGCCCAAGCAGCTGGGTGAATCGGATGTGGGCAGGGAGGGTGATTGGCATGGGGGGGGCAATTGCTGTAACCGTTCCCCTGTATGGCTCTCTCTGAAGCAGATGAAAGCTGCCTTCTTCTCCTCTCCCTCTTGCTGGCTATCGGCTGCTGCAGCAGGTGCCATACAGGGGATCAGTTCCAGTAATTGCCCCCCAGTGTCATTTCTCGCCCCTCTCTTTTAGTTGGGGCCCTGTCAGGTTGGCTGTATGGGGCCCCATGGTTTCTAACAGCAGCCCTGACAACTTCATACTAATGTATGGTGAGCTGTAGACAGTAATTTTTAGCTGAGGTTCCTTGAGACCAGAAAGTTATTTCAAGGGTTCCTTCACCTTAAAAGGGTTGAGAAAGGCTGCTATAGAGCATCACTTGAGTGACAGCCCATGAATCTGCTTAGGTCCCAGAAATCACATATAAGATGGCAGCGCTGCAGAGCAGTCTCTGGGCTTTTGGATGTCTACACAAGGGAGGATTTAACAGGTAAATTATATGTCTAAAATTCATGAAATGTGCATAAATTCTTATGGGTATATTTTTGTTGAAATGAATAGTCTGGTGCCAGGATCTTTAGTGATCTGTGCTTATCTATGTCACCTGTCACGTGCATTATGTTAGGTTTGCTGAATTAAAGGCAGCACAGGAATCATTCTGTACCTTCCAAGAGCAGGATCTCAGTCACAGCTGCCCCCCTGGTTCAGAATCAGTTCACAGCAGACATATTTAGATCTGCAGTCAGCTGCATCTAGGAAAGTAGGAGGGCCAGGGCTGGACTGAACTGTATTCTGTCGCATGGTTCCATTTGCCCACAACAGCCTTAAATAACATGGTGCAGATGTAGATGAACCATTTGGTCTTTTTAAGCCATTACTCTTTGAAATTTCTAAGGTGTCACAAAGAGACTTTTATTATTGTCCCTAATGTTTGCCCGTTATTTCTTTCTTGCATTCTACAACACAACTGCTCACATGGAATAGAATTGTATTTTCTCTTCTGTTTGTCATACAAGAAATTTTACACAGGTACCCATCAAGATACAAAATATGCAAGATGCCATTTCTGACCCAATTATCAGTCTAGGTGAAATTTTAATTAGACTAATTAAAGTGATTATACAGGGAAACATGTTTTGGTTTTAAAACAACAAACATGCTATACTTCCCTGTTCTGTGCAATGGTTTTGAACAGAGAAGCTTCAAACCTCTTCTCGGGTCCTTGGTCAATACTCCTGACTTCTCCTCCCTGTTGAGTGCCCCTGTAACTAACCTTTTGCTATGGGGGCACTCATACGGGTTCACTCCTGAGCCCCGCTCTGTGTATTCATTGACATACAGAGTATGGCTTGGCCCCGCCCCCACTCTCTCCTCACTGGCTTTGATTGACTGCAGCAGAAGCCAATGGCTCCCTCTGCTGCATCTGAGCCAGAGAGCAGAGAGAGAGAGAGAGAGAGAGAGAGAGAGAGAGAGAGAGAGAGAGAGAGAGAGCAACATTGCTGCTCTTGTGCATATTGTTAGATTGCCATCAGGCTCAAGTAAGTATTTAGGGTGGCTGGGGGGAAGCTGTATTTAAAGGGTTTTTTACCCTAATGCATTAACCTGTTTGCGCCGGCTGTACGCAAATGTGCGACCTCCCGGCGTCTGGGCCTTGATGCCGAGCGGCCACACATTTGCGTGCAATTAAGAAAAACATATGCGCCGAGAGTGCGCACCCTGCACGCACCCAGCATGCATGTCCAGTACTCACCGAAAGGTCCCGATCTCCTCTTTCGATCGGGATCTTTCCCGATCATGTGTCCACCGTGACAGTGAATCATGGCGGTCACATGACCCTAAAACCCCGCCCTGCCTCCCGGCTTCTGAAACTCTTAAAGGGCCGGGAGGTGTCGGCGCCAAAGGGTTAAGGTAAATAAAAATCTCCTGCCTTTAGAACCACATTAAGTGTGTGCAGGTATAAAATACTACCATTTAACTATGTTATGTGATCAAAACATTTTCAAATTTATTTTGAAATAGTACCTCATTCTATCATTGTAATAACCTCCTGAAGTTCTCTGCTTATCAAGATTCAGGAGATGGATGGGCAGTACTGTAAGTCAACCAGGCTTTATAACCTGTGCAGTGAATGGTGAGATGGTTGTTAGGATGGAGGAGCATAAGGTTGACCTCATCAGTATGTTGCTACTCCACACTATCCAATCACAGGTCAGGGTGGGCTTTGACTAAACTATGTTGCCTTAACTGCCATAGAGAAAAGCATGATTAGAGCGTGACTTTTGTGTTTGGGTTAGAAAATTGTACACAAATCCATCCATCACCTGACTCTGAAGGTCATTGTACTGGGGCCAGTACTACATTATGGACACCAAAAATGTATTGAGGCCAAAAAAGTGCATAAAAAAAATATTGTAAAAAGGCATCCTCCACTGTCATTTCAGCACCTTGTTGGACTCCTTCCTCAAGGTGGCAGACATACACGTCAGTGAGAGGTATCTATTGCACTATTTTTGTTATGCATTTTGATTTAACCTCAATATTTTTTGGAGGTCCATGATGGAGTACTGGCCTTTTTTGTTTCATGGTTTAGCAAACCCGGTTGAACAAAATTACAGTTTTATTTTTTTTGTCAGAAAAGACTGTTCCCACTTGCATATTTCAGCTGTGAATTTAGCTGTCCGGCTTCACATCTACTTTAAGATGATTGTTACAAATTATTGTTATTCAACGTTGGCTTTTTGAATGACGTCCAACATATTATCCAGCAAAGCCAAGGTGAACCCTTATAACAAATGTGATACTTTTGTCTCCTATTAATGAATGCAATCTCCCAGATTGCATCAGGGTAAACTATGCGCTTATTATCCTAATATGCTGACATTATGCTAGGAATTGAAATAAAATCTTTATGGTCATTTTAATTGCAAAATCATCACGTTCAATTATACTGTGTGTTACCCAAACAGCTTAGTGAATCATTATCACCCTTTTTTAAGATCCAGCTCCATATCCCTATCATCATCTTTACAGGTTTCTTAATGAAGTCATTCCAATAAAATTATTGTATTACCGGCTGGTAGACAGAAAAACTCTGGGACAATATATGCTGAAATGAAGACATAAGAGATTTTGTGCCCCCAAGGCACAAGATTCAGCTTCACAAAGAAATGTAAAGAGATAAAAGCATTAGAAAATTTGAGAGGCAAAAAAACAAAAATTATATTTTGGAATGAATGGTGCACCTGGGATACCAAATTATACCTCTTAAAGGACCAATAAACGTAAAATACACAATAACTTATACAGTCAAGCATTGATGTTCAATAAAGTATCAGGAGTTTTTTTTACAGCTGATGACATTTAAAGAAGACCTGTGCTTGACTGAATTTTAAGTGTATGTCCATCCAATGTCCTGTACAGTGAAGCCAATGTCAACAAAACAGGTAAGAGGAAATCCCACTAATGAGGTTAATTTATTTCCGCACCCTATCTAATACTAAATAAAATGTTTTTGCTGGTGATACGCCTTAAAGAGGAGCTTCAGTCTCCTCCCAAAAATTAAAAGTCAGCAGCTACAAATACTGTAGCTGCTGACTTTTAATATAGAGACACTTACCTGTCCTGTAGCAGGGATCCAGTACTGTCCTTACCCAAACTGATTCTTCAATGGGATTTGAGTCCAGGTGCCGGCATCTTAATTAAGGGAAACTGGCTGTGAAGCCACAAGGCTTCCCACTGCACATGTCCAAGCAGCGCTGCACTTTGTGACTGGTCCCAAAGTATTCTGGGACCTGTGATGTGTTCCAGAATGCTGAGGGTGAAGGGGGGATGAACATCCACTTGGATCGCCTAGCCCAGGGGGTCTCCAAACTTTTTATACAAAGGTCCAGTTTACTGTTGTTCAGACTTTAGGGGGAGCAGACAATGGCCAATGGGAGTAAAATGCCCCATCTCTGGTATTAGGGGGAGGAATAGTGCCCCCCCTATTGGTGTTAGTGGGAGTAATAATGCCCTATTGTTGGCATCTGTGGCAGGAATTATGCCCCATTGTTGGTGTCAGTGGCAGGAATAATGCCTCAAGGGTTATATAAAGGCATGCAAAGCGCCATGTCCAGCCCCTGGACTACAGTTTGGAGACCACTGGCCTAGGCGAACCAGCTGGAAGTGGGAGTGGGTACCTGTCAAAACCAAGTACATGCTCTCCCCCCAAAAAAAATTACCAAAAAAAGTACCAAATGTTAAAGAGGAAGGAGGAAGAGGCAAACAAGCAGAACTCCTTTTGGGTGAAATTCCACTTTAAAGCTTCATTAACAATGTTTCTGAGTGATGCCCTGAAGGGGGTGCCACTACTCCATTCTGTGCTCACAGCATAACAATGCAGAGAGCTGTGGTATGCAGCACAGAAAACTCTCAAGCTGAAGGGGAGGCTGGTTGCATGATTTGACAAGTCATGTGCCCAGGAATGAAAAGTGGAAGAATAGAACTAATAATTATCCTAATGTTATAGGGATTATAGTGGTGACTAGGTATTTGACTATGATGCCTGGATTCTTAGGGTGGCAGCTTCTCTACACAAAAGGACTTCAAAGTTCTCCTTGGTTTGTAACTAAATGAATCTGAGAATGAATCACCACACCGAAATTGCATTTTCTAGACACAAATTCAAGGTAAGATGAGAAATCTTGTCACAAAGCCAATGCATTTTGGGGGTTCAACACTCCCCCTTCATCAGGGCCTAAGTGGTGGCAATAAATTCACAGAGATGATGGACAATGGTTACAATGTAACAAGGATCTTGACCAAACCTTTAATAAGCAAAGGCCATCAGCAGCTGGTTCCAGCATCTTTTTTCTAAGCCCAGATGAAGGGGAGGGATAAGCTCCTGAAACACATTGGCTTTGAGACAAAGGGGTTGATCTACTAAGACTGGAGAGTGAAAAATCTTGTGCAGGCAGCTCTGCATAGAAACATAGCTTCCAGGTTTAAAAAGCTTAATTGAACAAGCTGAAATAGAAGCTGATTGGCTACCATGCACATCTTCACCAAATTCTGCACTCTGCAATTTTATTAAAACCCCAAAGAGTATCTCATCTTACCTTGTAATAAATTTGTGTCTGGATAATTAAATTTTGCTGTAGCCATTCCATTTCAGATTCTCTCAGGTCATTTGACCAGACCTCCCTCCCAGCTCTTTTGTTCTCGTATATTTTAAAAATGTTCCAGTAGGTTTGAAGTCTCAAAGCCAGTGGAATGCTAGGCACAATTAAAAGCACATTGTTGCACTGTAGAAATGTGGCTATACTGCTTATTTTAAATAGACCCCTTAGTCTTAACAGGAATAAAAGAGGCCACAGCAAGAAATGTTGTACCCCACCAGCCTGCAAAACAACAGGACAATGCCCTGTACAGAGAACAATGACTAAGGTCCTCCTGGAGCCTGCATGCAAACCACCGGTGGTCAATAGGGTCAGAATTTGGTTCAGTGATCTGGGGAAGACTTTCCTCACAATACAATTTTTTTTCTAAAACATTTTTTGTCAAAGCCTGCTTTATTAATAGTAGGCCATCACTGCTCTGTTCAGTCTATAGCTGCACTCACCCCAGAGATCTGGCGGAGTGCTGGAATTAGGGTCTATCTATGCCAGCCGCGGGACATGCTAATCACAATTACCGTTGATGTCAGCAAACTACAATTTTCATTAGTATCTGGCACAGACGGTCATCCCATCACACTCCCAGATGTTCGTTCACTGCTCTGTTTATCTCCATTTCTGCATATTTAATTTCCCCACTGGCTTCCCACTCTGTGATCTAATACATCCACAGGAAATGTGCCACCTCACTGACACTGGGGGACTAGCCCAACCACGGTCACAGTTGGCGAGGCAGATCCGATGCAAGATATCAGTGCCCTGTGCACTACTTACTCTGCTCATTTTGCAGTTGTTTAACAAAGATAGTCATTATTTTGCCACAGTCGGTTAAATGACATAAAAGTATAAAAAAGTGAGAGAAACAAATCATCCAACAGAACGCTGAAAACTGTTTATCTCAGTAGGGTACCTGCTATACTAATAAAAAACATGAAAAAATGCTATGTGGGGATGTCATCACCATGTACCAGACCCTCTACTCCTCCCTAGGTCAGTGGAATGCAGCCCAGTATTTTTGGCTGAGTATGCTAAACCTCCCCAAATTATTAAAGCAGAAGATTACATGAAGCTAATATAAAGGCATATTCATTTACATGCTGTATATAAACTGTATTGAAAATATATTTAAAGGAGAATTATGGTATTAAATATGTGCTGCAGTCCCACAAATACTTGTTAATCCTGCCAGTAGAGTTCACTTAATGCAACTTCCTATTATGGTGTGGTAGCGATGCTTCACTGCTCCTGAATTCAGAGCAGAGTTGCCACCCTCCCGTAGGCTGTGACTGCTTGCACTACAGTGGATGAGAAGATGTTGCAGGGCAGGGTTATCAAAATTTTCACTGCTGATTCACATGCCTGTAACTTGTCAATCAGCACCTGGCCACTCCTCCACCCCACTTACTGTGTTCTGGATTGACAGCAATGGTTCTGTTGTTGAACCTCTAGCACTGTGAGTTACAATGTCTGGGGTTGGGTGCTGGGGTGGGGGGACACAAATAAAGGTAGATTTCAGGTCAGTCGGGGGAGGGTAAGTTTTTTGATGAGTGTATGAGGCTTCTGCATCACATGGTATAATGGATTTCACACTTGTTTGGACTGTCATACAGACTTTAGTTTTACTTTAATGATAATTAGTGGTTTTATACTATATAGTAGTTGAATTAAATAGTGACATTTAATTATATGCCAGGACTTTTGATTTAAAACAACTTGTCCCCCGGATAATAAGAGCACCTGGGGATTGACATAGGAGGTTCTACATAGCCTTTCATCAAGACTTTATATCCAGTCTCATGGTGGGTCCCTGTCCTGGTCAACCTGGTTGGTCTTTTTCCTGGTCAACCTGGTGGGTCCTTGTCCTGGTCAACCTGATCGGTCTTTGTCCTGGTCAACCTGGTGGGTCTTTGTCCTGGTCAACCTGGTGGGTCTCTGTCCTGGTCAACCTGGTGGGCCCTTGTCCTGGTCAACCTGGTGGGCCTCTGTCCTGGTCAACCTGGTGGGCCCTTGTCCTGGTCAACCTGGTGGGTCCTTGTCCTGGTCAACCTGGTGGGTCCTTGTCCTGGTCAACCTGGTGGGTCCTTGTCCTGGTCAACCTGGTGGGTCCTTGTCCTGGTCAACCTGGTGGGTCTCTGTCCTGGTCAACCTGGTGGGTCTCTGTCCTGGTCAACCTGGTGGGTCTCTGTCCTGGTCAACCTGGTGGGTCCTTGTCCTGGTCAACCTGGTGGGTCCTTGTCCTGGTCAACCTGGTGGGTCCTTGTCCTGGTCAACCTGGTGGGTCCTTGTCCTGGTCAACCTGGTGGGTCCTTGTCCTGGTCAACCTGGTGGGTCTCTGTCCTGGTTAGCCTGGGGCAGACCCCCTTTGTGCCCTTTTTTTTATTAGAACCCCTGCTACTAAGCAGAATACTTTCCTCTACAGTGGATCTGTCATTATTTAAGCCTAGGTTCGCCCTTTTCCACTGGAGTACATTGTGGTAACACACACACTACTGAAACATACAACATCCAATACAACAGGGCAATACAGTTCCAATACATGAGCACCACAACACATGGCAACACACTATGGTGTATTGTGCTGTGTCATCAATAATACTGGCATGACCATTAATTCAACATTTTGGTGCATTGCCAGCCAATTCACATGATTTAACTACAGTTGCAAGAAAAAGTATGTGAACCCCTTGGGATTACGTGGAGTTTTGCATGAATTGGGCATAAAATGTGCTCTGAACGACACCTAAGTCGCAACAATAGAAGAACACAGTCTGCTGAACATAATACTACACAAACATTAGATGTTGCCATGGTTTAATTGCACATAACATGTAAACATTCACAGTGCAGGGAGGAAAAAGTATGTGAGGCCCTAGCTTAATGACTTCTCCCAGAGCTAATTGGAGCCAGGAGTGAGCCAACCTTGACTCCAATCAGTGTGATGATATTGGATGTGTTGCTGACAGATGTCCTGCCCTTAAAAAACACACACCTGTTTTGGGTTTACTGGTTTCAAGAAGCACTGTCTGATGTGAACCATGCCTCGCAGAAAAGAGCTCTCAGAAGACCTACGATCAAGAATTGTTGACTTGCATGAAGCTGGAAAGGGTTACAAAATTATCTCCAAAAGCCTTGATGTTCATGTGTCCACGGTAAGACAGACTGTATACAAATGGAGAAAGTTTAGCACTGTTGCTACTCTCCCTAGGCGTGGTTGTCCTGTAAAAATGACTGCAAGAGCACAGCGCAGAATGCTGCATGAGGTAAAGAAGAATCCCGAGTCTCAGCTAAAGACCTACAGAAATCTCTGGCACATGCTAACATTTTTGTTGACACATCTACAATAAGGAAAACATTAAACAAGAATGGAGTACATGGGAGGACACCATGGAGGAAGCCATTGCTGTCCAAAAAGAATATTGCAGCACGTTTGAAGTTAAAAAAGGCACAGCACACCAACATCAAAACCTCATCCCCACTGTAAAACATGGGGAGCATCATGGTTTGGGGCTGCTTTGCTGCCTCAGGGCCTGGACGGATTGTTGTCATTGATGGGAAAATGAATTCCAGAGTTTATCAAGACATTTTGCAGGAAAACGTACGACCATCTGTCCGCCAACTGAAGCTCCACAGAGGATGGGTGATGCAACAGGACAATGACCCAAAGCATACAAGTAATTCAACAAAACAATGGCTGCAACAGCACATAATACGCCTTCTGGAGTGGCCCAGTCAGAGTCCTGACCTCAACCCGATTGAAATGCTGTAGCATGACCTTAAGAGAGCGATTCACACCAGACATCCCAAGAATATTGCTACACTGAAACAGTTTTGTGAAGAGGAGTGGTCCAAAATTACTCCAGATCGTTGTGCAGGTCTGATCTGCAACTACAGGAAACGTTTGGTTGAGGTTATTGCTGCCAAAGGAGGGTCAACCAGTTCAACCAGTTCAAAGGTCCACATACTTTTTCCTCCCTGCACTGTGAATGTTTACATGTTATGTGCAATTAAACCATGGCAACATCTAATGTTTGTGTAGTATTATGTTCAGCAGACTGTGTTCTTCTATTGTGACTTTTATGCCCAATTCATGCAAAACTCCACGTAATCCCAAGGGGTTCACATACTTTTTCTTGCAACTGTAACTTAATGCAATGCCCAATAACACAGGAAAACAACGCGCAGATGTAGCACCCTTCTAGATAGGTTGCCAGGATGATTGGGTAAATTAAGTTCTTTTTGGCTCTTTTGTAATCAGTGGAGCAGTTTGTGATTGCTTTGGGCTGTTTTGGACTTCACAAGCTGCAGCTTTGATTGTTCCCCCCTGCCTTCTGAAGGATTCTAGAATGTAGTGGGTTGGAATGAAAAGCAATGCGATGGTGTGAACTAGCGCTATCCAAATACATTTGTTTTAAGATGTTAATGTGCTAAAAAATGCAGCTCAGCGCTTCTGGTGTGAAGGAGCCTTAATCATTACCTATTCTATCCAAAACAACAAAAACATGTTTTGGCTATAGATATAATTTAGAGTGTCCACACACGTTTTATTCCAACCAATCCCATTTTTAAATATTCTATATTTTGTATAAATTTTTGGAAAAATTGCATCATGCACAGACCCTTTTTTTGGACAGGCTGTAACCCTTTTAATTTTTAATAAGTTCCCATACGGTTGTAGCACTGTATAACTGAACATATTTCTGTTTTGAGTTTTAATAGAAGAAAATAAATAGTGAAGGAAAGATCAGAAAATAATTTATCAGTCACCAATGGAATTTGTGTGGGTTTCCAAATGGAATTTAGAGTAGAACAAAACATTAAAAAATGAGATAAAAAATAAATAGTTTATTAAATAAAATAACAAAACCAGTTTTTAATGCAATATTCAGTTTCAGTTCAGAGATTTCTTCACTGTTTTTTTCTGTCACTAAATGTTCTCAGTCTCATGTCCAGCATAATTCATTCCACTTCCTCTGAGCCCAGGTTGTCCTGGATCAGGGGCGGACTGACCATTTGGAAACTCGGGCACTGCACGAGGGCCCGGGGTCAGTAGGGGGCCCCATGAGATGCCCCTGGTACCTTTTTCAAAGGCTTTTTTGAGTTTGGGCAAGGACACAGGGGCCCCATGATCCCCTATTGCCCGGGGGCCCCATGAGTTGTCAGTCCACCCCTGTCCTGGATCTGTCCCCAGCCTATAATTGGACAGTGAGGGGATATGGGGGAGATGATTTTTGCTAGGGTGGAAAATTGAGGGGAAAGAGGACGTGTGCTAGGAGGGGTGAAGTAGAACTACAGGTGAAGGGGAGTGCAAGTAGCTGGTCTTGCCTAGGGCGCAGAATAGTCTAGCACCAGCCCTGATACCAGTGGTCTCCAAACTGTGGCCCTCTGCTTCCTTTTATCTGGCCCTCGGGGCATTATTCCCCTGGCACTTTTCCTCCCACTGGTACCAATGATGGGGCACTATTCCTCCCACTGACACCAACAGTGGGGCAGTATACCTCCCACTGACACCAAAGATGGAATACTATACCTCCCACTGACACCAATAATGGGGCACTATTCCTCACACTGACACAAGATTTTTTTTACTCCCACTGACCCCCCTAAAGTTTGAAGGACACTAAACCGGCTCTTTGTTTAGAAAGTTTGGAGACCATTGGTCTATACTGTGCACCACTGCCTACATAATTTCTATAGGAAGGCCAAACTCTTAAGAAATCACTTAAGGGTGCTATTAGTATGGCTTTCTCACTGGAATAAATTGGGGCTGCAGTGATCATGCACTGTATGGCGCTGTATGCAGCCATTTTATTTTTCAGAGGCTTGAAACTGGGCTGCGTGGTGAAGGTAAGTATGTAACTAAGTGGGCAGCATCTGTAGGGGATGGGGGGAATCTACGTAACAACCAGAAAAAAAAATCGTAAAAAAAGTACAGTTGTACTTTAAACAAAGTCACTTTTCTGTAGTGTTTTGTTCATTCCTTTTCAAATGACCTGTAGGTGTCGCTGTTGCAACAGTTGTCCAGTGAAAAAACTTCCATAATAAGACCCATTGTTAATCATAATAATATTATAAATATATATATTTAAAAAAAAATAAATTATATATATATATATATATATATATATATATATATATATATGCAATGTCTTGCAGGCTCCAAAGCAAAAATGAATGAGTGTACATTTTTTCATTATGGGTGCATTTATCCTTTTTTTTTTTTTTTTACAAAAGTTGGAATATGCCTTTTAAAATCTAGAGTTGAATTTCTCAATTAGTGGTACACATGACCAGTTCCAGTTCTACTCCTTCTAATCAAATTAAACCCAGCAACAGTTTATACATAAGAGATTGATTTTATACAGTTAGGTCCACATATATTTGGACACTGGCACAATTTTAGTTTTTTTCAGATATTTACCAAAACATATTCAAGCTATAGTCACATAATGGATATGGGCTGAAAGTGCACACTCTCAGGTTTAATTTGAGGGTATGTACATCCCATAATGTAAATCCAAATAATAAGGCCTCTTATACTGGAGGCCAAAGGATAGTAGAAACAGGTGGTTGAGCTGTGTTTTTACTGCCCCTCAACCCCTAACCACAAATTCAACACAACCAGCTGCCACGTTATTACACATTTCCAGAACTGGGGTGCAGTTATTATACAAGCTGCCACATTTGCAGGTAGAATTGCCACCAGTCATGACTCATTCACATACAGAGTTGCTGGGTTTCACTACCAGGGGCGGACTGACTATTTGGGAACCCGGGCACTGCCCGAGGGCCCGGGGTCAGTAGGGGGGCCCATGAAGTGCCCCTGGTACCTTTCATAGGCTTTTTTGGGTGTGGTTCGAGTGTGGGCTAGGACACAGGGGCCCCATGATCCCCTATTGCCCGGGGGCCCTATGAGTTGTCAGTCCGCCCCTGTTCACTACTTGAAATAGGCAATTAAGAAGTGATGAGTCAGCCACGAGCCACATTTGCACAGGCATGGGCTGCTTTGTCAGCGTTTTATGCAGGTAAAAGGTTCCTGTGCCTTTTTTAGAACGCAGCCATAGGAAAATCCCATGGTGCTTTGGCATCATGTGATTTCCTGCAATGGAAAACGGACTGCGTTTTCAGATGCGTGGAGGTGCCAGTAAGAATTAAAAAGAATGCAAAAGAGCAAAGCGGTTTGGTTGCGGGTGTGGGAACAGGTACGGAGTACATGCTGTGCTGCACCCGCAACCACCGTACAAGTGTAAACCTAGCCTGAACTCACTGTATCCAATACAGCTGCTGATGACCATGGTGCACCAGCAATTTGTAGCTTCATAGATACGCCTTGTAGTCAGCTACAGCAACTTTGTATCCAGCTACAAATCATCAGAGAAAAGAAGCCGAGTGATCTGAATCTGCTACAAATCGCTGCTACTATGTGGCTAGTATGACATGGTCCTTAGGGATTGCTAGGAAATAATGGTAATGGCATTGGCAATAAATGTACAGACTTTAGGTAGTACTTAAAACCATTACACTCCAGAGGGTTGCAGTATTCTTTGTTGTAATAAAAGGGTACATAAAGGTTGAGAAGCAAGGCTCTAGAGAGTTTTTGATGCTTGAAGATATCTGCAGATGCCGGTTGTACAATACCAGTGAAAGTTCACAAGCCTTGATGTAAGTACAGGCTTTCTTCAATAAGGTGTCATCAGTATAAAAAGATGGGAACTAACTGAACATAAGGCCGCTTGCACGCAGACATGATAATTACTGATATTTATGCTCTTATTTAAGGCTCCGTTCACACCAATGCGTTTTTTAGTGCTTTTTTGCTTTTGGCAGAAACGCACTACAGTCCATTTACACCCCAGTCACATTGATCCTGACTTTGAAATCGTCCAACTTCACTGATTTCAAAGTCGGGATGTCATTGCAATTTGAGGTGCAATTTACAAGACATCTGGCACAGATGTCTATGCAAATCGCACCGAAAGTAGTGCATGGACTACTTTAGAAATATGACCGCTCTAATTTCAGTCAATAAGGTGCGACTTGACATGCAATTTGGAAACTCGGGCGCTGCCCGAGGGCTTGGGGTCAGTAGGGGGCCCCATGAGATGCCCCTGGTACCTTTTTCATAGGCTTTTTTGAGTTTGGGCAAGGACACAGGGGCCCCATGATCCCCTATTGCCCGGGGCATGAGTTGTCAGTCCGCCCCTGTTCAAATCTATGCTTTTTTGAGCTGCTGTATTTTTGGACTTTTTGTAAAAGCAAAAAGCAGCATTTTTGCTACAATAGAGTTCAATGGAGAATCTGCTGATATGCATGGTAGTGCATTTTTGCCGCAGTTGTGCCACGTTTTGCATTTGTATTCTGCCAAGAAAAAAAAAATCCACTTTAAAAAAAAAAAAAACTGAACAAAAAAACACGCAAAATGAACTGTGAAAAGCACTGCAAAATGGGCAAAAAGCAAACTGCATAGGTGTGAATGGAGACTTACACACCGGTCACATCAAACCTAACTTTGAAATTGTGCGACTTACAGGTGACATGCCGATTTCGGGTGCAACTTCCAAGCCATCTGACACAGATGCAAATCGCACTAAAAGTAGCGCATGTACTACTTTAGAAATCGTTGCGGCTCTGACCGAGTTAGAACCACACTGATATGACCGCTGTAATTGCGGACAATAAGGTGCGACTTGGCATACGATTTGCAAGTCACATGGCATGCAAATCGCATCCAGTGGGACCCCGGACTAAAGAAGGATCCTGAGCAAAATGCTCCATAAAGACTTTGCTTTTACAAGCATAACATTTTTCTTCATCCTCTTCTAGTAGTCAGTGTTGCAATATATGCACATATGCATGTGTATACAAGTGTAGGTGCGTAAATTACTCCACTCAGAAACGTAAAGTTTTCTTTTTTTATTCTCCGGCTCTGTACTCATCCCTGCATTAGGTCTCATCTACATGCGGTGATTTGAAGAGTGCCCAGTGCAGGGTCATGTTTTACCCGTACTGGAATGCACAGGTGTTCCCTGTGTCCTCATGCTGGCAGTCTCGTAGTTGTCTATTGGGATGCAGTAGCTGCACGGACACAGACGCTGCTCTCAATATGACATGTGTGTGGATGTGCGTCCCCACACTCACCCTGGGTGCATTCAAGGCCATGCATCCGTGCAGAGGTAACATCTGTGTCCATGCAGCTGCTGTGTCCCAATAGACAGTCATAGGACTGCCAGCATGCAAAACCAGTGTTTCCCTGTGACGGTAAGATATGGCCCTGCTTGGGACAAGGATCAAATTGCCCCATATGAACAAGGCCTTAGAACTCTTGTACATGGGAGTTAAAAACACAACATTTCTTACTGATCCGAACACAGGTGCATTGTTGTCTATGGAAAAATGTACTCATCTGCGAAAAGATCACCACTAAGCCACTGGGCTGCCTATAACACATACAGCATTGTGAACTGAGCCTAACATCATAGAAATCTGTCCTATGCCAGTCCACATGGTTGTAATCATTAAAGTAGACATGAACTCTAATGGTATCCATGCACACTTCAAGAAATCACCCCTTTTTATTCATTTATTTATTTTTAATCAATCTCTTTCAATAGAAATAATCTATAGTCGATATTCCATTTGATCGATATACCACACACAACGAAGTGAATTTTAATAACGCTGGTAACGTTAGCTGTGTAAAGTCACGTTAAAAACATGAGTTTTTCAGCTCTTTTTTAGCATTTTTGCACTAGCATTTAGTGGCGTTTTGCCGCATTTAGCGGCGTTTTCCCATGTTTTTTCGCATTTGTGTTTTTTAGCGTTTATTTAAAAAAAAATTTTTTTCTGGGGGGGGGGGGGTAAAAAAACATCCAAAAACGCCAGTTTGTGTAGTTTTACTGCGTTTTTCAGCATTTTTCAGTGTTAGTCCTCATGCACACTGGCCGTTTTTACAGCGGCTGTTTTTGGCTTTTGATGTTTTTTTCTACAGCTAGTAAACCCCCCAGCATGTTATCCTATGTGTCCATGCACACATAGACTGTAATCAACATTTTTTGGATGGAACGTTTTTTGGCTGGAAAAAAACCCAGGACTAGTGTGTTTCTAGAGAAGTTTTTAGATTTTTAGCTGTAAAAACGCTCTAATGCTGAAAAACACGGCAAAACGCGGTAAAACATTGCGAACTGGCATTTTTTTATGTTTTTTTGACCAAACAAATAATTTTTTTGGGTCAAAAAAACACTAATAAATCAAATGCGGAAAAACACAGGAAAACGCCGCTATACAGCAAAACGCCACTAAACGCCAACCAGCGTTACCAGCTGTGACGGGAGTGACTTTTGGGGGTGGGAGGACCCCTGTATCATCTTCCCAAATCCTTCTTATGTCTAAGGCACCCTGTTCCTGTTAGGGGGTACAGGGTGAAATGTTCTAATATTGGTGTGGGGGTTTTCCATTGTTCACTGCCATGTGGTTGGTCCATTGCTCACTGCCATGTGGTTGGTCCATTGTTCACTGCCATGTGGTTGGTCCATTGTTCACTGCCATGTGGTTGGTCCATTGTTTATTGTTCACTGTCATGTGCTGCATCCCATTGTTCTGTGTCTTGGTCTGGTGGGGGGTGTTTCCTGCATCCCTTCTCCCTGCTGGGAGGGCCTGATGATGTGTTTCCTGTTCCTGGTTGTAGTTCCCCGCCCTGTGTATATATCTTGTGTTTGTGTAAAAATAAAGCAGTTGACTTCCTGTCTTAAGAAGAGTCTGGTGCTGTCTATTTCCTGCATGATCGGCGGTGGTATCCGTGGATTTGTGTTCGGACAGGGAAGCTGGAGTATAACGGAAATACCCAAGTACAGTCTGGGTCCGGTTCCGTTACACCAGCGTTATCAAAATGTCCAGTGTGCATGAAGACTACTAGCGTTTTTACAGCTAAAAAACTCCTCTAGAAACTCACTAGACCTGGGTTTTTTGCAGCCAAAAAATGTTTATGGTCTATGTGTGCATGGACACATAGGATAACATGCTGGGGGGTTTACTAGCTGTAGAAAAAAACGTCAAAAGCCAAAAACAGCCGCTGTAAAAATGTCAAGTGTGCATGAGGCCTTAAGATGCAGTTGTAGCTTGCAGTCGTAAATTATTGATCGCATCTCTGTTTCCACCATCATAATCTAATCAATCAAAATATTATTGTAATCAATAATTAGCGCTGCTGATGAATACAAAGTTATACAGTTATAATATTTCATCTTGGAGGATTGACATAGTTTCAGTGAATCCGAAGTTATGGCTATTTGACCGTTAGTGGATTTGATTGTTTTTATTGAATTGCACATTGATTGGATAAAAGAATCGAAGCATGTAAGGCCACCATTAGACTCCTTTCACACCTGTGCAGTGCATTAAAAAAATCCTGCTTGCTGCATCTTTGATGCACTTTCATCAAAACACACATTATATAGAGTTCAATGGTAACGCAACTAAAGCGAATGTAAAACGCATCTAAACTGCACTGCACAGATATGAACCGGTCATTATTGAATGACCTTTCTTTGTTAAAGTGCTGTGTATCTTAAACATATTTAGAATAAAATATTTGTTTTTATCTTTTTTTGGGTGACAGGAATAGAACGTTGTCACCCTATAACAGAAAGTGCCTGAACCTTCATAGCAGGACCACAAGATATTATTCTAATGATAGCTGCAGATTTAAAAAGACTGAGCCTGGGTTCACATATATGCGGTGCGGCATATCCCATGTGATTCGCACAGTAACCGCACTGCATTCCTGTGCAAATCACATGCGATTTGTGTGCAGTGCAATTGGAGCCACACATTATATATGGCTCCAATTGCACTGCACCCGCACCAAAAACATGCAGGACCCTTTTTTAGGTCTGAACTAGAATCGGATCGCATGGGTGTTCACACCTATGCGATCCGATTCTGCACATCACACCGCGTTTTGCGGGCTGTTGTTAACTTAACATACACACCCGCAATGGTTCACATGAATGGGGTGCGATTCTGATGCCCCACATGGCAGAAAAATATATTTGAAATATACTTTTAAAATGTTCTTCCCAAATATATTGACATATATTTGAAATGCTACAATTTTGGCCATATTCAATATATTTATATATATATATATATATATATACACACACTGCTTGTTGAAATGCATTTTTATTACAAAATATATGAATATATATAATATATTTTACAAATACATTTCAACTATACTGTATGTCTTTAAAAATACAAATCTACATTTTTGGAATGCGTTTACAAATATATGTAAAAATATATGTTAAAATGACTTTTTAATTTTTACAAAAAATCTGCGGAATATATTTAAAAAATATATATTTTTAAAAATATATATTTTTTAAATATATTCTTCAGATTTTTTTAACATATAAAAAAGTAATTTTAACATATATTTGTAAACGCATTCCAAAAATGTAGATTTGTATTTTTAAAGACATACATTATATTTGAAATGGATACAAATGGAGAAACAGAAAAAGGGCACACCGACCTAGTGCATTATCGTTTAAAATAATTTATTAAAGAAACAAAAATAGGTATCATACTCACAATGGACATAATAACACAGGCATGTCAAACTGAACAAGGTGTATGATCCAAACAACATCTGAGTCCATACGATGGAACCCTGGATGACCAACTGGCTAACGCGTTTCGAGGACACAACCTCTTCCTCAGAGCCAACGGTTGTTTGGATCATACACCTTGTTCAGTTTGACATGCCTGTGTTATTATGTCCATTGTGAGTATGATACCTATTTTTGTTTCTTTAATAAATTATTTTAAACAATAATGCACTAGGTCGGTGCGCCCTTTTTCTGTTTCTCCATTTGTATCCAGTGTATTCGGACCACCCAGGTCTGTTGAGGGCAGCAAGCAGCGCATATTCCAGAAAATTCCAGAACATTCCTATTGGGTCTACTGAGTCCTTTCCTAGCGCAGGAGTAAAGTGTTTGTTGTGTTGGATTTATTATTTTTGAAATGTATTTTTACAAATATTTTTCATATATTTTGTAATAAAAATGCATTTCAACAAGCAGTGTGTGTATATATATATATATATATATATAAACATTTTAAAATATATTGAATATGGCCAAAATTGTAGCATTTCAAATATGTGTCAATATATTTGGGAAGAATATTTTTAAAATATATTTCAAATATATTTTTCTTCCATATGGGGCGGTGCGGAATTCGCACAGAAAACGCTGCGAATTCCGCACCGCATCAGTGTGAACCAGGGCTTAACTAGATTTTTTAAAGGATATGACCATGTTAGAAACCTATATGAAACGTTAGTGATTGGGTGTTGAAGATTCTGATCCCTATGTGCTCCCAATCCTGGGGGGTTCACTTCTAAAAGGATAAGCTGGCAACCCTGCAGAGAATGACAGCTTCCATCAGAGGTTTCTGTTACAGGCATCTTGTTTTGCGACTTGTTCCATTTAGCGCTACAGATGACTTAACATTCTCTCTGCGTCTCGCAGTGTTGCCGGCTGCTGAACAAGACCGCTGATTGGATCTTTTATAACTACAGCTCGGCAGAGTCAGGAATGTAAAAAAAAAAGGAAGACAGTGAATGAAAAAAGGGAAAAAAAATTCCTCCTCTGCGCTGTGTGGTGCGTTGTGTGTATTTAAAGCCCATAAATTATGCAGTTACCGACAGATAAAAATAACACAGAGGTGCATGATGGGTAACAGCAGGCAGACTGCGAGAGAGGGGAGAGCTGTTAGAAATGTGCTCACTCAGTACTGTGTCGATGTATATGTATGATTCATCGAGCCAAGCGCCAGAACTGTCATAAAAACACAAAGCCGGTGTAAAATTCTCACAGTGTGCGAATGATGCGCACGCCAATATTTAGGCAGATTTGCAGTGACCTGCCAAAAATTCTTCATTATTGGCAACAAGTAAAATCAAGGGGGGGGGGATGCTCATGCCCTTTAATAACCATGACAGCAGTGTTAAGTTGTCTCTTGTACAGTAGAGCTCAGACTGTGAAACGCAGAAGTAACACAAGTAACTAGTCAGTTGTGCTGCGGTGCAAGGAGCATGCTTATAGAGGGAGAGAGCACAGTGACAGAGGGATACGTTCATCAGTGTGCTGCTTCTCCTTTCACTGTTCAGTCACAGGCAGGTGGAGGGACAAGACCTATACCAGTTACTGAACTGTTGCAGAGTAAAATCAGGTCTTTTCCAGTGACTGTACTGTGTGGCAGAACTATGGACAGTTATACAAATCCTTTGGCAGGTTAGCCTGCTCTCTTGTATGTATTGCATTTGTGTATTTAGTTGTTTGGCTGGAGTTCAGCTTGGCTGCTTTCACACTGCATATGCATTTTTGGATGTGTTCCAGCGTGTTTTCTGACTGCCTGACTCCTAGCGTGCATTGTGATACATAGATATGTGACTCAAAAAATGCACCAATAATGCAACCGTGGGGCGTTTTTAATGCGTTTTTACGCGTTTTCTATCCATTTCAGTGGGGAGCTGTATGTTTGGTGCAGTTATGAAAAGCAAAACGAAGAAGCAGCAAGCAGGAGTTTTTCAAAATGCATTGCACCCGCAGTGCAGTGGTGTAAAGTGTCCCTTAGGATTTAAAGGGAAACATTTTTGCTGTGTTTTTGAATTTGGGCAAGGACACAGGGGCCCCATGATCCCCTATTGCCCGGGGGCCCCATGAGTTGTCAGTCTGCCCCTGGTCACTCTACTAGTTCAGGCTGTGGGGACCAATTCCCAGGAAGCTGCTCTTCTTGTTGGTCTCTCATTGGTCTTGCTGCTTGTCTTATACAATACAGGACCAGCCATTATATTTTTTGTGATTTGGGTTAAATATATCTTAAAGTGGTTGTAAACTTTTAGATATACTCACTGACGTGACTAGCCTCAGGTGATACACAGAGATGTAGCAAATCATCTTGATTAAGTTGTACCTGTTTGTCTGCAGACCTATCTTCTCTACCCCCTTCTAAAATACACAGATCACAGGCTATTTCTCAACTCTTGTAGTTTGGGGGCGGGGATCTGATGTCACATACTGCACAGCAAAGAGCAGGGAGCTGAGTGTAATTTGAGACCTGAGTGGAGGGAAAGGACAACCCCACCTCTACACAGTCTCATAGGGAAACATGCACAGCTGAGGCTGACAATCACCTGCTGTGTGCTGGAGCGAGGCTGGGGCCATTTCCCAAAATTCTGTGGTGATGCTATAACCTGTCAGAAGTGACTACTGCTGACGAATGAGAGAGGGAGGAGAGAGAAACCACACTTAGTGCTTTGTTTTGAGGGTAGCACACAAGATAAGGGGATACGCTCTGTTGCTTTTTCATTCAGAGGTCAACAAGCATTTTAATAGCATACAGTTTTCTAACTATTATATTGTTTATGATAATCAGGTACGACTGTAGCTAACATTCAAAGGTGAGACAGAAAAGGTGCGACACCTGACACTGTCAGAATTGTTTTCTCATTTTTATTCTCAAAGGTTATTTCTAAACACCAAAACAATCAAATAAATTAACAATGGAGTCTATTAATGTTGTATGGACAAGTTTTCTAGCTTGAAAAATGCACAAATGGTACAGGGCAGGGTAATACTGAGGCAGCTGGTCATAAAAGGGTTATATCCTAGATGGCACATTCACATGTTCCTGCATTCATGGGTAGCGGTGCCATCTGATTAATCAGCACCAACCCCTGAGAACAACCCAGTGGAAGCAGTGCCAACAAGTTGCAGATGGCGCCTCTGGCAGTCTGCCCCCCTGGCATCTCGCGAACGGCTGGGGGATGAGGCAGCAGCAGTGGAGACTGCGCAAGAGAGAATGGCACAGCAGAAAGAAATACTATAATTACACAGTTAGTTGGGTTGAAAAAAAGACATGTCCATCAAATACAACCAAAAGACAAATAATCAGAACCTAAAGCTGTTGATTCAGAACAAGGCAAAGACCCTTCTAAACATGGTCCAATTTGCTGTAACAGGTATAAAATCTTTCCTGATCCCTAAAGGCAATTAGATGTTTCCTGGATCAACCCCCTGCAGTGTTATTACCTTTAGATATTAAAAGCCAGTTATATTTCATCCATTTAGAAACGCATGCAACTGTTTTCTGAAAAATTCTACTGTCATCTAGGATGAGATTCAGTGGAAGTCTGTTCCCCATTTTCACAGCTCTTACTGCAAAGAAGCCTTTACACATGCGCCAATTAAAGTACAAAAAGTGTCCCCTGTCTTTTGCAACGACCTTAAAGTTAACAACTTTATGCCAAGTTTTTATCTGCACTGGTATTATGTTTATACATGATGATCATACCCTCCTTAGAATCACCTCTTCTAAAGAAAGATTACATTTGGTTCAGTTAAAGGGTATGTAAACCATCTTCTCCTTTTTTGCACCTTTTCGATCTGTTAAAAATACAACTGAAAACATTTTGTTATGTTTAATAATAATTAGAGATGAGCGAATCGAACCAGGCGAACCGGAATTCGATACGAATTTCAGGAAAAATTCGATTCGCGTCGAATCCGAATATTTGCCTACTTCGGGTGCGCGAATCGGATTTTTCCCGATCAGCCGGCAAAAGTGTCCCTGCAGAGAGCTCCGCTATTTCTGACATTTTTCTGACAGTTCCTTCACATGTACAGCGGTTGAAACATTGTATCTATTAGTTTCCATTTAGGATACAGATGTTTCAACCGCTGTACATGTGAAGGAGCTGTCAGAGAACTGTCAGAAATAGAGGAACTCTGCACATACACTTTTTGCCGGTTTGGAATTCTTATTTTCATCCTACTTCTTCTTCTTCTTCTTCATCCTCATCCTCATCCTCAGAAGAAGAAGAAGAGGATGAGGATGAAGAAGAAGAAGTAGAAGTAGGATGAAAATAAGAATAATTCCAAGCCGGCAAAAAGTGTATCTGCAGAGCTCCTCTGTTCTGCAGATACACTTAGAGGAGCTCTGCAGATACACTTTTTGCCGGCTTGGAATTAATATTATTTTCATC
Organism: Staurois parvus; assembly: GCF_062004578.1. NCBI lineage: Eukaryota > Metazoa > Chordata > Amphibia > Anura > Ranidae > Staurois > Staurois parvus. The sequence continues at coordinate 6,601,147 of NW_028318045.1, read as the reverse complement.
CTACTTCTTCTTCTTCTTCTTCATCCTCATCCTCATCCTCAGAAGAAGAAGAAGAGGATGAGGATGAAGAAGAAGAAGAAGAAGAAGAAGAAGTAGGATGAAAATAAGAATAATTCCAAGCCGGCAAAAAGTGTATCTGCAGAGCTCCTCTATTCTGCAGATACACTTAGAGGAGCTCTGCAGATACACTTTTTGCCGGCTTGGAATTAATCTTATTTTCATCCTACTTCTTCTTCTTCTTCTTCATCCTCATCCTCATCCTCAGAAGAAGAAGAAGAGGATGAGGATGATGAAGAAGAAGAGGATGAGGAAGTAGGATGAAAATAAGAATAATTCCAAGCCGGCAAAAAGTGTATCTGCAGAGCTCCTCTAAGTGTATCTGCAGAATGTCATTTATGGAAACAAATAGATACAATGTTTCAACCGCTGTATGGAGTGAATGTCCCAGAACTGTCAGAAATAGGCTATTTCTGACAGTTCTGTGACATTCCCTCCATACAGCAGTTGAAACCGCTGTATGGAGTGAATGTCACAGAACTGTCAGAAATAGACAGAAACTGTCACAGAACTGTCCTTCTTCTCATCCTTCTCCTTCTTCTCATCCTTCTTCTCATCCTTCTTCTTCTCATCCTTCTCCTTCTTCTCATCCTTCTCCTTCTCCTTCTTCTCATCCTTCTCCTTCTTCTCATCCTTCTCCTTCTCCTTCTTCTCATCCTTCTCCTTCTCCTTCTTCTCATCCTTCTCCTTCTCCTTCTTCTCATCCTTCTCCTTCTCCATTTTCTCATCCTTCTCCTTCTTCTCATCCTTCTCCTTCTCCTTCTTCTCATCCTTCTCCTTCTTCTCATCCTTCTTCTCATCCTTCTCCTTCTTCTCATCCTTCTTCTCATCCTTCTCCTTCTTCTCATCCTTCTTCTCATCCTTCTTCTCATCCTTCTCCTTCTTCTCATCCTTCTCCTTCTTCTCATCCTTCTTCTCATCCTTCTCCTTCTTCTCATCCTTCTTCTCATCCTTCTCCTTCTTCTCATCCTTCTTCTCATCCTTCTCCTTCTTCTCATCCTTCTCCTTCTTCTCATCCTTCTCCTTCTCCTTCTTCCCATCCTTCTCCTTCTTCTCATCCTTCTCCTTCTTCTCATCCTTCTCCTTCTCCTTCTTCTCATCCTTCTCCTTCTCCTTCTTCTCATCCTTCTCCTTCTTCTCATCCTTCTTCTCATCCTTCTTCTCATCCTTCTCCTTCTTCTCATCCTTCTCCTTCTTCTCATCCTTCTCCTTCTCCTTCTTCTCATCCTTCTCCTTCTTCTCATCCTTCTCCTTCTCCTTCTTCTCATCCTTCTCCTTCTCCTTCTTCTCATCCTTCTCCTTCTTCTCATCCTTCTCCTTCTCCATCTTCTCATCCTTCTCCTTCTCCTTCTTCTCATCCTTCTCCTTCTCCTTCTCCTTCTTCTCATCCTTCTCCTCTTCTCATCCTTCTCCTTCTCCTTCTTCTCATCCTTCTCCTTCTTCTCATCCTTCTCCTTCTCCTTCTTCTCATCCTTCTCCTTCTCCTTCTCCTTCTCCTTCTCCTTTTCCTTCCTCATCTCCAAGGGCATTTAAATTAAAGGTACAGTGTTCTGCACTAATTTAAAGGCTCTCTGAAGCCTAGAAACCCTTTTTATAAGTTAACTTCATAGCGAATAAATTCGCATCGAATCGAATTTCTTCCTGAAATTCGCCGAATCAGCCGAATCGAATTTTTGAATAATTCGCTCATCTCTAATAATAATAATAATAATAAAAAAATAATAGTAATAATAATAATTAATGTAGAACTACTCCCGTAAGAGTTGCTAGAGAATTGGGTCCCTCTATAGTCCTGCACAGCCAGGCAACACACATTTTCTATTCTAAGAGTTGAATCCTTAGCACAGCCCCCTCCCTTCTTCACATCGTGTCCCTTTCCTCCTCTGGGAGTGTCTAATTACATAAAGCTCATAAAGAAATCATAAATATATACCCAGGCTATGCAATGGTAAAAACCAAAAAAATTTGAAAAAATACAAAAATAAAAAGAAATTTAGGTAGCTGCTGCTGATTTCAGTGCATTTTCCAGTTTGCAGAAACACACTACAGTCCATTTAACATGACTTCTTATGAATCTAGTTCACATCTGTGCATTTTGAGCCGGTGCAGATTTTTGAAAGGGTCAGGGGCTTTTTTTCCCGCAGCAGATTGCATTTTGAGTATAATAGACTTCAATGGAACTGCATCAAAAATGCATTCAAAATGCATGTACAAGCGTATTTGGTGCATTTCCTGCATGACAACAGACACCTCCCCCTAGCAATATTAAACACATCCCAAAAACGCAAAATGCATAAAAAACTTATTCAAAACATGTCAAAACATGTGTGAAAAAAATGCATCAACTGTAACCTGCATAAGTGTGAACCTAGCCTAAATGTTCCCTATAAAATGACAAATCTTCACTTTTTGAGTATATTTCCACTTAAAAAACCAATTACATTTTTCTTCCTTATTGACTCAATTGCATTCAGCGAAGCAAAGAACTCCCAGTTTAGCTCATCCCTAGTTGTCACATGGTCACACCATCTAGAAAGTGCTATATGTTATAAATAGAGTATGTAGTGTATTCGGAGTGACACATCAGTTCCTCTTTTGGTACTATACCTCCATTTAAAGTATGTTGTACAACTCCAGTCAACATATATTTTTTTAAATGGAGCTCTTGCCAAACTTTTCTGTGTAGAGTACATAAGGTTTAGACCCTCTTTTAGATTTTTATTCCTTTCTGTCCCCTTGCTGGGTCTGTCTCCAGAACCTGTAGTCCCGGTGAGATTTCTCCTCTTCACCTGTTTCAGTGAAAACTGTATAATTTTAGATTTTTCCATTTGTTTTGTCTGAAATTTTGTTGAAGCAAAAATGTTTCACTTAGCCCTAGCTTTGTAGGACTCTAATCTACTTTTTGTCCTTTATCTGATGATCTGGGAACCCCTTTTGCTGGGCTATTTGTAATACAAGAAAGGTTTTCCCAAACACACCTATCGCAAGACTTCTGTTTCTCACATATAGAGAGCTTTATGTCAATGTCAATATCACCAATGCACTAAATTTCCAGTCTGAAGACTACAGCGGACTCTCAATAAAAATTTAATACTGTAACATCAATTAGAAATCATGGTAAAAAAGAAGCAAAATACACAGAGAACTGACCCCTTAAAGAAATGTTAATGTGCAAAAAATACCTATATAAAAAACACTATGGTACATATTCCCCAATAAAGGGTATTGTAAATATGTGTGTGAAATGCAATAATCTTCTTTTCCTAAATGGGACCTTAAAATGATAAAAAAAAACATGCACTGGATTAAAGTGTAACTATAGGCCAAAATATTTATTTTCTTTTAGAAGTTATTTATAAACAGATAAATTGAATACAGCTGCATCACTGCAGTATAAAAAAAAATAAGTGCACATAGACTTAGGTAAGTGTACAAAAGAATGGCGCAGTAGCAGGATACACGATTTAGTCATCATAAAGGGAGACAGCAAAGTAGACAGTGAACATCACTATGCAAACTAGGCAATAGAAGGTCTTCAGACATTGCTGTGATAACAACATCCCAATAAGGAGTAGCATGTTTTCCTGGCAACACAATAGAAGTAAATGTTAGGGAAAGGGGAAAGAAAACAGAACAAAGTCTAGAAAAAAAAAAAGAAAAAGTGAAAAGAAAAAGAGAAGGAGGGATCCTAGGAGGTCAATGATCCTTATTAACTATATGTATAACTGTGAGTCATTAAAATGTGAAGGTTGGAAATAAGATATTCAAGGTTGTCATATTTAAAGAAATTTAAAGTGAGTGTTAGCTAAGATAGTTGCTTTTCGATGATCATAATATTAGATTGTTTTCAACTGCCTCAAAACATAGGGTAGGGGTTTTCCTAACCTTGGCTATCATTAGCCTAGTAGCTGCAAATCTGTGAACAATTAGCCCTTATTCCAAGCAAGAAATATCCAGGATTGGTTTGTTCAATAAATCTTTATAGGGGTTCACCACTGGACTTTTCCACCAAATGTGAACCATAGTGCCTTTTTGGTAACTGCCCTGAAAGCTGGTGGAAGGGTAGGCATGGATAAAATGGGCTACCTGGGCCGGAGTATAATACCATCAATATAAAACCTTGTACGCATTTTCCAAAATCAACAAGCTTGTCATATAATTGGCCAGTCTTCTGGCTCTAAAGGTACAGTATATCCAAATCAGTTTCCCATTGCACTTGATATAATCTGGTGGACATCTATTTGGGTAACATGATAGCGGAACAGATCAATGGAATTAAGCCAAAAGCTAATAGGTCTGAGTGGCAGAGTGCACAAAGCATTGTATCAGAAGTGTCCTGTCAACGGACTGTTGCGCTCAGTACAAACTGGCTGAAAAGATGAGATACCAATTTGAGTGAGACAAGAATATATATCATGGAAACCATGATCCAACCACCAACAAAATTGTGTGGAATTTCCAGACAAAATAATAATAATGGACAATGAAGGAATTTCAGTAAAGGTAGAAATGGGGAAAAAAGTGAACTGCAGAAAATTAATCCCACCAAAGTTTTAACATAAGAGATAGAATGGGGTTTAATGAGTGCAGACGATGGTGTAGGGGAAGCCAGGCGAGAGATGAGAGGGCCATAGAGTGACAGTCAAGGAAGTCTATAAGGGCCCATAAATGGAGCTCATGATTAGCATGAAGGTGGGATGGGGGCAATATTGGCTGGTAGAAAATGAGTTTGTATTGGGGACTGTTAAGTCTCAATGGAGAAAACATAATGTGCTTATTAACTCTGGGCTTACAACATCCTCAAATATACAAATATTCTGCTGGTGGATACGTTAGATATGATAAGAGTTAGAGACAGTGAGAACCCTAACAGCATATAGTAATTTGGGAGGGTATGTAATTTTGACTGAGCATATTTTTCTGAACCACAATATAGGGAAATGGTCCCAGGAATCAAGGAAGGAGTTGAGCTGTCTGAATAAAAATAAAAAGTTTGCTTGGTATAGGGTATTATACAAGGCAGGGTTGACCATTGAAAGGGATAAGAGTTACAGGGAGTTGCAGACATACCTTTTGCTTTGCTTTACATGACAACCTTAAAGAAGGGCAACTGATCCAATGTAGAAAGGAGATTTGGGAGAGAGATATGTGAAGTAGTGATGGACATTAGAATATCATCCACAAATAGTGAAAGCTTGGGGTGAATTACAGCTGTTTTTCCCCTTTCATACGGTTGTGCGTACAGATTGCTTCAGCTAAAGGCTCAAGGGCAAGAATAAACAATATTGGTAAAAGCGGACATCCCTGACCAGTGCCTTTGCAGATGGTAAATAGAGTGTAACTTGGGGACTACTATATAGTGCAGAGATCCACAACATAAATTTAAGACCAAATCTAAAATGTTGAAGAGAGGTAGTCAAGTAGGACCACGATAACATATCATAGGCTTTGGAGATATTTAATGATAACAGCATCATCTGCTGCAAATGATGGTATATGATTATGACATAATATGCTATCTCTCACCTTGGGGACAAAACCTCCTTGGTCTTTCTTTATTAGATGGGTGATAAATGAATTAAGCCTGTTGGCTAAGATATTTGTTAGAATTTTGATATCAATATTAAGCAATGACATTGGACAATAATTATTCCAGCTTTGAGGGTCTTTGGTAGATTTTGGTATCATGACAATATTGACATTAGTAAGGAGAAATAATTACTTTACTTGATTTGATTGAAGAGTTGGGCTAGGTAGGAAGCAATTAAGGCTGACATTTTCTTGTTAAAAAGGTCAGAGAACCCATCCAGTCAGGAACACTTGCTGGATTTTAGATGTTCAGTTACCCATATAATTTCATAGGTGGTAACATCCACTTCCATAAGGTTCCTTTGCTCATTAGAGAGCTGCAGGGGGGCAACTGTTGCTTGATATACAGTGGGTATAGAAAAGAATCACAACCCCCCCCCCCCCTTTAAAATAATCACAATTTGTTGTTTTGCAACCAGAAATTAAGACAGACACAGTTTTTGTTTTATCCAGTGCAACATATAACATCCAAATGAAAGATATAACACCAACATGTCAGAATTGTTTTTAAAGAAAATCAAAAACAGAATCACTGAGTTGGAAAAAGGATCACTCCCCGCCTAAAAATGACTTGTAAACTCAATCAGATATCACTAATCACCTTCTCAATGGCACACAAAGCCATTTGACTTTTAAATGTGATCAGCTGTGGTCATTTGTATTAGCTCAGCATAAAAAGAGCTTTCCTGGAGCATTTCAGTCCCTGATAGTGCAACTGAAGCAAACAATCAACTATCAGTGGCAAGGTAATGTAAAAGATCTCTGGGATAAAATTGTGGACAGGCAGGAGATGGATCCAAAAAAATCTCAAAGGCTTTAACAGTGTCTAGAAGCAGAAGGTATTTGATTTGGTACAACACAGACCCTCACTCGATCAGGACGTCACTCCAAACTGGTTGAAAGAGCCAGGAGGAAACTGGTCAGAGAGGCTACCAAGAGGCCTACAGCTACTCTGAAGCAGTTGCAGGAATTTATGACAAAGAGTGGTCATTGTATGCATGTGACAACAATATCACAAATTCTGCACAAATGTATGGGAGGGTTGTAAAAAAAAGCTACTCCTCAAGAAAGGCTACATGAAGTCTCGATTGAGCGTTGCCAAAACGCACCTTGACGATCGGGGCCACATGGAAAAAGGTGTTGTGGTCCACTGAGACTAAAATTTAATTATTTCACCTCAACACTAAACGATATGTCTGATGGAAATCCAATACAGCTCACCATCCAAATAACACCATTCCTATAGTAAAGTATGGAGCTAGTAATATCCTGTTATCGGGGTGTTTCCCTGGAGCAGGAACTGGAACACTTGTCAGGATAGAAGGAAAAATGAATGGGGCAAAATAACATCAAATTCTTGAGGAAAATCTGCTGCCCTCTACCAGAAAGTGTTCAATGGGAAGAAGGTTTACCTTCCAACATGACAATGAGCCAAAGAACACAGCAAAAATAACCACACAGTGGTTGAAGGAGAAAAAGATGAATGTCCTTGCATGGACAAGTCAGAGCCCAGACTTAAACCCTGTAGAAAATCTGTGGAATGACTTCAAGACTACAGTCCACAAACAATCACCATCAAGTTTAACTGAACTTGAGCAGTTCTGCAAAGAAGACTGGGCAAAAATTTCAAAGTCTAGATGTACAAAGTTAGTAGAGACATAATGTATTCCAGCAGGCTAAAGGCTGTAATTAAAGAAAAGGGTGGTTCAACAAAATACTCACACAAGGGGGTGATCCTTTTTCCAACTCAGTGATTCTGTTTTGGAATTTTTTTAAAAAAAATTCTGACATGTTGGTGTTATATCTTTCACTTCGATATTACAGCTGGATAAAACAAAAACTGTGTCTGTCTGCATTTGAGGCTGTAAAGCAACAAAATGTCATTATTTTAAAGGGGGGCAATTTCTTTTCTATACCCATTGTATATGAGGATATTGGGCATCAAAATAACTGGGTGCTGAAATTGAAGAACATTAATTTGGTGATTTTGAAGGTAGCGGAAGACTTTAACAATTTTTTAGGCAAATTCAACTCTGGACATTTAGAGATAGCCAATTGAGGACTATTAGAGAGTAGTATTAAAGTAATGATGGGAGAGCAGACTCCCTGGGAGATGAGGGTAAAGAAAAGAAGAAGAGGCATGAAGAAAAAGATTATGAAAAAGGGTTGGTAAAAAGTAGAATTCAGAGAGAAGTAAATTGTGAGTTAAGAAACACACTTTCTATGGACTTGGATCTAGAGGGGTGCTGGGGTGAGTTATGCACCCCCAGATTTTAGTTGTGCCCCCCCCCAGATCTCTGAGAGTGCATCCAACTAATCTATGAGACTTGATAGTCACAATTGATCTAAGGGAGCACTCTGATGGGGACAGTTGATGTAAGGGGCACTCTGATGGGGACAGCTGATGTAAGGGGACAGTTGATGTAAGGGGGCACTCTGACGGAGACAGTTGATGCAAAGGGGGTACTCTGATGTGGACATTCTATGTAAGGGGCACTCTGACGTGAACATTTTATGTAAGGGGCACTCTGATGGGGAAACCCGATGTGGGGGGGGGGGCCCTATTAGGAACCCTGATGTAAGGGGGAACTCTGTAGAGGACTACTGATGTAAGGAGGGATTCTAATAGGGACACCTGATATTAGGCGGCTCAGGTTCTGTTTAATCATACTAATACATACTAATGCTTTCTATTAACTCCTACACTGCCTCTGCACTACCTGTCAGGTGTACCCAGGTTGTGACTCCATGGTACAGAAGCATGCCAAGTGAACAGGGAATATTGGTTTCATGCATCTCTGTCACACTATTGACATTATGCACCCTGACTTTTTTTTACTGCACCCCCAGGTCAGATAGGCAAGTCCAGACCTGACTTTTTAGCTAGGACATGATGGGATACAAATAAAGTCTAAAGTGTGTGGTAAGTCATAATGAAGGGCTCACAAAATGTTGACATTCAATACAATGTGCAGCTATTTGGTATATCAAAATGTCCATGGATTTTAGAAAGCTTAGATGTTTTGCATAAAGGGTTAGCAAAATATTTTAACAGTACTGTACGTAAAACGTGGGCATACAAGACATTTGTTTTCATTTTGGGTGGCACATGGAATGCAAATAAAGCCTTATTTTTTGGGTTTTTTTGCACCATTGGAGAGATTCTCTTCACTGCCTGTTCTGTAGACCCAACAGGAAATGAGGGAACTACCCTCTTTCAAAGTTATCAGCAGAATAAGTGTTACAGTTAGAAGATTTTCTGTTTATTCTTGTTCTGGCGTCAGCTCAATATTTAGGTGTCTCTCTCACATTCAGTCCCAGTGACAATGGTCATTGGGATGAGAATCAATCTCTCTAATGGGAAAACAGACTGACAAAAACCTCACAGGCATTCTAACCACTAACCAAAAATTTTGGCTTTAGATACACTTTAATCCAACACTGATACTTTAAGTATACTGTATGTAAGGGACTGCCAACTCGCAGTGTTCCTTTGTATAATCGGACGTTCATTATTTCACTGCACGCATTGTACAGATATGTAAAATGACCAAACATATCACTGATACATCAAGTAAAGCCAAATTAGGTACATTACTGTATGTACAGCTCCACTAACAATGGACAGAGGTAAATCCCTAATAATATAGCATAGCAAAGTTCTTAATAATCCCAGAGGGAAACCTTAAGAACTTATAAAGTTTACATTCATTTAGTTCCACACAACCACAATGTGTACGTATAATACACTAAAATCTAATGAAGGGGATTCACCCTACTGATCATAATATATCACAATCCAATGTGTTAGAATCATAGCAGAACCTCATACAGAGTAGCATGGGATATTTATCCAGCTCTCATGGGGTAGCGCTAATGCCAATTTCTGGCAGCTTCCAATCACAGTCATACATGCCTTAGATGTTTGAATCTGATTGTTGATATACCAAGCAGAAGTTAAACCAGATCAGGAAGCTGACCCATTCACTTAACATGTCAGGAGCACTGTATAATCTGTCTGTAGTGGATCATATATAATTCAGATGGCAATGAACCAAGTGGCCCCGTAAAATTCTTCATAGAGCCAACTACTGTATACACCTCAGTGCCTGAAAATCTGTAGCCTCTCTTTTTTTCTGCATGTTGGTGGTGCAGTCATCATTGTGTTTTGGATTGATCATTGCTCCCTGTTCAGGTGTACTCCAGAAGAGGAAATGATAATCACTCTGAAATGTGTCAAGTTGTTTCAATGAAGTTATGAGTTTTTTAACACTTATTCGTGTGAGTCATTATCAAAAAGCACTGTTACCATGATGTTTGTTATTCATGACCACTTGCTGACGTGATTCTTTCCCTTGTGTTTGCTACTATATTTCTATAGAGTTACATTTAGATTCTATATAATCCTTCAACAGTATACTTCACAGACGGTTTCTGGATAGGAGATCTCTACAGAGACAAATCCTTCAGCTGCATCAAATCCTTTTTCAAATCTGCTGTGGTTTTCCAGGTTATACCTTAAGGTGAGAAACAACTATTTTGGATCCTGGAAACAAATGCTGTTCCTAGAGTGGCCCCTGTCTATCTTTGTATGTTTCAGTGTTATTGGACTCAACAGCATGTATTATGGACACATCAACCTCACCTTTGGTATGGCCCAAATTATACGTCTCCTGGGGTTGACAGATGACTTGGCTCCAATGAGAACAGAAACATCTTGTGTGGGTTTCTTACTGCATTATGCCAGAAACGTTATTACTAAGTCCTGGAAAAATCAGAGCCTCCTACCTTGTTGTTTTGAAAAACAAAGCTATTTTTTGTGTCCTATTTTACCAGGAAACATAGAAAGCTAGGGAATGCCCAGCCAAATTCTGGAAGGTCTGGGCACCTTGGTTGGATACCCTGCCTTCCGCAACCAACTTACAGTGACTTTTTTTCTTGGATGTCTACTCAACATCACAGGGTCCATACCTTGTGGGGACTTCACCTTCTGGATCTTAAATATTTGCATCATTCTTTTGAACCTACATCTTTACTGTAATATGTTGGATAGTTCTGTAAAAACTGATCCCTCCGTCCTTTGTCATATCCTACTATAATGTACCATTAAAGTGTATCTATAGTCAAAATTTTAAATCATACATTCATTTTCACATGATATTTCAGTAATTTATAGCCTATGCCTAATAATGTAAAAGATCTTGAAGTTTGTAAATTTACTTTGTGAGGAGTCATATACTTTTACTTCCTTGAATTCTGTGATACAGGTTCACTGTGCCCTGTGAGCAGGCACTGGTGTGTCACACATTTCATAGCTATCATAGATGCCTTCTGAACTACAGAGGTGCTGAGAAGAGGAGTTTCAGGAGGCAGAGTCAGTAGAGGAATCACTTTTTGCAGGCAGCAAGGTACCATGGGATATGTAGTCCTTAGAAATAAAAAGTAAATGAAAACAATGAGTAAAAGTGAACAGGCATGAAGGAAGTTAAGGAAAGATATGGCCAGGAGAGGTAGCACTCACAATATGAAAGGATATTTTTCAAGTAAGCTTGTATTGGATTATCAAATATAACTATTGCTTGTATTGTTATTACAATGCTGATTTTATATAATAAAAGTGTACTCTGTGTCCATAGAACTTTAATCTTTCTGCCTCCTTCCTCTTCTGAAGCAAGGAGTATCTTGAATCAGTTGTTATATCTGTCACCATGCAATTTAATATTTTTTATACTTTGTCTTAACTTGTTTGCTGTTTTTCCCAGGGGCCTTTCCTGTGAGGCATAGTCCCCTAAGGGGTTTCTATTTTAACTTTTACCTTAAATACAAAAAAAGATTTATGAATCAAAAAAGAGTGGCCATTCTGCCAATAGTGGTTCACTGACTGATTTCACTTGTTGCCTGAAATTGCTCTTTAAGAATCTATTGAAGTTAGTGACACAAAACAGAGGAGAATATTCCATTATTAAACCATTTTCCCCCCATCAAAACCCGCTGTAGCCATTTCCAGATGCGTCAGAACTAAATTAGCCCTCAGAATATTTCCTTATTACTTTGTTGTACTTAAGCAGTGACAATCGAATGTGACAAACTTAAACTGTCTACTGGGGAATCAGAGTATAGCGTGGACCCGGAGATAATTGTAGTGTCAAATTTGATATCTCTGTTCAGATTCAGCTGGCGTCCGGCTTGTAAGGAGAATCCAAGGATACTGCAATCATTTTACATCCCTTTTAATTTCTTTATGGCTCCTTAGGTGTACCTACCCATCTTGGAAAAAAGATACTGTGTCCGACAGTGCGCCTCAGACTCGCCGCTAAAGAGGCCGAACAGATGGAGCTTTCTCGCTGCGGCCCTCCTGGGAATTGTACATAACTTCAGCTGAACACAAACTATGGAAGAATTCGTTTTACCTCCAGTTGTAACTCTGAGGCTTACATAATATTCAGGCGGAGGATTTGTTAAACAGCAACTGCAAACAACAGGCAAAGTTCAGCCAGCTATCTGTTAAAGTTCATGTGAGGCTTTTTTAAGTTTAGTAAAACAAAACGGTTATGAGACCAGTAGGTTTTTGCTTTTTGTCTGTGTCCAGTTAAAGTTATGTATTGCTAGGAGGGTCTCAGATCTACCTTTACTTCCTGCCCCAGAGAAACAGCAGAAAGTAAGAGTATATCTCCCCATCACTTTTAAGAGTTGTTACCAGAACAGGTTTCCCAGTTGGAAGATTTCCCCTCCATTTCTGTTTATTTGACAACATTTTGAATTTCTTTTTTCAGGACCTAAAGAAAGGGTGAATATCCCCACCAAGAGCAGAGACAGCAATGAAAACCAGGAAAAAATTCTAATAACTAAAACAAAGTTTGGGCTTTGAATACACTTTAAATATGAATCTCTAGTCAAAAATAGCAAGCTAAAAAGAATAGTCCATTAAAAACAGCTTTTGCATCAATATTCACCTTCAATCCAAAGATTTTCCCTGCAGCACTTTTGTTCTATCACAAGATGTCCTCAATCTAATGACCAGCGCCAACCATCACACTTCCATGTGTTACTGTGTTATTTACAGTCTTGAAACCCAACCCTGTTTGAGTTTGTTTGGCACTTCCTCTCTGACCTTATGATACATTCTGCCAGAAGAGCCAATCACAGTTTGATTGGTTTGCAAGTGATTGCATCAAAGCTGCATGGTTAGCAGCATTCCTCTGCTCCCTAGCAGCTGTCTAAGCATTTAGGAAGGAGCTAAGTCAGAGGGATGTGTGTTTTTCAGCTAAGCTGTTGCATGAGATGCCTGCCTCAAGTTAACTGTCTATCATCATGCAAATAGAACCCATACAAAAAAGAGGCAAGCTTGTTTAGGGTAAGTGGCAACGTGAAAGCCTCCATCCTGCAGGAATATAATTTTTATCTTTTAACCATCAAGATGTTTTAGGAGAGATTTTGCACTATTACAAAGCATCCATACACGGGTCTGATGGCCATCGAACTTCTATCAGTTGGTCAATGTGTGTAATCTGTTGGCGCTCTCATAGTATCTCATCCATGGGGTGATAGGAGGACATCCACACGGTGGATGGCGGAGGCACATTGTCGCTGATAAGACATCAGGCAATCAGGGAATAGAATGTCTTCAGATGATTACGAAGATGCGGACACATCTCAGGGACACGGCGGTGGTCGCCATGGCAACCCCCGCAGTTCAAGTTGTTCATTAAGAAGAATCTGTTGATGGTGATAAGGCAAAAGACAGGAAGCTGTCCAATATTAGAGGCTGGCGAAGGCTTTGAGTGGAATGATAAGTTGCTGCTAAACTTCTTGGTATATAGGAGTTAAATCCGCAACTTCTTTTTTTAAGTCATTAAAGTACATCTAAACAAGGGGTCTCCAAAATTTTCAGTACAAGGGCCACATTAAATATTTTACATAAATTAGGGGGGTGAAAAAAAACAGTTTTATAAATGCATACTTAGTAAATGAATGAGAACAAAAGAGAAAAAACTTTGGCAAAACTAAGCAAAGTCCCCCCTTACATCAAGATCCTCATCACAGCGCTCCCCACATCAGGGTACCTATTAGAGCCCCCCTTCCAGCTGGGTCCAATTCACAGCCCCATCTACATGAGTCAGCCTCAGGAGTCTCTCCTTATATCAGAGTCTCCATCCAGGTGGCCCCTTACATCAGTGTTCCCATCACAGTATGCCTTACATCCCCAATAGAATCCCCACTTACATCAGTGTCCCTCTTACATCGGTGACCCCATCAGAGACTTCCTTACATCAGTGTCCCTATCAAAGTCTCCTTTACATCAGGGTCCCCATCAGAGACCCCCCTTTACATCAAGGTCCCTATCAGAGTCTCCCTCACATCAGTGTCTCCATAAGAGGTCCCCTTGCATCTGGGTCCTTATCAGAGTCCTTATCAGCGTCCCACCCTACATCATAGTTCCTGTCAAAGTCTCCCTCACATCAGTGTCTCCATAAGAGGTCCCCTTGCATCAGGGTCCTTATCAGAATCCCACCCTACATCATAGTTCCTGTCAAAGTTGGAGCAAGTCTGGAGGTGAAAGGTTCTGTCCTCAGTGAATGCTGGAGCAAGCGTGTCATTGGTGGTCCTAGCAACAAAAGAAAATGCAGTAAGGGAAGGGGGGGGGGGTGTAGTTGACTTGCACCAGAGACCAACTGATCTGAAACCTCAGTCTGTGCAGATCAGCTGCTGGCCAGATAAAATCTTTCAGCGGGCTGGATGTGGCCCACATACCATAGTTTGAAGACCCTTGATCTAAAACCTAGGTTTATGACATTTAGTGTAATAAACCACTGAAAATATGAAGCAATTGCCATGAATTTTTTCTTCCTTTGTTCTCGGCACTGATGATCTACTCCTGCCTCTTCTAGTCACCTCCTACATCATTGATCTAGCCAGGCTTCCTGATAGTGAAAATGGTTCACCATGCCTGCACAATGTGTGTCAGCACAGCTACTTGTAGTCTCCACCAGGGGTACACGTGAAAGGGTGTATACCCTGGAGAAAGTTGTCCCACAGTGAACATGTTTTCGGATGACACCCAGCAAGTGGAAAGAGACCTGTACCCTATTTTGCTGCTGGACAATCCTAACTAGTTATGTGGGCAAAATATTCCCTACAGTAGCGCTGGTTTGTATATAATACACAGAATTTTGATCTGGAACTAAAGAATGTCTTTCCAAAGAATATTATTCCAAGAGACATTTCTTTTCTAGTTTGATGGCACACATGCGCTTTGTGATAATTCCTATCTGAAAGCATGGCAGGGAAGGAAATAAAAAAATGTATCATTTAAATGTAGATTTTAAATGTCCCTCTGTGGTTATTAAAGAAGAAGGAAAATATTTTACCAGCTCCGGTAACATTAAAGATATATGCAAAAGGTTTAGAAACAGTGAAACGAAGTTTTGAATAAACCTTTTTCTCACAAGTCTTTTTTGGGTGTTTCATGAAATATAACACATTAGTTGGTGAAGCTGGATTCTTCTAAGGTTCTATATCTGCTTTCCAATAAGTGATCTCTCTCTGAACAAGCACTGAGCTCTTTATTTTAGTCTGTAGCAGTCTGGTTATCCTAATAGAATTCTAGAAATAAAGCTTAAAGGGGAACTTTACAGTATAAAAGCACCAGTGTGACCATACTTTTAAGTCAAATTGAGTTTTTAGTATAAATCAGCTAAATACATTCTAGGTAAATCAAACACAAAAGATATACAAAGTCTTGTCATTTTGTTTGGAAAGTAGCCACAATCTGAGAAGAAAAGCCTGTTCCCTGCCAGCATGCCGCAGAGAAGGACCCTTGCTCTCTTTGTGGAAGCAAAGGTCTCTCTGCAGAGTCATACCTATAGCTATCAGCTGGCAAAGCTCATGGTTTTCCTCTTGATTGGAGAGCTTAAGGAGCAGAGTGCAGAGTGACAGAGAGATAAGCTCACCAGTCTGCTGTCCAGTAAATGCCTGCGGGTTAGATGCAGCGTGGTGCAGGAGCAGTAATTACACTGAGGCGCAAGATGCAGAAACTGGTATATTGTAGAACTTACAGAACAATCACAACAACCCAGCAGGGAGTAAGCCTGCCTGGGAACTAACAGTCAATGTACCTGGGGGCAGGGACCTAAAAATGCTCTGCTTGACCCAAGATGGCCACCAGGGTCGCCTGGATGCAGCATAGCCAACTGGAATGCTGCTCCAGGGGACAGAGGAAACCATAGAGAAACCAAGTTTCTCTTGACTTCCTCTTCACTGCAGTTCTGCTCTGGCTGAACACCACCAACAGTGGAGAAAGCAGACTGCACCAGCCTACGAGCCCTGAATTGGATGATATTTCGAGGGACAATGCACTGATGGCACATGGGGGGTTAGAGGAGAGTGCTGGCCACAGGGGGAGCAGAGGGTAGGTAGGTAAAATTGCTGTTTGAGAATAAACGAGCATATATCGCTTACAGTGCGAGGGCAGCCCACTGCAAGGCAGCATTTTTCCTTTCCCCAGAGATGGGCTTTAAATATCATTTCAGTTAGATAAATCGGGACTGAAATGTATTATTGATCACAGCATCTTATTAGAATCATCTTTTCTTCAGACTAGAACTGTAAAAATTGCATTTGGAACCTGATTGGATCATATGAACAACAAGAAATGTTTTCTCACACAACTCTTTTCATGCATTTGACTCAAACTGTCTATTTTTTACAGAAAGGATTCTAGCTTTTCTAATACTGCATTGCAGATATTTTACACAGATAGTTTAGACACAAATGGCGTTCCCCTTTAAATATTGTCTCTCTTCTCCAAGTGGTGATATGACATGTGTTAACTTTTCCTTCTCTTCTATGAGCGGATGGTTGTCTGAGAAAAAGAAATAATAATGTATAGGATTGACGGAATGCCCCTTTCATATTCTGTCTGTCATTGCTGTAGACATGCGTCTGTCACCTGCAATGGAACAGAAATTTCACATTCACCCTGCTGCTTCCTTATCCTCCAAAATCACAACGTGTAACCCAACAACTATATTATAGGCTATGTCTGCTGGTGACAGATCTGGGTAATAATGACCTTCCCTTAATGACAGCTCAGGTCAAAGGGAAAATTGGGTTTCTCAGTAAAAGGTCACTCGGTCGATACGTCAGTAGGTTCTATCAAAGGGTCGCAAGTGGCCAGTCCTAGGCTTAATTGCTTTACTAATGTGAAAAACTGGTAAAAGGAAGGTGAATAATATTTCCAGTCTTACTTTACTCTGAGCGAGCTGTCACACCAGGTATAAACTACATTGAATGTTTCAATCCTTGTAACAATGTGTTTTCTTTTCTTCTCTTTTCTGTTCCAAGTGGGTGACATAAATCAAGAATTTGGTTTAGCATTTGTTCCTAAGTGCATGTTATCCTAAATATTTATTAGACATGTACGATTCATTTGATTACAAATGGGAATTTGTGAGAAATTTTCAATATTCAAAGATAAGTATCTGAATTTCCAAATCACAATAGTAATGAATTTGAATCCGAAATTAATTGTACCAAAGCAAATTATCAAAATTCAAATATGATCTTGGATTAAAAAATTAAATTCAAAATAAAAACCTGTTGCAATAAATACATGAAGATATAAAAGTGAAATAAGATGATGAAGAAGAGAAAATATATAGCTGTCTTCCAAAATTTGAATTTCAAAATTCAAATTCGAATTTTGAATTTGAATTTCAAATCAATTTGATGATAATAAACAAACGAAACAAAGCCGAATATTATTATTATTATACAGGATTTATATAGCTCCAACAGTTTGCTCAGCACTTTACAATATAATGGAATATACATAACTAATTCCGAAAAAAATGATTCTAACATAACAAATATGACAAAACAAAATTATTAGGTTAACAAACGAATCTGAAAGAAAAATATTTTTTCATTATGCACATCTCTAATGCTTATTTTTTTCTATGTGTTTGCTCACATATGTGCCTTTTATAAATCATAGTCTTTCCATCTGAAGTATCTGGTTGACCCTACTAATTATGCTTCTTCCTTGTTCTAAACTGACCACTGACAATTGAAGGTGATATGGGCTTTGCGTGGTCATTTTGCATCCTTTGGCTGACCATTCAGAGGTACAGGATACTGTGCAGACACACAGCATGCCTTTTTTGGGTAGTTTGTTTAGCCACCACACCTCACGACCAATCACAGCCTGCCTCTGGCACACACCCCCTTCCAATCACAGCCTGCCTCTTGAACACACCCCCTGCTCAAGCACCAGCCTCAGGCTGAGCAGAATACAGAATACGGCACACTGTGCCCCTCACTATCAGGGAGAAGAGATGCATGGTGACATGACAGAACTCTATACCCTTGTAAAAAAAGGTAAGAAAGATGATTTCTGAAACTAAGCAGCAACATTTATGGTACCTGCAAAGTTATAACTGTATTAGAAAGTGTCAATAGCATGGTATGTTCACAACTACTTACTGTTATTGCTAAGTCATTAGCAGCAGAAAATATGTGATTTGGGTGTCTTTGATTCAAAGCACAATATAGGGAAGATCATATGGGGCTTTTTCAATCAACTGCTGGAGTCTTTAACTTTTAATTTTTAATTTATTTTTTACATGGTCAACATTTAAAATCCTTATATTAATTTCTACTCTGAATTTCAATTATTTCAAGCCTACTCCTTTTCATCTGAATGATCTTTGCAAATTTACTTTGTGAAGATCCCCCCACACATTTACTCTCTTGAATACTGTGACACATATTTACCATGTCATGTGAGTGGGGCACTGCTGTGTCACACATTTCACAAAGCCTGCCTTCTGTATGACTGTGATGCTGAGAGGAGGAGTTTTAGGAGGTGGAGTCAGTACAGGAATCATTGCTTACAGGCAGCAAGGTACCATGGGATATGTAGTCCATAGAAATTGAAAAAAAAACTGCAAAGGAGAACATGCAAAGCATATAGGGAATCCAAGAAGTTGTTAAAAGACATGCCATGTGTTGTATGCTGTGACCATAGATATAATTTAATACTGAAATTGTATTTATTCTAATTGCCAGCCCAATCAAGCCAAGACCAGACGAATTCTTACTAGCAATTCAAGCCCTGATGAAGGGGGAGCTAGAACCTTAAAACATGGTGGCTTGTCCCTTTGACAATTTATGATTAGAAAAAGACCCAACATTTGGTCTGATGTTCCTCTGATTTCCTGTATCTCTTAGATTCCACCTAAAGAATCCCCTAGAGGCCTCTTCATGTCTGTGAGCTCCCAACCTATGGCTCATACCTTAACTGTGAGATCAATGCCTCCCTACTTCTCTCCCTGGAGGTATCCAACCATATTGTCCTGGATTGCTATTTCTCCCATTTCCACCTGTATTCACCTACCTTTAGAGTAGCAAATTTGCTCTAAAAGTTGTCTTTAAAGTAGAACTAAACTCAAAGAAATACTCATGCCCTCAATTCAGTGATGTGGCGGTTAAAGTATTACTAAACCCAGGACCCTGCATTCACTATATCTGGTCTCCCACAGTACACACAACATGGAAGTGTAATTATTTTCATAAATATAAACTGCTAAATACCTTTTCTCATCAGAAGTTAGTGCAGTCTTGTGACTTCTATCTGTGTCCAACCCAGCACTAGCTAAAGCTTGTAGGAGGAGTTTTCTTTCTGCTCTAGGAGGATACAAATCCCTTGACCTCTATTTGGACAGTGCTGATTGGCCCTGTGCTGATCACATGCACTCTCCCAAGAAAAAAAAAAAACCTCTCTAGCAATACATACCAAACTGAGCATGTGCATGCCTACGGTTCAGTCTGGAGATAAGTGGTGGTCGCTTGAAAAAGGGGAGGACCAGAGAAGAAAGGATCAAACAGCCTACATATTGCAGAGGATTAACCCCTTAGGTTCCACAGTAAGTATACCAAGCATGCTTTACTGCATATACAGACTGATTTTTCTGTTGTGGGTTTAGTAACATATTGTACTATTGGTGCTATATAAATCCTGTATAATAATAATAATAATAGTAACACTTTAAATCTCTTGATGAACGCTGCTATCTTCTACCTGGCTACTTCCGGGTGCCAGGTTTAACCTCTTGGTTAGCTGGTAGTTAAGTCGTCATCCCGCACATGTACATTGGAGTCTGTCATTCTGGTACAGCCTGAATGTGCTGGGAATCAATGCACACTAATCTGTGCCTGCGCAGCTCAGTGTAAATTCAATAGACGTCTGAAAGAAAGCACGTAAGTGTTTGTCATTGCAGAAGAGATTTTGCATATTTTTTCTGCAATAAACAGCTGCCTGTTTGCAGATTTTTTATTAGTTACCTTTAGTTCCACTTTAAGTTCCCCCCTGCAGAAGCTGTTTTATCCAATGCTGCAACAGTTATTAAATAACAAGACCTTAGTTTTTATTTTCTACAATCCTGGCAACACCTTTGACCATTTTACGAATGATTTTGCACTGAAGAAAAGCCTCTCGAAACTGGATTAGGATGATTATATAAAACTCCTTTTGAGTACTGAAATGTGGACTTTAGCACAGCCGAAATGTTTCCTGGTTAGCACTCACTTGCTTTTGCTTGCAGTCCTCTTTTCACTAACATAACAACCGGACCATTAATATCCCAGCACCAGGCAGAATTTTATACACAAATTTCAGAAATGTTACTCTGCGCTAACAAAGAAGCCGAGAATGTTTTGCACGTACACCAACCTGCAAAAGGAGGTTTTTGTTTTCGCTAAAGGCGACGGCCTGTCTCCCGCATTACAGAACAATAATGAAAAAGAATTTAACATGTGCGGCTAAGAGCTGGGAAAATGAAGTGGGAGACGGGGTGTAGCAGAATTTTTAATGTTTATGTTTAAGAATTGAATAGAAGAGCAGAGTGAAGAAATTACCCACAAAAGGGGTGCACGTGGGGTCACACTGCGATCTGGTGGGTGGAAGGAGAGCAACAGAGAAAAACGTACAAAGTCTGAGGTCGGTAAGACAACACAAGAAAAGTTTGAGATAAAGTGCTTGAGTAGACAGAACTATTTGGACATAACGTTCCAATAAAGAGGTTTAGCAGCTCTTTCAATGTGACCTGACATTCCGTCTACCAGTTAGGTTAGTCGTAATACACACCTTACTATAAAACAAAAGCTCTTCAGATAATAGCATAAACAAATAAAAAAAACAAGTTATATAAATGGCTTGTAAAGTTGCTATCCTCAGGGGTTTCAAAGAAACGTTTAATTAGTTTAATTTGAAGTTTTTGCCCTGAGCCTTATTTCTACTGAAATTGAATTTCCTATTTATCTGCTGCTCCTCTTGCCCCATCCTAAGGCTCATTACAGCTCATTTTATCTGCGTTCAAGCTATGAAGCTGTCTTTTTTTTCAGCTGGTGTTCTGTTTCAAACTTTCTTTAGAACTTTTAAAGGTTTTATCAAGTAAAATGATGTGATTGACACTGAAAGGTTGTTCCCTAAAGCAGCCAATCAGGTGTTAAAGCATAACTGAAGACAAAACTTTTTTTTGTAGAGTAGTAGAGAGGGATTGGAAGACCTGGCAGGTTTTTTTTGTTGTCTGTGTCCCTGTAAGGTAGATGGAGCCTCTCTGTTTGTCCTGGTGACCATTATCACTGAAAGTGAAAGAAAACTCCACTTTCTGAGTGAACACCAAAACAGGAATAGAGCCCTGACAAATTCTGTGTGACGTAACGCGTAGGGTGGAGATTGATGACATACAAGATGAAAGTCATGCCCTAATCTGGACAAACTGTTTTGCCTAGTAAAATAGAGTCTGATCAGGATAGCTGAGGTGACTGTTGAAGGTCACTGCATTGAAGAATGCATTGGTGCATGGTTTCAGTGCACCTTACTAAGCGAGATTATATATATATATATATTGCTCAAAAAATTAAAGGAACACTTTTTAATCAGAGTATAGCACCAAGTCAATTAAACTCCTGGGATATTGATCTGGTCAGTTAAGTAGCAGAGGGGGTTGATAATCAGTTTCAGCTGCTTTGGTGTTAATGAAATTAACAACATGTGCACTAGATGGGCAATAAAGAGATGACCCCCAAAACAGGAATGGTTTTGCAGGTGGAGGCCACTGACTGTTTTTTCCCTACTCATCTTTTCTGACTGTTTTTCACTAGTTTTGCATTTAACAAAGTCCTCTAGTGGGCCCTGTGCTCACTGCCCGGCACCATAGAGCTCAATTGGCATTTGCCATTATTGAACACCAGAACTGGCAGGTCTGAAACTGGCACCCTATGCTTTTCTCAAATGAGAGCAGGTTCACCCTGAGCACATGTGACAGACGTGAAAGGGTCTGGAGAAGCCATAGAGAATGTTATGCTGCCTGTAACATCATTCAGCATGACCGTTTTGGTGATGTGTCAGGTCCACATCCGTCTGTTTTTAGTGGATAGGACTGGATCAGATGCAGGCGGGTGTAACCGGACATCCAACACTCCATAGAGAATAATGGAGGGTCTGATCAGGTCTGCCTAAAAAACTGACAGACAGACCCAATTGGTCCGACCATATGAAAGGGGCCCACTAGGGATTTCCCTTACTTTGGAAGGATTTCTTCTGACTTCCTGTTGTTGCTATGAGACAGTAGACAGTAGTAGTATAGGGAAATCTCCCCAATGGGGCACAGATGGCAAAAAACTTGACAGGAGTAATAATCCTCTCTTACGCTATCCAAAATGAGAAAAAAATGTTTTACTTTCAGTTCTACTTTAAAGAAAAGCTGACTTTACATTCGTTGTTTTGCGTTTCGGCACCTCTGCGTTAACAATACCAATAGATAAGCTTCAGCCAAAGGTAACCCACAGTGTTCAATCAGAAGTCAGTTTTCATCAGTTTAGTTTTGGCTGAAGGCACTTTTTGACCTATCCTCATACTTAAATCATTTCCCCATGTTTTATCCCTTTTAAAATGCTGCAAGTACAGAAAAATAAATAGTATTGGAGAACAGAGTAAGGCAGGATACTTGTGGGTCTAGCCATAAAAAAATACATTGGCCGAATGTCACCAGCATTTGCTTAGCATTTGATCAGCCATCAGTAGTGTCAGTGATCGACTTTCATGTAAAAGTGATCCGAGTGGCTAATACAGCGCTGCCAAGCCTCCCGCCGTTGTTCACAGGCACTCGTATTCCACACACTGCCCAGGACCACTGTAAGAGTTCAAGTTGTCTACCCACAGAGGAGATGGAGGAACATGAATGAATGAAGCCAGAAACCACAAATATTTACTCACTTCTAGTTTCTGAACTATCTTTCCCCAGCCATTACAGCCAGGGAAGCAGCTGATCAAATAGATCTGTGTTTGATTAGCTGCCTTGGAAGGGCTTTTGTTCAACCTTTGTGATAGCAATAAAGCTAAATGAGAAAAAAACATTTAAAAAGTGTAAAAAAAAAAATAAAATAAAATACGTAAAAATAAAATGTTAAAATTTTAAAGAACCCCCACCTCCATGTGCTCACGTGCAGATGCAAACATGCACATAGGTCCGGCACGATTATGTAAACTATGATTATACTACACATGTGAGGTATTGCCATGAATGTTGTAGTGAGAATAATAATCCTAGTACCATAGCTCACATTTTACTGTAAATCGATAACTTGTAAAAACTTTTAAAGTGTTAATTAAAAATTTTAGGTACTGTAGTTTCTCGCCATTTCATAAGTGTGTGCAGTTTTAAATCTTGACATGTTTAGTATGTATTTACTTGACCCAACATTATCTTTTATATTTTACAAAAAAATGGGTATTATATTTTGCTTGTGCGCACTAAAATTCATTTAAGTGCGCACAAGCAAATTTTTTTGTCAAAAAATTAAGTCCTGCTAGATCACTTAAAGCAACTTATTCACTCCCTGGTTATCTCTCGCCTTGACTATTGTAACTCCCTCCTCATTGGCCTACCTAATCGCAGGCTATCCCCTCTTCAGTCTATCATGAATGCTGCTGCCAGACTCATCCACCTTACTAACCGTTCCATATCTGCCACCCCTCTCTGTCAATCCTTCCACTGGCTTCCCATTGCCCAACGGATAAAATTCAAAACATTAACAATAACATATAAAGCCATTTATAACTCTGCCCCAAATTACATCACCAATCTTGTCTCCAAATATCACCCAAACTGTACTCTCCGCTCCTTGCACAACCTCCTGCTCTCTAGCTCCCATGCTCATTTCCAGGACTTCTCCAGAGCTTCCCCCATCTTCTGGAACTCTCTACCCCATTTTATCAGACTATCGCCTACTCTACTCACCTTTAGGCGATCTCTGTAAAACCTATCTCTTCAGGGAAGCCTATCCTGCCATCAGCTAATAATGGAATCTTCTATTCCTTCTACCAGTCCAACCCCCACAGTTATTACCTTTTGTACCACTAGCCCTTCCCTCTTAGATTGTAAGCTCCAAGGAGCAGGGCCCTCCTAATCCTCTTGTATTGAACTGTATTGTTGCTGTATTGTCTCCCGTTATATTGTAAAGCGCTGAGCAAACTGTTGGCACTATATAAATCCTGTATAATAATAATAATAATAATAATAACTTCAGGTTGGTCCCATTTGCAAGTAAGGCTATGTAAAACATCAAAAAAGTGCCTATACTGTTTAAAATCCAGTAATACACTGTCTCACTCTGTTCTGCACATGCTCTGTACATGCTCAGTTGCTCTCTATTTTCATCACTGTGCCTAAAATCAGAGTCAATAGAGGTCGATGTTTTGACAGCCTGAAGATTACTGCTGCTCAAGGGCTCTGGGCTTCAGCAAAATGGAAGCCTCCAGCAAGAAGAAGAAACAGAAACAATGCTGGAGGCAATTTACAGCACACACTAATTTTGGTAGCATAATTGTTAATGTGGAATGTACTGTATGTTTCATGCTAAAGAACATTCTTTTGTATCATGTTGTTATGGGTAAAGTTCTTTAAGTGTATTCTTTTTGATATACTATCATTATATTCTCCAGGACCTCTCAGAAAATACGTATATAATATTCTAAGTAATTTTCGAGCAAAAAAAAAGCTGAATATAAAATGTATATTACAAAATATCAAACTTGCCCCAGATGGCAAGGGATTAACAAGTTGATTTCCTATGTTCGGCAGCTCCATCTAGTGGCCAATTTTTTCTTTTTTCAGAAATAACTCAACAAAATACTGTATTATGGCAGCTAGAAAGAGGCGATGATCACAGGAAATCAAAATATTAAGCAAAATATAGTCAGAATTTGTGATGGTTGGGCTGGTGACATTCATCCAACAAAATGTTTATAAACAACCCCCTTAGTAATCAATGTACCAATATCTAACAAAATAAAAGAGTAAAGTTGTATCCAGTACATACCAGTCTATTGTTACATTGAATAGTATTTTTGAAACTGACACATGGGGGTTTATTTACTAAAGCTGGAGAGTGCAAAATCCGGCTCACTTTTGCTAAGAAGGGTTATTGCCAAAGCTTAATTGAACAAGCTGAGGTTAGAAGCTGATTGGTTTCTATGCAGGAGTGAGCTTGATTTTGCACTCTCCAGCTTTAGTAAATAAACCCCATGGAAGGTACCTGTGGGAATGAGTAAATAAATTTGTTTGCTTTTGATTTCTTTATGGGTATTCTTGCAGCCTATCATCCATGTGTAGTATACCCTGACAGCTGGATTCACAGACTTGCCTGCTTGCACCATCCCTGAAAGGGATCACCACTGTATATATGTATTTGATATATATATATATTAGTGTTTTATTATTTTTTTCAGACTTACATATAATAATCTGTTTGTATACTATATAGAATGCCCTTGTGAGATGCTATGGTTCAAATAATGCTTACTGTGAATCACTCACATATCACACACTACCGTATAGCTGTTGTCTAATGATAATAGTAACAAATAAGTGCAGTGCTTCACATGTATAGTGCAAAACCATATAATCATCAGTGCAGTCCCGATCATATATGAATATATTTATAGTTCACAGTGTACTAAGATCACAATCCACAGTGTTATTGTTGTTATACGTTCTTCTCCAATTACTTCTTATATCATTCCACCACTTTGTGCCAATGCAACTTTAGTGTGACATAAACACCATCCACCAGATGTGCTCTAACATGGGATATATGCAGTAGTGTATGTAGGTTTTGTGCTGCCCTAGGCAACACAAAAATTGTCTGCCCCCATGGACACCGACCAACACCCCCCCCTTCCCCCTCCCGTGGAGAGAGCTGGACATTGACCAATAACACCCCTGCCTCCCTCCCGAGAGACCCTTCCACTACCACCCCCCCCCCCGGCAACAGAGAGAAAAACACTCACCTTCACAACTCTGAACATACCCAGGAATGAGAGTCAGGCTCTGCATACACCTTCATGCAGCCCGCAGCCTCTCTCGGATCCTACCTGGTTCCCATGGCGTGCATTTCCCTTCTTCCATCCCTTCTTCCGGGGGAAGGTGCTGCCCCCCTGAAAAAAGCCGCCCTAAGCAAATGCCTTGTTTGCCTTGCGGTAAATACGCCCCTGGATATATGACTGTACAATTAGTTATGATCATTCAGCATTTGTGTCCCTTGTAGTGGACTTATTAGAACATTCCCACACAGATAAACTCCAAAGATGCTCCTCAATACCTCTGTATGTTCCTTTATAGGTATAAGCTCAACTCAATAACTCGCCTCAGTTGCACATATAAAAAGGGAGACCACTGAACATAGTGCTTATCCTTTAATGATGATTATATGGTTTTGCACTATACATGGGTATAATATTTTGAAGCGCAGCACTTATTTGTTACTTCTGTTTGTTTGTTTGCTTTAAAAGCAGACAATAGGTTTCTATGAATATTTGAGTGGACACTTCTCAAACAAAATGCCTTGGAAACATTTGCACAAGCTGTTCTCCAACACAATGGAAACATGGTTTCCCTATGAGACATTCGTATCTCCAAATAATGAAAATTTTGTCTGAATTTTGATTTGGAACAAAACTAAATGCACGTGTCTTGTTGTAAACCCCAGAAATTAAAAGTGAAAAAGCATATCCTTCTATAGTGTGTACTTGCCTCAATACATAACACTTAGCATGGACCATGTTTTCTCTCTCCTTCCTCTGCTATCTGCGGTCACTTCTGACAGCTTATCCCCCCCTGCAGCACACAGAAGGTGATTGACAACCTCAGCTGTGCATGTTGCCCTATGAGACTGTGTATGGGAGTGTATATACTATAATACAAGATCCTCTTGCGCTCTTATGTAAGGTAATAATAGAAACAATTATATCTGGCATACACCAAATATTCTGCAGCTGCTACCATCCAATCCTATACCAAACAGATGATAATTAAATACATATAAATAAATGATGTAGCGCTTACACAGACACAGTATGATAAAATGATCACCAGGTGGGATAACTAAATCCTCATTCCTGACATAAGCCTTTAAATAGTGAAACAATTCACATGTGCAGTAACATATAAAAAAGTCCTTTATCCACACAAGCACTGCAAACAGTACACACGAGAAAAGTCCAGTGATCAGTTACATTCCTCTTAAACATGCAAAACAAAGGAATGTGTATAGACCCGCACACCCTCGAATGTGATCCAGGAATGGCTAAAATGGCCTCTCACCTCCAACCTGCGACCCTGCAGGGCCACAGCGCTTTATATCAAATGCCACCACCAGACCTAGGATGAGCTCCTTGAAGATGTTTCTACAGGACACAGCTTCCACCTCTCCTCTGATATCCTTGCGGGCCAATGAGCCAGATAGATCCCAGCTCAGATCCCTGTATCAATGGCACCTGTTTGAACTTGTTTTCAGTATAAAAAAGACACCTGTCCACAACCTCAAAAAGTCACACTCCAAACTCCACTATGGTGAAGACCAAAGAGCTGTCGAAGGACACCAGAAACAAAATTGTAGACCTGCACCAGGCTGGGAAGACTGAATCAAATCATCAGAGGGAAGCACAAACAGCCTGTGAGTCAGAAGACAAAAAGACTCACAGGCTGTTTGTGCTTCCCTCTGATGATTTGATTTAGGTTTAGATCCTTCTGATCTAAACCTGACCTGATACTGATCTAAACCTGACCTGAACTGCTAAACAACTACTGTGTCCACTAGCTGTGAAAATGGAGCTTCAATTTGCTCCGCACATGTGTGAATCTACACTAAAATCTTAAGTTTTATTGCACCTGGAATGTATTTAGTGGATTTAAATTGAAAGTACAGTTGCACCAAGTATTCTAGCAAACTCATCTCCCCACATCTACTACTTCTAGAAAATCCACTAGATTCACCCTGTATGGAGCATTTAACTGGTGAATATCTAATAAATCTCACTATTTATACTCATTCATCAATAACAACTCCATCTACACTTGGGAGGAAATCAGAAATAAATATCAAATCTTTCACCCGGAAATATTTCAACACATGCAAATGAAACATTAGGCTTCCTCAATAACAACGGACAAGTGGACCCCATCGATCTGCTCCTGTAAAAGGGGCCTAATACAGAACTTATTCACTTGCTCCCTTTC
This sequence comes from Staurois parvus, assembly GCF_062004578.1. Lineage (NCBI taxonomy): Eukaryota > Metazoa > Chordata > Amphibia > Anura > Ranidae > Staurois > Staurois parvus. Next base: position 6,572,921 of record NW_028318045.1, on the reverse strand, counting down.
GAAAGACTTTTAGTCCTCACTCCTTCATTTAACACCTCCTCCCTCTCTAAATCCCAATTTAAATTGGTTACCTTTAGAATATTGGCAGAAAAACTAATTATAGCCAAAGCTTGGACGAAACTATTTGCACAATTCACAAATTCAACTTTTTCTTCATCATTAAAAAACTCACTAGCATGTTCACCAACTCTCACAAAAAATGTCCTCACTGTGTGGAACCCATGCATCCAATATGTGTGCACATCACTTTTGACAGATAGCCTAACTTCTTTATAGCAAACTTATCTGTAAGGGAACAACCAGGGAGTTTCCAAACCCTCCTTCCTCACCACTGCCTTAGGCAGGCCATACACAGGTCGTTTACTGGCCGAATTTTCGTCCGCATGAAAAATCGGCCGATATTCACGCCGTTAGAGGGGCAATGCTGTCGGCCGTTTTTTGTGGATCTTCTTGTTTCTTTTTATCGGTCATGCTGGAAAGTCCCCAAAAAACGGCTGTTTTTCGTAGATATTGGTGGCAGCATCGGCAACGGCAACAACCGATGTCTATGGCCAACCTTACTCCAACTCCACCATCCGAACCTTATTTTTTTCCTTACCTATTTCCAAGTCTTTTTCTCTTTTTCTGGCTCTTAGTTGATAGTCTTTCAATAGACTACGTACATCTATAGCTACTGGAGAAACCTAGGACTTAAAAGGCTATGTTAAGTCTTCATGCACACTTGACGTTTTTACAGCGGCTGTTTTTGACTTTTGACATTTTTTTCTACAGCCAGTAAACCCCCCAGCATGTTATCCTATGTGTCCATGCACACATAGACTGTAATCAAGGTTTTTTGGCTGGAAAAACCCCCCAGGACTAGTGGGTTTCTAGATGAGTTTTTTAGCTGTAAAAAAGCTCTAACGCTGAAAAACATGGCAAAACGCGGTAAAATGTAAAACGCCGCAAACCGGCATATTTGGAGGTTTTTTTGATAGAAACTAACATTGACGTATAAAGCTGTTCATAATACTGCCCCAAACTACATCACCGATCTGGTATCCAAATACCACCCAAAACGTACTCTCCGCTCCTCACAAGACCTCCTACTTTCTAGTTCCCTGGTCTCCTCCTCCTTCTTGCCCATCTTCAGGACTTCTCCAGGGCTTCCCCCATCCTCTGGAACTCCCTAACCCAATCCATCAGACTATCACCTACTCTCCTCACCTTTAGGTGCACTCTGAAAACCTATCTCTTCAGGGAAGCCCACCCCGCCCTCAGCTAATTACTGAACTCCTCCACTCTTCCTACCACTCCATCCCCCACAGCTATTTCCTCCTGTACCACTATCCCCTCCCTCCTAGATTGTAAGCTCCAAGGAGCAGGGCCCTCGAACCCCTCGTGTATTGAATCGTATTGTTACTGTACTGTCTCATGTACTGTCTCCCATTATAATGTTATAATGTACAGCGCTGAGCAAACTGTTGGCGCTTTATAAATCCTGTATTATAATAATAATAGAAAAAAACGCTAAAAAAATTCAAACACAGGAAAACGCTGCTAATCGCGGCAAAATGCTGCTAAACGCTAATGCTAAAACACTAAAAAAAAGCTGAAAAACTCAAGTTTTTAACGTGACTTTACACAGCTAACGTTACCAGCGTTATCAAAACGTCCAGTGTGCATGAGGACTAAGAGACACTGTGGCCCGGAGCTAGGCCTCCTCACTTCAAAGTCCTCCTCTTCACAGACGATATAATCTAGCTATCTTCAGAACATGTGAGGAGCAGCACATGGTCTTAATTCAATGTTATTGTGTACAAGACACTGGTAACAATTACATGTTTCTTACTGTACAGTACTTATGCTGAAAGTTCAGTAAGGCCCAGTTCACACTAGTGTGGGCCGTGCAACCCACGTTTGCATGGGCACGGTAGCCCATTCATTTGAATGGGCTGCAGTGTCCATGTTTCACGCAAGGAAAGGGGCATGCACATTTTCCATAACATATCCACAGGGAAACCGCACAGGCTTTTTGACCACGCGGTTTTTGTGCGGTTCCTGCACCCGGGATCGTGCTGCGGGGAGGTGCCATTTAGAATGAATGGCACCCAAGCATGTCTCGCAAGAGAAACACGATGCGGCTGCGGGTGGTTTGCGAGTGTGGGAACAGGTGCGATTCCTGCACCCGCAACCAGCCCGCAGCTGCGTGACAGTTTGAACCAGGCCTAAAATATTTATTAGAAGTATAAGTACAGTTGAGCTGTAACAGCCTAGACTTGGAGTATACACACAGAGTTCACCAGAGTCAACATGCTAATGTTATTAAACCGTGCCTGTCTCCTGCCATAGATAACGGGATGGAAACAAGCCATAGATGTAATCAATCTCGCCAGCATATTTTCATTTCTCTGAAAACTTTATTTTTAGGTATAGATTCATCACATTCCTTGGAATCCCCCAGATTAATCTCTGTATGTGTCAGTGGAAAAATGACAGTATGACAGAACCATCAGCTGTTATCAGGCATCAAGCTGTTTCCAAATTCTACAGATATCGACTGCTAATTTCCTGTGTGTCTGTATGGTTTATTTTTTTATTTTTTTTTTCCCAGCAGTTGTCTGGATTTACAAATACAATAATGTCTTTGTACCTTTATTTCCTAGCATTTTTCAGCCATTTGGCCCTGCTTCATCAAGCTTCAGCAGCACTTAGCCTAGGTTCACACATTGAATTGCATATGAATCGCACAGCAATGCTCACCGCATTCCTGTGCAATTTACATGCGATTCAGTGCAGTGTAATATGATCCTATTCATTTTGAATGGGTTCAAAACGCACTGCATTGCACCAAAGTATTGCATGAACCAATTTTAGAAACGCACTAAAACTGGATCGGATTGTCACTTTATACCATGCAATCTGGTTCAGACAAACGCAATGCGTTAAAGACCAATGTTTAAGATGTCATTAACCACTTCCATACCGGGCACTTTTACCCCCTTCCTGCCCAGGCCAATTTTCAGGTTTCCGCACTCTCACATTTTGAATGACAATTGCGCGTTCATTCAACACTGTACCCAAACTAAAATTTTATCATTTTGTTCACACAACTAGAGCTTTTCTTTGGTGGTATTTAATCACCGCTGGGGTTTTTATTTTTTGCTAAATTAACAAAGACCGAAAATTTTGGAAAAAAAAAACACGTTTCTTTGTTTCTGTTATAAAAGTTTGCAAATAAATAATTGTGCTTCATAAATTTAGGCCGAGATGTATTCTACTACATTTCTTTGGAGAAAACAACCCAAATCAGTATTTATTATTTAGTCTGTAGGAAAGTTATACAAACTATGAGATATATCTGAAAATTGATCAATCCTTAAGTACTGACAGCCAGTCTAATTTCTTGAGGCCCAGAAATGTCAGTACTTCAATGTCAGAACAGTACAGATATCCCCCAAATGACCCTTTTTTGCAAAGTAGACAGCCTGACGTATTTCATAAGAGGCATGGCGAGTTTTTTGAAGTTGTAATTTTTTGTCATAATTTTTCGGAAAATGAAGAAATTAAAAAAATTTCTTTCACAATTTTTTTTTTTACATATTGTCACTAGTGCAGTACAGCGTCATCATATAACTGGTGTGGTGGTGATCAGGGATACTGACTGTTGGCAGTACGAAAAAAAAAAAGATCATTACATTTTTTCTCTTTTTTAAAGATTTGTTTTCATATTGCGCTATGACCAAAGTAGTATAATGTTACCATAGTAACATTGTACTACTTTGGGGAAGTGATCAGTATTTTTAAATTTTGTTTTCACAATTTGATTGAATATAACAAATAATTTATTTGCTATAAGCAAACATTTAACTGAATGAAATCAATTCATTCAGGTTTTTTTGTTGTGATTAGCTGTGACTGGCCACGGCTAATCACATGACACAGATGGGCTGTGATTGGTCCAGTCTGTGCATGTGATCGCTGTGACCATTCACAGCTAGACATCCATTATGGATGGCATACAACTGTCATGTGACCTGCTGTGATTGGTCACAGCAGGTCACATGGTACTGGCAACAGGGCCGGTATACAGATCTGTCATCAGCCGTGTCCGAGGTACATGGCCTGTGAAAGATCTCGCTACAGCGCGGGCATGCGCAATGCGCATTCTGGGAAGGACGCCACTGACGTCCTCCCAGAGGGACGAAGTGTTCGCCCGGCGGCAATATTAACCAGTTGCCACCCGGCCTATGGCCAAATGGCAGCAACTGGTTAATATTTCACTGCCTCTCGCTGTAGATCGCAAGAGCAGTGCGATTTGAATGTGGGAAATACACATAGTTCCCAGATTTCCAGCACCACGTACTAGTGTGAACTGCGGCTTAAAGATGAATTCCAGCAGGTACGGATATTTTGTACATAGTTACATTGGTCCAGCTTAGACCAATGTAACTATATATATATATCATACCTGGCTGATGCCCCTGGAAGCTGGAAATCACTGAAGTAGACATCGCTACTCAAATGATCTCCACTTCGGCTTCTGAGTCCCATGCCAAGTGGCTGCCTTGCTGCAGCCTGCAGTCAGAAGGGCGGCCGCTGGCCATGAGTGCCATTCAATGAATGCTTTGCATTTTGAATTAATGTAAATCTTGTCATTGCCTCACCTCTCCACCTTGTGCAATCAGAAAATGTTAGCATTAATTCAGAAAAAGCTGGACCAATGTAACTATGTATAAAATATCCATACGTGGAATTTTTTTTCAGACAAACATGCACATGAAATAGAACCATGGCTCCTGATTAAAAAAATATGTGCTGCAGAAGATAACTGTATGCACATTTGCACTTCGAGCTTTCTTTTGGTCCCTCTGCAAAGTCCCACAAATACCTGTTGATCCTGCCAGTGAAGTCCAACCAATGCAGCTTTCTGTGATGCTTCCTGCTGTTACGGTGTGGCAATGCTGCTGCACAGCAGAGTTCAGAGCTGTTACTCTCATGTAGGCTATGCTTGCTTTCACTACAGTTGGAAGAGAACATTTTGCAGGGGGCATGGCTATCAGCATAGTAACTCCTTGTCATTGAGCAACTGACCAGATCACCTGGTGATCAGGCCAGTAAATCTGTTGTTTTTCAACAGAACAAGATGTCCTGGAGGTGTAGCAATTAGAGCATTGAGACCAACAAGGGTGCTTACAATGAGCAGCTTTTATTTATCTATGTAAATCCTTTATCCCCAAAGTAAAAAAAAACTGTTACTATAACTGCTTATAAAACGTGCGCTGGAGTTTGGCCTCAATTTCGTTCGTGTATCTAAATTCGGTAGTACAGCTAACACTCCCCTCCTCCCAGACTGACAATGCTGCTGTCCAAAGGTGCCCCAGTGCTCCTTCATCTAGAGTGGAGGCACTCTAATACAGGAAGTGTTACTGACCAGATCACCAGGTGAAAACAGTAGAAAAAAACTAAAATAGAAAAACTAATGCAGCCACCACATCTAATGATTGGTAAGCTGCAATATATTACATTTTTGATTTTGGGTTTAATACCGCTTTAAGCCCTCCAGCTTGACCCAAACAATTTTCTTTTAGCTGGTCTGAAATTGATTCGAGTGGTGTACATGCAATACGAAACTACTACGCTGCAACTGTCATTTCAACTAAAATAAAGACCCTACACTACAAATGAGATTATTTCACTTCCAAAAGCTCCTGTGTACTCTGCAATCACACTTCTGCTTGATGTCAATAGATGACAGTGCCAGTCTTTGGCCAGAATTGCAGGGGATTGTGGGTAAGCTGTAGCAAGGCTTTTTATGTGAGCATAATATCACTCTGCAGCAGACCTCTTACCGTTCATTAACATGCACCTCACACAATTAGGGCAATTAAAATCCATGCACAGCACACACTGATTAGGAGAACAGTCAGCAGATACAGACAGCCATTATAAGGTGCTTTACAATATATTATTCTTCATTATTTTGCCATGTGGCTGGATGGCTCTTAGCATGAAGAGAGATTATTTATTCAGAATTTCCTAATTTTCTGCACAGAAATATTTCACTCAGATGTATAAAGTGCCAATTTCTATCTAACATACCCCAAAGGAAGGTTTTTGAAGAATTATATTTTATTGAAGCATATTTATTCCCAAAATCAAAAATGTACTTTTATCATACTTGACAGATATGGCACTGCTAAAAGCCTCTTGCATACCATCCCACTGGCTCCTTCTCTGCTCCTGGTGCTGGCCCTCACGGAGCAGGTTCTTCTCTGTCCATCCACAGCAATACAAAGCCATGGCCTGCACTCTGTGTGTATCAACCACATCTTAAGGTGAAAGTAAAATCTTCTGCTACAGTTTCTGCCCACTGGCCATGTCCCTGGCCATGTTTTTCATTCTGATCGAGCTTAATTGCAGAAGTATACCTCTTTGATTAAGCCCAAACAGGGTGAAATGCATCAGAGGTGTATGACCAATGGGGGACCATAGCTAAAGCTTTGACTTTGACTTTGAGATGTGGCTGATACAAAAAGTCTGAGGCCCAGGTCTTTGTATTGACAAAAATATACAATATTTCAAATTTCCTTTCCTTAGAACTGGTGACTGCATTGGTTTTCTTTTTTATACTTTTACCTTTATTTTTACCTGGTGATCAAGGTTTATCTGTCCCTGTGTGGCTATGCTAACTCTGCCACTGTATCTTGGGAGGGGGCCTTGGTTTTTACATAGGCCGGACTACAAACATGTATGCCTTTGCACATCTCTACTGCATAGAGAATGGAGAGATGAGTGATATACAGGCAAAAGATAAAGCTGTTTTTGCTTTCAGTTCACAGGAAATTACAAGGACACCACATTTCTGGCAGGATCAACAGTTTTTTTTTTGTACTTGATAAACATGTTCTTAGTAGAGGGGTGTGGTCTGGCCATGGCTGAAGACGCTTGCCTGCAGTGCTTCTGCTTCTCCTCCAGCTTTTTTTGCTCAATAACAACCTATTTATCAGACTTGCTCTCTGCCAAGAAGAAGGCGAAAACAACCTCACAGACATCGTGAGCGCCTGAATCAGGATCAGAAATCCACCGTTTTTTTCCCAGACCCCAGATGGCCTAGTCCAAGTATAGAGATGTGCTGGTTGCTTTAAATCTTAAACAGCAGTTGCAAAGCATTTTTTTTTCTTTTCTGTCTTTGTGAGTGACAGACAGGGAAAGCAGGACTGTGCTCTGATTGGATTTTGCTACAACTGAGAAGGATCCACCCATAGCAGCATTGTTGCAGCTGGACTTATGATTGGCTGTGGAGGAAAGGAGAGAGGAAAAAGGAAGAAGAAGCACATGTGGGGAGGCAGACATTTTCAGGGGACCGCATGGAGCAAGGGCTCCTGGTGTAAAGTCACAGAGTCTCACTCTCTGTGCTGCTAGAGCCCATGGGCTGGGCTGGGAGTGTGTAGCAGAGGAATTGTTGCAGGAGGACTGTGTGCAAACCAAGGATTGTCCTGCCTGACACACAGGATTACAGCCACTCAAGTGCATGTGTCTCTCAAAGTCTTTTTTTAGGGTTTTTAGGGTGGAACATGTAACATGTTCCCATAGTTGCAGCCGCCGCCCGCTGCCCCCCCCCCCCTACTCCCTCTGACAAATAGTACGGGGAAAAGTCTCAAATTTTAAAACAGCATGGTTGTGTGGGGCTCTGCCCACACGGCCGTATCATTCATTCATGGACTTCCGTGAATGAATTAACTGCAAGTCCAGACAGCCTTAGCGGTTGTAGACTTGTAGTGTTCAATTAACTACCACAGCGCTCCACAGTAGTTCATTGAAGCTTCCTGTCAGAATATCTTCTTGCTCGTACATCCCGTACAGCAAGCAGATATTCTGACAGGTATACTGATCGCTGGTGCAATGCTTTCCAGGCTGCCAACATTCCTTTACCTATTCCAGGCGCTACCCATCCATATTCCTGTACAGTTCTCTAAACACGCTAATGATATTCTATATAAATTTATATGGGCACAAAGAAAATCTCAACTACATTGTTGACTTCTGACTCTACCTAAGAAATTTGGTAACTTTGTGGTCCCAGATCTCCAAAAATATTATCAGGCTTCACATCTCAGGAGATTGATAGACTGGTGTCGTCACAGAGACGTTAAAATTTGGCCCAGCATTGAATAGGCCCAAACTTCCATACCACTTAATCGAGTTCCGTGGTGTCATGACCCCTCTCCTCCCTCATTTAAATTGCACCCACTCATTGGGACAACATCAAGTATATGTTCTTCATTTCTTGCTTCGTCCTCCTCCTTAAACTCCTCTCTATATCCTATCCTGGGAAACCCGAGCTTTGAACCAGGCCTATTAAATGGCCCTTCTTTGGGGCCCTTCTACACTCAGGTTGTTATCAAGCCTCTAATTTTTTAATGGATTGCTCCTGGCCTTCTATACACACCTTTATGAATCCAACAGATGTATATAAACTAGATTTCTGGAGGGCTCTTCAACTCCACCACTTTCTCTTCTCACTCCTCTCCCCTGGGAGTTATCAATGCCCATTAACTACATTGGAGGAATACTGCTCTGATACACATTCCCTCATGCACTTTCCAAACTGTATGCATTACTGGTCACATCCCCTGAAGACTTCTCTCCACCATACATTGCGAAATGGGAGATAGACCTGGGCAGATCGTTTTCTCTCCTCCCTCTGTATAAGTAATCAAGAGAACAATTTTAAAATCCCAACTCGCTGGTACAGAACTTCTACACACTTACACAGGTTCTCCCTAGGTATCTTGAATAAATGTTGGCGTTGCCAAGAAGAGAAGGGAACGCTCCTACATGTGTTTTGGTCCTGTCCTAGGCTTGCACACTACTGGAAAGAGGTTCGTCACATCATACAAAAATTCCCAGATTATTCAGTCCCTAATGATCCAGTCTTATTTCTTTTACATGTCACCAATATACCGTCCAAAACGTGCTAACGGTCTGTCCTACGCCACCGTTTAAATGCAGCCAAGTCCTGCATCTCTTTGAGGTGGAAAGACACACAACCCCCTTCTGTCGGGCTCTGGCTACATAAAGTGGAGGAATTGAAAAACTTGTGCTATCTCACCAACATAAACATGCGATATATACTCCAAAACTTGGAGGCTATGGAACATGTTTATGTATTCTGACGAAGGGAAGTCTCTTCTTGCGATTAACTCTAACGGAAGTTCATCCTTACAATGAGTGTTCCCTGCACAGCATACTTCCATTCATTTGACCCTCCCGGCCCCCTACTCTTCACCCCCCCCCTTTTTTTCTCTATCTCTTCATTAGTTCTCTTCTTTTGTTCTCTCTTCATTGACTATCCCTACTTGGTATTATTTAAGAAAAAAGAACCGGGCAGCAATGTGAAGTGGCATCTCTCAACGGTTATGTCTACTGAGGGGACCCTGGGTTTATGACAATCTTGTCATAAACCCAGGGTTTTATAATGTAAATTATTCTTTTTTGCTGTTATCCTGTTGATCCTTGACATATTGCTGTTTGAACGTCATTGTCTTAGCTTAACTGTTCCTTTGGAATTAATGGACATCTGCTGTTTTATAAAAAAAAAAAAACATGTTCTTAGCCTGAAAAATTAAATTTTACACAGCCAACACATCTAACGATTGGTAAACTGTAACACATTACATTTTTGTTTTTGGGTTTTGTCAAGGAGGCAACTTCAGCACCCCAGAAATGGAAAAACTACAAATCCGATGGGACACTACAAGATTCTGACATCCACAGGTATGACTCCCAGAGGCAGAGGAATGATGGAATTTGTGGTTTCACCACAGCTGGAGAGCCAACGGAGCCTACTCTTGCTTTAGACTTCTCCCGTGCTGCCTCATATTTGAAATTGGTGCATGAGATCCGCGGCGGACCTCACCACAGCAGATGGACTAGTAATCCTCAATGGAACAAGAGTCCAGTGATCACCCCACTCACAGTCCGTTGACACTTCCTCCAGCTCTGTAACTGAATGTCTGTACCTTGGTACAGAGAAGGAGCTGGAGGAAGAGCCTGCAAGAGCCTGGCATTATATTGTGAACCACTGATTGTGAATGCAATGGTTTGTAGGTTCCTATGGAAAATATAATAAATAAACATTTTTTTCCTGTATATGCAGTCCTGGACATAATAGGTAAATGATACATTCAAAATTCTATACACTTTCTTTAAAGGCAATCTGTCTTAAAATAAGAGATTTCTTTAATGTGCAATTGTTCAGTAACAGTATTAAAAAAACATTACCACCAAGACTATCACTGTCACGACACATTTTTTGATAGTCAAAATGAATGTTGCCATTCTGAATTTATTAATTATCTGCAGCATTCAGACACAGGACAAACATTCCAGACTTCATGAAGTGTTTTGCTATCATAAGCTAAGGATTGGTGGTTTGATACAAAAGCAGGGTGCTCAACCCATGGCCTGTGGGCCACATGTGGCCAATGACCTCAAGTCAGGCAAGCGCATGCTTATGCTCTGGGATGGTGGGTCAGCAAGCACAGATTGAAATCTGCATTTGCTGAGATGGTGGGTTGCCGACCCACCATCCCAGAGCATTAGAGTACATAAAACAGTGCTAGCCACGGAGAGAGCAGAAGCCGCATAAGCTGATGATTCCTCTGTAGCACTGACTCCTGTTCCAAGAAGTCAAGTGCACTTCACCTGGGACCTTTCTAGCAGCCTGGAGAGTGATGCCAGCAAAGCAGGAAGAAGAAAAGGTCAGTGTATTAAACATCACATACACTGCACTCTTGCAATGGGCATGTTGACACTTATAACAAAGGGTTATTTGGCTGCTTTCACACTGATCCATGGGTGCAGCGCTGTCCTGTGGGTTAGCTGCATTGAGTCATAGACTTCTGTGGGTTTGGTGCGTTTTCAGAAAGCGCACCAAAACTCAAAAATGTACTTTCAGAAAGGGCACCACATCCGCAAGATGTAATAGAAATCTGTGGCTCAGTTCAGCTAACCCACAGCAAAGGTGCAGGTGCACTGCGCTGCACCCCAGGTGCAGGTAAACTGCACCGCATCAGTATGAAAGCAGCCTCATAGGTGGCTCAGGACAGTAAGGGCTCATTTACATTTGTGATTTTGGGAGTGGTAAAACCCCACTGTTCACTGTAACCCACGACTGGTTACCAAATCACTCAAGTCCCCCTCGCTCTTCAAAGGGTTGAGCACCCCTGTACTAAAGGTTCAGATGTTTTGTTTGATTTTTGCTAAGAGCATCCCCGATCCTCCTTTTCTCAGGTTCCCTGCTCCTGCTTCCTCCTGCTCATGTGTGCGTGCCCCTGAGCTGCCTGTGTGTCTATAAGACACAGAGTGTGGCTTGGCCCCACTCCCCACTCCCTCCTTATTGGCTGTGAGTGACAGCAATGGGAGCCAATGGCTCCCACTGTTGTGCCTCAGCCAATGAGGAGGGAGAAACACGGGTGAGCTGTTACTCTTGTGCACATGGATCGAGATGTAGCCCAGGTAAGTAATAGGGGCCTGAGGGGGAAGCCTTTGGAACCACTTTAACACTTCTATCAAAAACTGAAATATCAATTTTGGGTAGACTAACCCTTTAAATATCTGAAACCTAAAGTAAATACCGTAATGTGTGCATCATGCCTTGTCCATTCTGTGAAATCACCTCAGGGTACACCAGGCAGCTTTGGGTGCCTACATTATTATTATACAGGATTTATATAGCGCCAACAGTTTGCTCAGTGCTTTACAATACAACGGGAGACAATACAGCAACAATACAGTTCAATACAAGAGGGATAGGAGGGCCCTGCTCCTTGGAGCTTACAATCTAGGATTATTTATTTATTACATGTACTTATATAGCATCAATTTACGCAGCATACATACATCTTGACATTCACATCAGTCCCTAACCCTCAAGGAGCGTACAATCTAAGGTCTCACATTCATACATACACATGCATATTTAGTTATTTACTAGAGCATCCCAGACCCCCGGTTCACCCTGTGGCCAGTCTACAAGCATATACCAGTCTGTACTTTTGCTAAATGGCTTTTGTGATAGGCATTTGGTTATTTTCTTTCCTATAAAAGTCAAAGTGAATACTCGAGCAACTCAGAAACAAGGAAACTTAAAGGGACTAAGAAGCAACTTAGACTGAGTTCAGAAACAACACAGAAGGAACTCTAGTACAATTCAAATGCAAACAGTTTAGACTACAAAAATAAACAAATACATATTCCATTTACAACCAATCCCTAAAAATGCCCTATTGCTTGCAAAAATACACAAAATCTATAATAGAATTATGTAGCGGAGCTTTTGCAGAACTGCAATGGCAAGGTCAGGGTTTATTTGTAGTCTATGCATCTTTCTCTTTTTGCCATATGTTGACACTTGTACTGGTGGAATCCATTCAGTCTTCTCCTCTTTGCCACTGAGCAGAGATGGGACAGGGAAGGTTGTATAACAATGACTGTTCCTTCCTTACAGGTATTGGCTGCTCTATGTAAATCTCCTCAATGAACAGGATGTTTTTATACATACAGAGTTCATTAATATCCCCTATGCACATCTACAGCTATGAGGCCATCTCCCCTGTATTGGAGCTGATCAATTATTGCCAAATCTTGACTAAATTTCTGCACTCTGCCTACAACTGTCTGCTTTAGCTTTCCTCTCCTCCGTCCCTTCGAGCAAGATAATCATTCTCCCCCATATTGGCAGTCTGGCTCCTAAGGCAGCCAGCAGGCCCGGTCTCCATGGCAACAGATCCCTCGTCATGCTTCCTCAAAGCCTCCTTTGATTTCATATCCTGCAATTTGCTGCCGTCCTGCAAAACCCATAAAAAGGTGGGAAAAATAGAAAATAAAGCCATAGAGAATCAGCAATCAAGGAATGTGAAAACTAATTCTGCTGAAGATCAAACAGGGGATGATTAAGCGCTTAACTGTTTGGTGTCTAGAGAAGGCAGCAGCAATGCTACGCTAATTGTGAACACGCCAAAAACAGTACACAAAGGATAACATTGGATAAGACCTGAGTATGAATGTTTACATACCACATCGGGTTGTTTTAGGCCCAACTTCATGTTTGTTGCCATGGATAATCTATGTTAAGACTGGTTCGCATGGGCATTTGGTATCAGAGCTGTTATCACAGCTTAACAAACAACCCATGTAGCTAAATAATTATTATTATACAGGATTTATATAGCGCCACCAGTTTGCGCAGTGCTTTACAAAATGAAGGTAGACATTACAGTTACAATACAATTTGGTACAAGAGGAATCAGAAGACCCTGCTCGTTAGAGCTTACAATCTAAGAATTTAAAGATGGTAGCCTGTATAAGGATTGGTGGGAAGAGCATCACATTTCTGCACATAGGCTGTAATAGCTACTAATTGCTGTGTGCAAAAATGACATCCTTCCCAGCGCTCTACTATTCTGCTCTTCAGGGTCGAAACACATCATAGGGAGGAGCTTGTGTGGTTTGTGCGTAAAATAATAAAGCTAAGTGGGATTGTATTCCATGTGCAGCTACCATCTTTATATGCTTGAGGGCCCATTCTCTTCACGTATGTTGGTCTGCAGCGAACGGGCCAAATACAGGAACAAGTTGAAATCCATTGTTCCAATAGGTCCAGTTTACACCAATGTGCAACGTTGATGTAAAAAACTAGAAACAATGCATTTAAACACAGCACACTATAATGTGCCACACAGTGTGTTCAGGAAAATAAAATAAATATTGGCTTCTACTGTTTAAAACCACACACATCAATGCAAGGTGATTTGTTAAAAAATCAATCACATCAATACACATCAACTCAAATGCCTTTAACGTGTGTCAATGTTTGCTTTGCACATGGTGTGAGTCAAGCTTAAATAATGCAAGGCTTGGGACAAGCCTTAGGAAGCTAGCATATGAGATGGAGTGGGCATTGGGTGGATCACCTAAGGTGATTTGGATATGTGTACCTGGATTGGGATTGATACTCTTTGTAAGCTTTGGATGAACACCCCATGGGGTTGATTTACTAAAACTGGAGAGTGCCAAATCTGGTGGAGCTCTGCAGAGAAACCAATCAGGTTTTATCATCAAAACTTAACTGAACAAGCTGAAGTTAGAAGCTGATTGGCTCCTATGCACAGCTGCACCAGATTTTGCACTCTTCCGTTTTAGTAAATCTACCTCCATTGGTCACCAAACTTTGTAACACCTGTCAGCAGCTAGATGTATTAAATATTTCTCTAAAATCATGAAAAAAACAACACAAGATGTTTCTGAATTAATTTTCAATTGACCATTAGTGCCTGTATAGCATTAGGTAAGCACTTGAGAAGCACTAAGTGTTTCTATTGACTATATTTAGAGCCCTATCACTGCAGGCTTATAAAATAAAAGTTATTTGTATGGCACCCCATACTGAAGCAACGCTGTTGAAAAAAGTAAATAAAGTAATACCCTGTTTCCTGTATAAGAAGAAGGTAAATACTCACCTTTCTCACTCATGCCACTTAACCCCATTCCGACTCTTAGAAACCCACCCCCAAAGTCCACTAGGAGACTTCTATGAATGTTAGTCACTTGGGTACCCAGCAAATCTCACTAGTCCACCCAAGCCCCCCCCCCGACCTCCACCGATTACAGGAAAAATATCATCTTTTACTGGCCAGGCGCCAACCCTTAGCTGGCCGTATATTAGTGGATTTTCGAATGAATATTCTTATAAATATTCATATAAACAATCAAATGAAAATTCTCAGCACATTTGATGACCTGAAGAATGACATTGGAAAATACTTAAAATCTCATTTGCTTTTAACATTCAGTTTTGGAATGAATGTAACTTCCTGAATGAAAACCAAATGCACTGTTAGAAATTCGCTCGTTCAAGAAAAATGTTCATTTCTCCTTTGAATTTTCCAGCCACTCTGGTCAAAAACAAATGTTGATTTAACCCTGCTAATGATTAGAAAATTGAATGAATGTTCTTAAAATGGAAAATTTCTAAGCTACTAGTGTATGGCTAGCTTTAGTCAGGGACTATGATTTCTCCAGGGATCCTTGGCATTGAGAGAGAGACTCTGAGCTACTTAAGTGAAGTGCCAAGATGACAAGGTTTGCATCAACCATGGAATGAAGAGGTTGTGACTGTTGAAGTATTTGTGCAATCCACTGCTTATTACCTGTTACCCTTCTTTAGGAATTAGTAATGTATTGCAGCAAGAAGAGAAATGCTCATGTGCCACTTGAATCAAGCAGCTCTGTAGAAGTACAGATGTGAGGTAACATTAATGTGGTCACAAGATAGTAGTGAACCAGAACTGCAGTATCAAAATGCCACTAAAGAATGGAGGGGTGGCTAAACTGAGTGGTGCACCTCTCAGATTTGATGAACGATCATCTATGAGAATCATAGCTAAGGCCTTCAAGAGGAAGGTGATGCAAGAGACCTTCAGGATTGTGTTCAGACCAGAAGATGTGTGCAGGGACAGGCTGCTCTCTGTGTCACATCACAAAGTTTTAATTAGCTCTGGGGGCATGGCTACTGTTAAGATGGCCGGATATGTCTGAGAAGAACTCCACCAGCTGCCTACAGAATCCTCTGTAATTGTACACATACCTTGCAGCTTCCGCCTTCCTGAATGGCTCCCTGGTGTGCCCTTACACCCAGCAATCGCTATGAGCAGGGATTGGCAATCCACGGTGGTGGACCACCTGAAGAAATATGCCTGCACAGAGAAGCAGGATGGCACCCGCAGCCCTCCACACACCAGGGTGACGCCTCATCCTTGGAGGTCCAGAAAACCAGAATGATCACCAAGAAACTGCTCACGCTTTCTCTGGAGCAAGTAAACTCTCAGCTTCTCACTGCTATTATGGCCTGCAACACCTCTGACTGGTAAGATGGAAGAGATTAAAGTTGATATTGGGCTCCTAAAACAAGATATACAGAATATTAAAGAGCAGATAACTCACATAGAGCACTGGCTATCCATGTTGGAGGATGATTTCTCCCCTTTTCCCAGATGGGTATTTGCGGCTGAAAAACAGATATCGTTCTGGTATCAGAAAGAGGATGACCTAGAAAACTGCCTATGGCACAATAACATTAGGGTAGTGAGCTTGGCTGAGATAGCAGAAGGACAGAACCCTGGGGACTTTGTTGAATCCACGTTCCCTGTTGCTACATTCTTAGCTGCTGTTGTCATGAAGCAACATAGGTTCTCTTCTAAGCATCCCCAGCCTGGTGCCTCACCTAGGCCTCTGCTTGCTAGATTGCTGAACTGCAAACATCGTGATTTGATCCTTTGCAAGGCAATTCACTACGAACATGTGTTCATTGTTTCCTGGCTTTTTGGTAGAATTGCAGAAGCAGAGAGCTACCTTCACTAACATAAGTTACGTGATCGTGGCATTATGTACTCCATGGCCTACCCAGCCCAACTTCGTGTAGTTGATGGTGGCAAAGTCTCGCAAACTGCAAACAGGACTTCTTATGGCTTTCTTTCAACCATGACTTTCTTCTTGCCACTCCTCCATAAGGGCCAGATTTGTGGAGTACACAAATAATAGTTGTCCTGTGGACGGATTCTCTCACCTGAGCTGTGGATCTCTGCATTTCCTCCAGAGTTACCATGGGCCTCTTGGCTGCTTCTCTGATTAATGCTCTCCTTGCCCGGCCTGGCAGTTTACGTGGATGGCCTTGTCTTGGTAGGTTTACAGTTGTGCCATACTCTTTCTATTTTCAGATGATGGATTGAACAGTGCTCTGTAAGATTTTCAAAGCTGGGGATATTTTTTTATAACCTAACCCTACTTTAATGTCCTCCACAACTTTATCCCTTACCTGTCTGATGGGTTCCTTGGCCTTCCTGATGCTCTTTGTTCACTATTGTTCTCTAACAAACCTCTGAGGATTTCACAGAACAGCTGTATTTATACTGAGATTAAATTACACACAGGTGGACTCTATTTACTAATTAAGTGACTATTGAAGGCAATTGGTTCCACTAGATTATAGTTAGGGGTATCAGAGTAAAGGGAGCTGAATACAAATGCATGCCACACTTTTCAGTTATTTATTTGTAAAAAAATTGGAAAACCATTTATCATTTTCCTTCCACTTCACAATTATGTGCCACTTTGTGTTGGTCTATCACATAAAATCCCAGTAAAATACATTTACATTTTTGGTTGTAATATGACAAAATGTGGAAAATTTTAAGGGGTGTGAATACTTTTTCAAAGCACTGTATATATATATATATATATATATATATATATATATATATATACACAGTGAGGAACAGAAGTATTTGAACACCGTGCGATTTTGCAAGTTCTTCCACTTAGAAATCATGGAGGGGTCTGAAATTCACATTGTAGGTGCATTCCTACTCTGAGAGAGAGTTTAAAAAAAAAATTCAGGAAATCACATTGTATGATTTTTAAAGAATTTATTTGTCTTGCACTGCTGAACATAAGTATTTGAACACCTGAGAAAATCAGTGTTAATATTTGGTACAGAAGCCTTTGTTTGCAATTACAGAGGTCAAACATTTCCTGTAGTTCTTGACCAGGTTTGCACACACTGCAACAGGGATTTTGGCCCACTCCTCCGCACAGATCTCCTCTAGATCTGTCAGGTTTCGGGGCTGTCACTGAACAACACAGAGTTTCAGCTCCCTCCAAAGATGTTCTATTGGATTTAGGTCTGGAGACTGGCTAGGCGACTCCAGAACCTTGAATAGCTTCTTACGGAGCCACTCCTTGGTTATCCTGGCTGTGTGCTTCGGGTCGTTGTCATGTTGGAAGACCCAGCCACGACCCATCTTCAATGCTCTGACTAAGGGAAGGAGGTTGTTGCTCAAAATATCACAATAAATGGCCCCATTCATCCTCTCCTTAATACAGTGCAGTCGTCCTGTCCCCTTCGCAGAAAAGCACACCCAAAGCATGATGTTACTACCCCCATGCTTCACAGTAGGGATGGTGCTCTTGGGATGCAACTCATTCTTCGTTTTCCTCCAAACACGACGAGTGAAGTTTAGACCAAAAAGTTCTACTTTGGTCTCATCTGACCACATGACTTTTTCCCATGCCTCCTCTGGATCATCCAGATGGTCATTGGCAAACTTCAGACGGGCCTGGACATGTGATGACTTGAGCAGGGGAACCTCCCGTGCAATGCATGATTTGAAACCATGACGGTGTAGTGTTCTACCGACAGTGATCTTTGAAACTGTGGTCCCAGCTCTCTTCATGTCATTGACCAGCTCCTCCCTTGTAGTTCTGGGCTGATTCCTCACCTTTCTTATCATCAGTGATACCCCACGAGGTGAGATCTTGCATGGAGCCCCAGTCTGAGGGAGACTGACAGTCGTCTTTAGCCTCTTCCATTTTCTAGCAATTGCTCCAACACTTGATCTATTTTCACCAAGCTGCTTGGCAATTGCCCCGTAGCCCTTTCCAGCCTTGTGGAGGTCCACAATTTTGTCTCTGGTGTCTTTTAACAGCTCTTGGTCTTGCCCATGGTAGTAGTTGGCGTCTGACTGACTGTGGGGTGGACAGGTGTCTTTAAAGAGCTCAGACAGGTGCTACTAAGTTAGATTAATGAGTGGAGTAGAGGTGGACTTTTTAAAGGCACAGTAACAGGTCTTTGAGAGCCAGAATTCTTGTTGTTTCTTAGTTGTTCAAATACTTATGTTCAGCAGTGCAAGACAAATAAAGAAGAGGACATTCCCCAAAAGCTTGTCCTCAAAATTGTATGTTAATGCAAATAAAAAAAATATCACGGACAGTACTCAATTGTTCCTGTCGCAAATGCACTAATACGGCTACAATCACCTCAATTAAAAATCATACAATGTGATTTCCTATAAAAAATCAGAAATTGGAATGCGCTAAAATATATCAAAATTAATATCACAAATATGTGTATAAAAGTCCCAACATTATAAATACAAAAAACTTTTCAGTGAAAATAATCCATAAATTTCGTGCATATAAGTGTATAGAAGAAATGTCCAACACCCCAAAACAGAAAATTTTCTTCTTTAAACATGTAATTCCACCGTGCTTTATCCACCACCAAATGAATGGAATAAACTCACCAGAGCTCAATGCTGATTAGATTATAAATCAGCACAAGCGCGTTTGCTCTGGGAGCGATGAATAAGTAGATCATGAAGCAGCACTCTATAGTATAGACACTTCCAGATAGCAGGAACAATACTCTGCAGTGATTTTGAGGTATAGCCAAGACTCCTTATAAAACGATCATCCTCCAAATGTATAGTAACATCACTCAAAAATAAAGAAAAGGCATGATGGTGCAGCAAGTAAGAACCATTAAAACTTTTATTTCAATCGCATCCTACTCACAAAATAAAGTGTCCACCTGACACTGGTATAGCAAACGATCAGATATACGGAATGGACGAGCCCCGTTCACCGCGGACACCTCGCCGACAGCTCCAGGGAACGTCCTGACGTCATCCAATAAGCTCCGCCCAATGTGATTTCCTGATTTTTTTCTTTAATTTCTGTCTCTCAGAATGGGAATGCACATACAATGTGAATTTCAGACCCCTCCATGATTTCTAAGTGGGAGAACTTTGCAGGGTGTTTAAATACTTCTGTTCCTCACTGTGTATATATATATATATATATATATATATATATACATACATACATACCAGAAGCTGTAGACAAAGCATTGCAAAAATGTTTGCCTTTCAGAAGACATGAAAACTGTATCTTGGGTGGATATAAACCAGCATTGCCTAGAAATACCAGAGAGATATTAGTAGGGACAGGTGTTAAGTGGAACTACACTTTCTCAATCAGCATTAACTGTTTTCAATCCTTATGCTGCTAGCATTTGTAAAAAGAAAGAAAGGTATATTATATGTACTTGTTTAACCACTTGGTAACCGTGCTATAGCCGAATGACAGCTACAGCGTGGTTACCCAGTTCTGAGAGGGCGTCATATGATGTTCTCCCAGAACGCGCCCTCCTGCGCACCAACACGGGTGCACACCCGGTGATCTACGTAACTGGTGAGGTAAAAGGCCAATCACAGCGGCCTTTTACCACGTGATCAGCTGTGTCCAATGACACAACAGATCACGGAGTAAATACAGTTGCCAGTTATCGGTAGCACTTTCCTCACCCTGATCTTAATATTATCGAGCCACTCTGGGGAGATCTCAAACATGCAGCTCATGCAAAATGACCAAAGATTTTGCATGACCTGGAAGCATTCTGCCAAGACGAATGGGCAGCTATACCATCTGCATAGACAACTATTGCAAAAGACTGTATGCTGTCATTGATGCTAAAGGGGGCAATACACAAAAACTAAGGGTATGCAGACTTTTAAACAGAGGCCATTTCATTTATTTGTGTTGCCATGTTTTGTTTTATGATTGTGCCATTCTGTTATGACCTACAGTTGAATATGAATCCCATAAGAAATAAAAGAAATGTGTTTTGCCTGCCCACTTAAGTTTCCTTTACACTGCAGCCTTCATTAGACACCATCATGCTGCACTATTGTGGCAATAGTGCAGATGCAGTCGCTGCGGTCTTTGCTGCGCTGCCTTGATTTCTCCGCTGGGCTGGCCTCTCAGCAGTCTGGTCAGGATGCAACATATGTGATCTCATTGGTTCCCTAGACCCCAAGAGGAAGAAGTTCTTAGAACAGTCTGTAAGAATCTGTTCCAATGCTCACCCTCTGCTTCAGTGTTCAATGGGGATTGTAGTGTAAATCCCATTCTAAGGCTGCTCTCCCAGACTTAATTTTCCATAATCCTCAACATTCTGCATAGAAGTCCACATAGCTCTTCCCCTGCTGAGTGAAGGGGATAGTGCAACACAACATCCAGCATAGCAGTGGAAATTTAAAAGAAAAATTGACTATAAAGAGGACAATATCTCCTTCTCCATGTTTCTGTAGCTCAGCACCTAGCTACACATACAAAGAAGGAGTTCTATATTTCCTAGCAAGGATCAACAGACTATTGTTTTGACTAGAAACTCAGGGATGAGAAGCCAATGGACCACAGAGAACATTTATAAAGCATGTTGCTGTGCTTTCTAAATTTGCGTTTTTTTCTACCACTGCTTTTTAAACGTGGCTCTCATAACACAAAAAAAAAATCACATAATAGTAATATGATTTCGGATAGGTTTTCCTAGTAAAACTAGGTCAGCAAGGGTGGGAAGAGTCTTGCAGTTTCTATAGATCGCTCATCAGTCATACAAACTCGCTCTTCCTTTAGCCTCAAAAGATGTTAATGTTTAACCCTTTGACCACCAATACCATTTCTAGGTAGCCAGTGATGTGTGGACTATGTCATGGTAATCAAAAGGGATAAAACAAGTTTATAGATGCAAAAGCAGGCTTCTGCACTGCAAGAACAAGCAATGCAGGTGTTCGGTGGCAGATGTTTCCCTAAAGTGGATCTGTTGTTACTTGTATGTATACTCCAACCCCCTAGTGACATTATTTATGTAAACTGAATAAGTTCACTTTAAAAAAAAAAGCACATTTTTGGCAGGTAAAAAATATGCATTTATTATTATTATTATTATTATTTCTCCCCGTACTGCTGTCATAGAGAGTGCAGGGATCGGAAACATGTTACACGTTCCACCCTAAAAACGTGTGGAACATGTAACATATTCCCAAAGGTGAACTTATCCTTTAAAAAGAAGGGAAATGTTAACAAAAATAAAAGATACAATAATTTTCAAACTAGAACCTATACACAAAGAGTATACAAACAAATATTATAAAAATAAAGTGCTGAGCAAATTGTTGGTGCTATATAAATCCTATATAATAATAATATTAAAGAACAGGTATAAATTAGACACCTCTACTACACGTATTAAGTATCCCTTCATACAATAGAGAATTGTAAATTAATTTACAGACATCATTTCAGCTGTATGAGAAAGAGCTTAAAATTTATAAAGCTAGATTATGGATGAAAATTCTCTTAAACAGCACACAAACCTATTTTCTGATTTGAGTGCTTTTGGGAATTTTACCTTTATTTCTTTGCTCTGCTTTCAGCAATGGCCTTTGCAGATCTTAGAAAGGAGCTGCTGGACTGTTCTATCTGTCTGAAAATTGATATAGTTCCTGTAACACAGAGATGTGGACACAACTTCTGCCGGGTCTTTATTGATCGGGTGTTGGATACACAGAAGGGATCTGGAGTTTATTGCTGTCCTGAATTCCGAGCAGAGTCTGCAGAGAGGCCTGCACTGATAAAAGTTTTCTCTTTACTCTGTATGAATTATCTGTACTTACTGTGTGAACTCTCCTGTACCTGCTGTTAAATCCTGTCTGATGTGTGAAGCTTCTCTTTGTGACAAACACCTGAAAATCTAGGCACTAGAACATGTCCTAACTGAACCCACCACCTTCCTAAGGAACAGGAAATTGCATTGAGGACTCTGTCTGTATATGTGTGTCCTGTAGGTTGGATGGAGAACATTGCGGACATCAGGTGGAGATACTGGATGAGGCTTCTGAAAACAAAAAAGAAGAGACTGAGAAATACTCTGCAGAAACTGATCACCAAGAAAGGGGAGATTGGGAGAAGGGTCCAGAGCCTACAGGAGCACAAGAGTGATATACCCCAAAAAGCAGCTGGAAGACCTGGAGAAGAGGGTCCTGAATGAGCTCTCCAGGCAGGAAGAGAAGCTTTCACTGTCCATCTCTAATATGATCCAGCAACTGGAATTAAAGAAGAACAAACTGTCCAAGAAGATTCATCACATTGAGGAGCTGTGTAACGTGACTGATCCACTAACTGCCTTATAGGGATCAGATAAAGGTGATGCAAAGGACAATGATACTCATGAAAATAAACTGCTTCATGATGGAAGTGACCTATATGTGAATTTCTTCTCACCCATATTAAACACAGGTTTATCTGATATTATTACATCTATACAGAAAGAGATCTATAAACTGGAAGCTAAAGACATAGTGCTGGATGTAAACACTGCTGGCAATTTTGTATTTATATCAGATGACATAAAAACTGCATCTTAATCAAATATAGATCATAGACACCCAGAAACACCTGGACGATTAAAGAACAATAAGGTGTTAAGCAGCAGAAGTGTTTCCTCAGGGCGACATTACTGAGAGGTGGAAATCGGGGGATCAGGGAACTGGATACTACGGATAAGGCATCTCAGTATTAAAAGGAGAGGACATGATTCATGGATTGGAGATAAGAACAAGTCCTGTGGTTTAATGAATGGTAGAAATCACTACAGCGTGAGACATAAAAATAGGGAGATTCAATTATGTAAAAAAGTCACTAGTAATAGATTAAGGGTATATTTGGATTATGAAGGTGAGCAGCTGTCCTTTTATGAGCTGTGTGACCCACTCAGACACCTCCACACCTTTACCAACACCTTCAATGAACCCCTTCATGCTGTGTTGTGTACTGCAGAATCTAGTAGTATAAAGATATCTGGGAGTGGGGTGATCTGGAAGTGTGAAAATTAAAAATTAGTAAATGCTCCAAGAGACTGGTGACATCATAGCGAGTAGATTCTAACAAATAGGATATTATGCAAATAAAATGAAACAGCAGTTGGAGCTCTAATTAATCTCCCTTCTTTCTATTGTAGGTGTTGAATTCCCATGTCTAGTTCTCCTGTGTCAGTTAACCTACTAAACTGTAACCTTTAACCTAGCCATATACTGGTAATACGTACGATTGTTCTTATGAACATTTTCAACATTCTTAGAATGTTCTTTCTTGCCATTATGAAGTCATCTAATTTTATTGTAAGCCCTCTTACCCCTCGTACGTTGTTTGTTATTGTTGTACTGTGCCATGTATTGTCCCCCCTCTATTGTACAGCGCTCAGCAAACCCTTTGGCGCTATATAAACTTGATGTAATAATAATAATAATAATAATTTGAAGGCCCTTAAACTTTCATCAAGCTCTGATATTTGAATGCAATTCCAAACATATTAAACAGGTTACATTACAATTTGTACAACTATACTTTTACAGAATGAAAATCACAGAATTTGGTACTTTTAAGAAAAAGTTCCCATCCTTCTCCTATAAATGTTTTCATCATTACAGTCGAAAACGAATGTAGATTTGATCCCACTAACCATTAGGGAATTGAACGAATGACCTGAAAGTGAAAGTTTTCATATGAAATTCTACTAATGTATTGCCAGCTTAATCCTAACCCAAAACTAAATTGTTAACACTACATGAACCACTGAAAGTAGGTACTTACCCTATTGGCTACAGCACTACCAATCTAACAGTACCAATATCTTATTGAAAAGAAATTAATTCTCTCTAAATTGATGTTTTTCACTGCATAAATATCCAGACTGTTTAATTATTTGTATTTTAATACCACAATAGAATGAACAATCCATTCTCTGTATTCTAAGTCCATCATAAAAAGAAAAGTTTATCATTTGTTTTCAAATTTCACAAAAAAATTAAACAAACTAATACATAAAATAATAAATTCAGTAATGAAATGTACTTTTTGTACTGTAACTAGGAGAAGTATTATTATTATGTACAGTGTCCTAGAAAATGTCACATTTATTAATTATACATCTCGTAGATATTTCATGTTTCATTTATATGCAGTTTTCATTTATATGGGATTACACAGTCACATGAAAAGAAATATGTAAATTGCAATAACCTATGCAACCAATTAGAATGTTATGTCTGCGTTAATATGTACTTGTATTAAAAGTATCCTGATGTCTATGTATTGCTTTCTTTGTGTGAAACACCTGGTGATCCTGTTAGTCCCTCTGCTTCCAGTGTGGTCAGTTTGCTTCTTTTCATTCTGCTTGGGAGTAAAGCCTTTTCCTGTACTCCAATGGTCAAATGCGTTGACACTCCCCCCTTGCACAGCTAATTACCGGGACAGTCAGTGTACCTTTGTTCCTCTGCCTCCCACAGACACCCCCACAACAGTCTCTGCCTCCAGCCCTCTAGGCACCTTATGCAGCTGAGAACAGAGGTCATGTGATCACTTACAAAAAGGGTATTTATACTGTTATATAATATATATCTACGGTATATATACATACATATATATACATGTGTGTGTGTATATATACACACACGCACAACCACATTTTGCCTTGCATTTCTATTTAAAGTGAATGGGTTGTTTTGCAAGGTTAGGGTTTACATATACTTTAACACTGCTAGGTTAGCAAAAAAATACCTCACTAAGCATAATGCTATCTCAACTGCTTAATCTCAACTCAATAATGTTATCTCAGCAATAAATACACTATATGGCCAAAAGTTTGTGCACACTTGGCAATCACACTTACAGGAGCTTGTTAGACATCTCATTCCAAAATAATGGCCATTAATATAGAGTGCTCCACTTCTTCTTTCCACTTTGTGGCTATAACAACCTCCACTCTTCTGGGTATCCTTTTTACAAGATTTTGGTGTATGTCTGTTGGAATTTATGCCCATTCAACCAAAGTAGAATTTATGAGATCAGGTACTGAAACTGTATAGCAATTGGTGTTTCAATGCATCTCAAAGTTGTTTAGTATGGTTGAGGTCAGATCTCTGGGAAGGACACTTGGGTCCCTCCAAACTAAACTGGTCAAACCATGTCTTTATGGAGCTGGCTTTGTACACAGTGGCACAGTTATGCTGGAAAAGAAAAGGGTCCCCCCAAACTGTTACAACAAGGTCAGATATGTACAATTGTCTATGCAGTAGCATTAACAGCACTTTGTTGGACGCTCCTGAGGTCAATAATTTGGTTGGGTGAACACGGTTTGGCTTATAATGTACAGTAAGTATGGTTGTACTACTGAAAGACTTCTATAACATTAGAAAGGTTCTCAACAAAATCAATGGCTCAAAGGCAAAAACAAACTGGATCCCTGGTGTGAAATTTATCTTCTGTCTCCCTACAGCTTTCTTGAACATCATACACATTACATAGTTCTTTCACTTAAAAAAAGAGCAATACGATCTGAAATCCTGCATAATGTTACAAATGACAGCAGGGTACTGAATAGGAATATATGGTAATTGTTATTGTTAAGGTGTGGTAAAAAAATTTCCTCCTCTTCCTGCCTATTTTTTTTTTCCTCTTGTCCAGATTTGCAAATATTTAGCTTTGCTCCAGCTCGGCTCAGTCTCCAGGGGAGGGAGCTGGGATCCAGCTGCTCGGGGCTATCACAAGGCTTACAACAAATATTCCTCGTGTTTTTGCTTCATTTCAAGCTAATGGGCTCCACTTAGCAGGAACAGCTGGGGGGAGGCGAGCAGGAGCAAGGGGACATGCGGGGAGCTGGAGAAAAAACGGAGGTGTCTTGCAAGGAGACCAGAAGGCTGGGGAAAATTAATTGGGGAACGCCACAGAGCAGCAGGGGTATCACAGGGGTGAAAGCGAAGGTTGGGGAGCTAAATTCATCACAAGGAACCTGATGCTTTGAGGTATCAAATCCATTATGCTATGCTTACTCTGTGACAGTATATGACCCATACATATTGGCTCTAAAAGAAGAACTGTCAAAATAACAAACAATTCTGAACTGTGTGGTTGGGAGCCAAGCAATATATGACGATACAGATGCAATATTTTATAGGATACACAGATTGTCATGGACTGTTGCCATCAAACGTCTGTGTGTACCCAAATATAAATTGATTGGCCACTGCGGGATGAATTAGAAGCAATGAATGGGATAGTGCATGTAGGGTGAAGGCCCTTATCAGCTACTACGTGCTATGAATCCTGCCAGACCTAAAAAAGTATGACATATGACATGCCTCTGTAGAACCATGGTCATATTAATCTTAATATTGCATTGAGGCCACCTTAGCACTTGTAGATTTAACAATCCTGAGCACTGCGTGCGACTATGACATCAAGGAGATAAACTGTATAGACCAAAAGTCGTACATAGCTGACCATCCATCTATATGAACTTGCTGGATATTCCTTCCCATACTCATCAAACAGTAGTACACCTTCTGTGTTAGCGTGCCTCCACTGTGGATGAAGGAGCACAGGGGCACCTTTGGATAACTGCGTTGTTAAAGTATATGTGAACAATCACCTTGTAAAACAAACCAGTCAGTTTAACCACTTCAATACCGAGCACTTTTACCCCCTTCCTGCCCAGGCCAATTTCACACAAATAGAGCTTCCTTTTGGTGGTATTTAATCAGCACTGAGCTTTTTTATTTTTTCCAAAATAAAACAAAAAACACCTGAAACATTTGCAAAAAAAACCCCACATTTTTCTTTGTTTCTGTTATAAAATTTTGCAAATAAATAACATTTCTTCATAAATTTAGGTCAAAATGTATTCTGCCACATTTGTTTGTTGAAAGCACCACAAATTAGTGTTTATTATATAGTCTGTAGGAAAGTTAGAGTCTACAAACCATGGTATATATATCTGACAATTGATCAATCCTGATGTACTGACGGTCATCTCATTTCTTGAGGCCTAAAAATGCCAGGATAGTACAAAGTTCAAGGTAGTTAGTAAGAGGCATGGTGAGTTTTTTGGAGGTTGTAATTTTTTTTTACAATTTTTTGGAAAATGTAGAAATTAAAAAAAAAAATCACAATTTTTTTTGTTACATATTGTCACCAGTCCAGTACAGCGTTATTGTATAACTGGTGTGGTGGTGATCAGAGACACTGACTGGTGACAGTATGTAAAAAAATAAAAATAATAATAATAATAATTTAATTTGTATTTTTTTGCAAATTTTTCTATTTTTTTTTTATTACATTATTTTTTTTTTTTTTACTATTTTTTTTTTTCAACACACTGTGACCAAAGCAATACAATGTTACCATAGTAACATTGAACTACTCTGGGCAAATGATCAGGATTTTTAATTTTTTTTTAACACAATATGATTGCTAATGCCATTGTATTTCATTGATATTTGCAATCATTGTTACTGAATGAAACTGATTAATTCAGTCTTTTGCTGTGATTAGCTGTGATTGGGCAAAGCTCATCACATGATGCAGATAAGCTGTGATTGGGCCAGTCTGTATCATGTGACTGCTTTGACCAGTCACAGCTAAGAACATAATTGTATATAATGGATGACATGACAGGAAGCCATCCATTGTATACAATTGACATGTGATTTGCTGTGATTGGTCACAGCGCTCACATGACACTGGCAACGGGCCGGTGTAGTGATATGTCATCGGCTGTGTCCCATGGACACAGCCAGTGACAGATCGCTCTGCTGCGCGGCCCCGCAGCCGAGTGAGCGACTCATTTTCACAGGACGTCATAAGACGCCCAGTCACAACGAGGAGTTTCTCTCCCAGCAGTCAGTCTGCTACAGGCCGGGCGAGAAGGTATTAAAATAGAAATGAAATGCAAAACATTTGTATATAGATATATAAAAAAACATTATCAATACATTTATTTTACCTTTTTAATATGTGATCACGTACCCTTTGTTCTCAGCTGCATAAGGAGCTCAGAGTGCTAAAGAATGAGAAACAGCAGCACACTGATCTTCCTAGTAAACGACTGTACGGGGGGGGGGGGGGGTTATGTCAGCACTGGAGGAAAGCAGACTGAGTTATCAGAAAACTGAGAACCAGAAAACTCACCATGCTGTGCTCTCATTCCCAGTGTGGTCATTTTTCAATAGGAAAGCAGAGAAATCCAGGTTTTTCACACAAAGAAAGCAATACAGAGAGAATGGGATACTTTTTCATACAAGTACATGGTACAGCAGGCACATATCAGGAATATGAAATGTTGGGGTGACATATTCTTTAATGTGGGTGGAGGAGAGTGTTAGATATACTATCAGTTTATATACACCACCAAATTGAAGCTGATTCCCGGCTAACAAGTTGTAAGCAGTTACAGCTGTTTTTTTTCCCTTTTGGAATAAAGGTTTTACATTAATAAATAAAAGCTGATCATTGTAAGTACCCCTGTCAATGGTAAATGGTAAATTAAGGAAAGAAAGCCTAAAAAAGAAAACTAATGCAGTCATCACATCTAAGAATTGGTAAGCTGCAATATAATAAATGTTTACTTTTGGGTTTAATACTGCTTTACAATACCCTTGAATGGAAATACTGAACCAGGGGTAGGCAACCTCAGTACTCCAGCTGTGGTTAAAATACAAATCCCTTCCCTCTTCAGGGGGTGCGGGACCATATGACCACTATGATGCTCAATGAACAGATGTCGAGTATCTGTAACAACTCCCAACAGAAAATATGGGAGCCGTGGTTGCAATATGCCTTTCCCACGCTCCCCTCGGCTAGTCTGGGGTTGTGATGTTGCTCGGTATTGGCGTTCTCGGACCCCTGCTCTTGGTCTCGTTATCTTTTTCCTTTTGTACTCCTCTTTCTTTTTCTTTTTCTGTTTGTTTTTGGTGTGGTGGCGGATAGCTGCCTTTAGTTTGAGTTACTGTCAGTGTTATACTAATGTTTTTGTCATTTATGTGCCACTGATAGTCCCTGCGTGGGAGCACTTTTTGCTCTGTTGGTGTTAGAGCACTGTTTTTTAATTTTTTTTTTCTGTGCAATTGATAGCCCCTGCGTGGGCGTGTTTTGTTGCTCCTTCTTAAACTGTTTATAAATTAATAAAAACATTGAAATACAAAATACAAATCCCTTGAGACATTGCAAGACTGCCAGAGGCAAAGGCGTGATGGGATTTGTAGTTTCACCACAGCTGGAGTGCCAAGGTTACCCCTGACCTAAACTCAATAATTTGGAGGGGTATCTACATATTTTTGTAGTATATATAGTGTAATAGTGATGGATAGGTGTCCACAACGTTTGCCAATATAGTGTGGGTTGAGTCCAAATGGATGTTAGAGGGGCTTGGAAAGTGTTTTTAGGCCTCACATGCCTGGAAGCAAAGGGTGTGCTTATTCATTACCACACTTAGACCACATTAAACAGTTAAGTCCAGAGTTCTACTTTTCAACATTTCCTGTCTGACCAAAAGGACAGCTGAAGAGCCTGCACAAGGGTAGCATGATAGGCAATACATAAATTAGCCGAATGTACTAATTTTCATAGATTGTTATGCTTCCCTGTGGTGATATATCAAATTTAGTGAAAATTCAATTCTTGCCCTTGTGTGATACGTGACTTATAATACTAGTTAAAGTAGGAAAATAACATTATGTTCTTTCCAACTTGAATGAGCAATGGTGGCAAAGTTTTTTCTTCAATTAAACATCTTTTCAGAAGGAATTAAATCTCAAGCCTTTGGAATATCAAATTACTTTGGTAAAATTAGGAAAAAAAATCAGGAGCCTTAGGAGATATATCAGATGATATCTTTATAACGATTAATTTCCCAGCTGTGGGAACTTTAATCAGTAAGACATGCTCCTCTACATATTAATATTTATTATTAATGTCTTTGGAGTTTATTGTGAGACAAGAAAGTCTGCGTACATAGGCTCTCACACAGCAGGAGTGCTATAACCATGCTATCCACGTTTTCTTCCCCATAACTTCAAGAAACGTCATATTTTGATATTATGAAAAGTCATCTCTAACTCAATATACAGTGATGCTACCAAGACCAAGAAATACAGTGCGCTGTGTCTTCAGGCTGTGACCCATTCTCATTGGTGCCACCTGGTGCTGACGTTCTTGGTAAGCCTGGTAACTGCATGGTGATGTTTTCGGGAAATCTGTGGCCCCACCTTTCCTGCGCTTGGTAGTTATTTTCAGTAATCCCTTCCCCTCCTGGTCAGTTTTCCACACCTTTGTAGCAACCCAGTAGATGGAACAGAAGCCATGCATTTCTGAGATCCCTTCCAGCTCTGAGTCACATGGAAAAGCAGGCACTTATAGCTAAAATCCAGGATGGAGACAAAGTTATCCTTGAAGTGGGTCCCTCTGCAAACTGCGGGGGTTAATTGCTGCTTTGTCTAGGCGCTGATGAATAAGGTTAGTAACTTACCCTATTCCTTGCTCACCTACAGTCACATACTCCCTGGATGTAAATGGACCCTCATGTTCTCATACACAATGTAAAACCACTGATTCTGCATTGTATGCGATGATGTCAGAGAGCTGTGATGCGAAGTGACTTTGACAGACCACTTTTGCAATGCAGAGGAAGCATGTAGGAGAGAGGAATACATATTTCTCAATATTCCAATCCACTAGAAATCCAAGCAGTAAACCCTTGTAGTGCAGAGAGGGACCCATCTGAAGGTCAACTTTTTTTGATTTACTAAAACTGGAATTGCAAAATCTGGTGCAGCTGTGGATAGTAGCGCATAGTAGCCAATCCACTTCTAACTCTTAAAACACTTCTAAATCAATCGATTCCTCTGTCAACATGGGGGGGGAATCCCTCCTATTGTATTCTGCCGGCGGGGAAGGGGGGTGTTTGCAGGGAGCCTTCCCAGCTGGCAGAATACAATGGTTACTGTTAATCGACCTGCCCATACATGGATCAAAATTCAGCCAGTAGCTGCTGAACCAGTTGAATTTTGATCTATGTATGGCCGGCTTAAACCAAGTTTTTTTTACTGAGGACACTTGTGCTGAAGGGTGTGGCTGTTACTCAGCTATGCCAATATAGAGCAAAAGAGAGTAGGGTATATGGAATAGAGGAGGAAAGAGCGAGAACCTCTTGTCAGAATTCAATGGGGAGATTTCCTCTTACATCACATCCAGGGGACCATTATCAGGGGAATGCAAGCAACACAAAGCAAAGGACAGTAAATAAAAAAAAACTGCACATTTTCTCACATTTTAGTGATCGGATTTTATTCCATTTTACATTTTTTGGCAGGAAATCATAACCTAAATCCCTCATTTCCAATGCAATAGTTTAAGACAGAGTTTCCCTTGATTAATGATAATGAGTACTCTTTCAGTTCACTCCTGCCTGACTGGGGTTTAAAAGTTTACAGTCAAAATTTAAGTTAGAAATTCTACAAGCAGCCAATTTCCTGTGAAAATCAGCGTGACACAAATTCTGTGTTAAAAGAATACCATTTCCCCGTCCACGTATCAAATGAACAATCACACCACAGAAATATCACCGTGGAAAACAAGCTCCAATTGTCCCAATCCCACACACAGCGTTTAATAGCTGAATGTTACAATATAGATCAGTAGCACCGCACACACAAAAGGGGGAAAAAAGTCTTTGGTGCTGAAATCTATTTGCAGGTGACTGCTGGGCAAAATTATACACGTCAAGGAACAGCAAGTATAGAGGAAAGATCCTTCAATATTGCTGTTTAGCTTGTTCTAGAAATCACACTTCGATTATTATTAAGACTTTGCATTTTTTTTTCTAAGGCTCGGTTATCTTTCATGGTTGCATAGATTTAAGAAATGAAACAAAAAAAATGTGAATATCGTTTTTCAATTTTGATTGCAGTACTAAAGTCTTGTACCATGTTAGTCATTGATTAATGCAGGGAGTTTAAGCAGAAGTAAATCATAAATGAATGATATTTATTTTGCTAAAGCACTGTGTATCATAAATGTAATTTATTAAAAATAAAATACTGTTTTCAACTTTTTTATCCTTTGTTGCATCTCAGTGCTATTGATGTCTTGCAGCCTCAAAAAGCCACTTCTTGACTACATGCAGTCCAGTGAGGGCTGCATGACATTTCTCAGGATGGGTTTTGTTATAGTGACAACAGTTTGCTGAAACAACCACTTGTAATCTCCATCAGAAGATGGGTGATATTGCAGGAAACAACTGGGAGACAGGGACAAAGCACTGTCACTCTATACAACCCCTGGCAAAAAGTATTGAATCACTAGTCCACTTGTAATCTCCATCAGAAGATAGGGGATATTGCAGGAAACAATTGGGAGACAGGGACAAAGAACTGTCACCCTATACAACCCCTGGCAAAAAGTATGGAATCACAACTCCACTTGTAATCTCCATCAGAAGATGGGTGATATTGCAGGAAACAATTGAGAGACAGGGACAAAGCATTTTCATCCTATACAACCCCTGGCAAAAAGTATGGAATCACCACTCCACTTGTAATCTCCATCAGAAGATAGGTGATATTGCACAAAACAATTGAGAGACAGGGAAAAAGCATTGTCACCCTATACAACCCCTGGCAAAAAGTATGGAATCACCACTCCACTTGTAATCTCCATCAGAAGATGGGTGATATTGCAGGAAACAATTGGGAGACAGGGAAAAAGCATTGTCACCCTATACAACCCCTGGCAAAAAGTATTGGATCACTACTCCACTTGTAATCTCCATCAGAAGATAGGTGATATTGCAGGAAACAATTGGGAGACAGAGACAAAGCACTGTCACCCTACACAACCCCTGGCAAAAAGTATGGAATCACCACTCTTGGAAAATGTTCATTCAATTGTTTAATTGTGTAGAAAAAAAATTAATCACAGACATGTCTCAAACTATTTTCATTTAACATTCCAACCTTCAGGCTTTAGGAAACGCTTAAAAAAATAAAAAAGAAAGAAAACTGTAGTCAGTTGCAAAAAAAAAAATATGGAGTCACTCAATTCTGAGGAAAATATTATGGAATCATGAAAAAAAACCCACTACAATATACCACTAGTACTTTGTTGCCCCACCTCTGGCTTTTAGAACAGCTTGAATTCTCTGAGGCATGGATTTAACTATTGACAAACAATATTCTTCATTAATCCTGCTCCAACTTTCTCATATTGCCAGATCAGTTTTGTGGGTTGGAGCCTTGTCATGGACCATTTTCTTTAATTCCCACCAATTGGATTGAAGTCCAGACTATTTGCAGGCCATGCCATTGACATTATGGGGTTTATTTACTAAAGTTGCTGAGTGCAAAATCGGTCTCATTTCTGCATAGAAATCAGCTTCTAACTTCAGCTTGTTCAATGAAGCTTTGGCAATAAAACCTGGAATCTGATTGGTTTCTGTGCAGAAGTGGGCCTGATTTTGCACTCTCCAGCTTTAGTAAATAAACCCCTATATGTCTTTCTTGAGGGAAGGCTTTCACGGCTTTTGTCCTATGGCAAGATGTATTATCATCCTGAAAAATTATGTCATCATCACCAAACATCCTTTCAATTGATGGAATAAGAAAAGTGTCCAAAATCTCAATATAAACTTGTGCATTTATTGAAGATTTAATGGCTGTTATCTCCCCTGTACCTTTACCTGACATGCAACTCCATATCATCAATGAGTCAGTCGTCTTCATTGGAACTGCACCAAACAAGCATTCCAGCATCAACACACTGCCCAATGCAGATTCGTGATTCATCACTGAATATCACTTTCATCCAATCATGCACAGTCCATGATTGCTTTTCTTTAGCCCACTGTGACCTTGTCTTTTTCTGTTTAGGTGGTAATGATGGTTTTCGTTTGGCTTTTCTGTATGTAAATCCCATTTCCTTTAGGTGATGCCTTACAGTTTGACCATAGACATTGACTCCGGTTTCTGCCCATTTGTTCCTCATTTGTTTTGTTGTGCATTTTCTGTTTTCAAGGCATATTGCTTTAAGTTTTCTATCTTGGCGCTTTGATGTCTTCCTTGGTCTACCAGTACTTTTCCCTTTTACAGCCTTCCCATTTGATTTATATTTGGTCCAGATTTTAGACACAACTGACTGGGAACAACCAACATCTCTTGCAACATTCTGTGATGATTTACCTTCTTGAAGAAGTTTTATAATCCTCTCCTTTGTTTCAACTGTCATCTCTCATGTTGGAGCCATGATTCATGTCAATCAGCTTGGTACAACAGCTCACCAAGGCGTGCAAGCACTCTTTTTTTAACTGCAGACTAATCAGCAGATGTAATTTGATGCAGATATTTGTTTTATAACTGCAATGTACATGGTGATTCCATAATATTTTCCTTAGAATTGAGTGATTCCATATTTTTCCCCTGCTTGATCTGCAAAAACTACAGTTTTCTTTCTTTTTTATTTTTTTAAGTGTTTCTTAAAGCCAGAGGTTGGAATTTTACTTGAAAATAGTTTTGAGGCATGTCTGTGATTGTTTTTTTCTACACAATTAAACAAGTGAATGAACATTTTCCACGTTTGGTGATTCCATACTTTTTGCCAGGGATTGTAATAGGGAGTGTTTGAACAGAAACCTTCATATGGCAGGATCCTTATTATTAGTATTATTATAATGAAAGCTGCAGATGTAAAAATATAAAAAATTATTTTTGAACTTACATTACCACAATAAAGCTTATACGAGATTTTAGGGCTTAGGTTTCCTTCTAATTTAGGGGGTAGCTTAAGTTATTAAAGTGTTACTAAACCCACAACAGTAAAATCAGTCTGTATATGTAGTAAAACATGCTTGTTATATTCACTGTGGAACCCAAGGGGTTAATCCTCCACATTGTGTAAAAAAGCTGTTTGATCCTGACTTCTGTGATCCTCTTCTTCTACTGTCCCCAATCCTTCTGCTGAAAGTACAGAGCCCTAGGAGTCACTCTGCAAATGCTCTGTTTGGTGTGTATTGCCAGAGAGTTTTTTTTTCTTTGGAAGGGTGCATGTGATCAGCACAGGGCCAATCATCACTGTCCAGATAGAGAGTCAGGGGTCATGCAGCCTCATAGGACAGTCAGAGGAGAAAACTCCTCTTACAAACTGTAACCAGTGCTTTGCTGGACACTGATAGAAATCACAAGACTGCTATATACTGCTGATGAGTTTATATATACTAAAATAATTGCATATCCATATTCTGTGTGCTGTGGGAGACCAGATATAGTGAATGCAGGGTCATGGGTTTAGTAACACTTTAATGCTGCAAGTTTTCAGGGACTTCCTTAGGTCCTTTCCCCAGGCATTACACAATTTGGAGAAATAAAGTTAACCAATGAAAGGTATTGCTTCAACGTTTTGGTGAAAACCTGCACATTACACAGGTATACATTCCTAGCTGGATGCACTTGTTACGGGTCACCTTAGAGATAATTCATCTCCACCCCATTCATCTCCATTTATCTCAACTTTCTAGTGAAAACCTTTACACTACAAACAGGCGTACAGTCCTTGCAGCTGGACTTGAGTGCTCCTTTGTATGTGCAAAACCAGGGTGGCAGATAAATGGCACATGAATGGCCAGAAAGCCAATGTGCAGAAAGCATCAAAATCTGCAAGGCAGTCTAGTGTCCTTGCTGACTAATCATTAAAATGCTAGAACTGGCAATAACCTTCTCCAGTTTGCTCCCTTTTGGTCTGTTAAATGTATAATTGAAAGTGTTTTGCTACATCTGTTTGATAAGTGCTTGTTGATCCTGCCAAAAAACTTAGCTGATAACTTCCTGTGCTCTCTGCCTTTGCTGATTATTATCAGTTATCACTGTTACCATTTATCTCTGATGACTTCGGAACACTTTCCCCCATGTTATGGAGATGAGGACTGGGAGTAATGTTACTTAGTCCTAACACACTTCCTGTGCTAGGAGTGTTTGCCACCCTGGATAGGAAGTGTTCTACTGGCAGGATCACAGGCAAAAATAAAAAAAACCCTGAAAAATAAAAACTAATTAAAGAATATGTAAACCCAACATTTCATATTCTTGATATGTGCATGCGGTACCATGTATTTGTATGAAAAGTATCTTGTTCTTTTTGTATTGTTTCATTTGTGTGAAATCCCTGGTGTTCCTGCCAGTCCTTCTACTTTCCTATTCAAAACTGACCACACTAGGAATGAGAATACACTGTGGTCAGTTCTCTAGCTGTGCTGGGAACTCAGCCTGCTCTCCTCCAATGATCAGACTTGTCCTGACAGGGAATGTAATGTGTAAAAAGAGGGAAAAGGGTATTTATAATGTTTTTATATCTATACACAAATGTTTCGCCTTTCATTTCTATTTTAATTTGAATGGCATGTTTAAGAGGATGCAGATTTTCAATCACTTTAAACCACCACCTCTGAGCACTTGAGCACTAATAAGCTGCAATTTGTAAAATTTTTGTTCTTTACATACACTTTAGGTCCTCTCACGTGCTTCTCTCATACTCTAGGGCTTCTTCCACATGCCACCATTTCAACCATTACTAAACTGTTATATACAGTACAACTGTTCCTGTAAATCTCCCTTCCCTTTTTTCATTTTGTATTTTGCTCTGCAAATAATAAAAACCTTTTGGCAGGGTTGTCATACCTTGCATTCCATGTACAGTATTTGTGCTTGTTTTAATGTTATTGTTCTAGCCGCTGTACATCTTAGAGCGCACTGGTGACTGGACCGTGTTTGCATTGTGCTTGCCTTGCATTTTGTGTGGATGCACTTGCTATGGGTCACCTTAGAGATAATTCATCTCCATTATGAAGTACTTTAAAGCCTAACTCTGGGCAGCAGTAAAAAGTACCCTTGCAGGGAAAATGAATAAGCTAAGTATTGATGTGTATTCCTCTACACCCTGAATAAATAGGCAGTTAACACTTGCAATGCAGGGGAAGGCACAGATTTGTACAGAGGTTACATTCAGCTTTTATTTTAAAGAGTCATCCCACCTAATACTTATAACTCTCTGTTTGGTAGATGCACGTGAGTTTCTCCCATTGCTCAGGGACTCTGTTGGTGAGATCTATGTGCCAAGTTGCTTGGTCCACTCACCTGCTGTGCCCATTAAGAGGAATTCCAACCATCCCTGTGATGAGTTCACAGATCTACACACCTGCTGTACTCATGAGAGGTTTCCACCATCGCTGCTAAAGTATTTATTGTACACTATGAAGAATATTTAAAAAAAAAATAGGTTGCGCTTAAATACATGCAAAAGTATAACAAGAAAATAAATAACAAAACAATAAGAAACAATATTTTAAATCAAAATAAAATCCAGCAAATACGAAAAAGTCCAAAAGTTCAAATAATCAAATAATGACTAAATAATTCATCACCAAGTAAACTCACCACCAAAAATGGTTAAATAGAACTCACCAGAGTAATATGCTGATTGTTGAAAAACCAGCATATAGTACTTGTTATTCTGGGAGAAATTAATAATATGGTGACAACAACACTGAAGAAATGAGGGATGAACTCCAACAGATGATGTGCTGCAAAGTTGAAAATCCACTCCAAAGGTGATTTAGTATCCAAACTGACGCTGGTTCTTTATTTATATATAACTATGAAGAATATAGCAAGGGGAACTGGAATTCACAAAGGTAAGTGAGGACACCAAATACTTCAAGGTGGACAGGAACAGACAAGAATTATGGAAGAAAGTTCTCCCTGTTGCATTATAAAGAAACAACTGAAGTCAGGGACAGACTAAAACTGATTTACTAAAGCAGAGGTTTTTAACCACAACTATCCATACCCCTTGGGGGTACAAGAACCAAACCGGATTCTCTGCATTATTGAAACTGAAATCAAGGTGGAGAAATCGACTTGATGTGTCAGATCATATGCGAATGGACTGTGATTTCATGCTTTGATTGCACAAAACAATTGCGAAAATCTCACTAGTTGTACAGTAGCTAGCTTGTGCATTTGTGAGTTACTGTTTGTATATAAATAAATATGATAAAATCTTTATTATATTCTTTCAATTTTTTTTGTTAGCTATTCATAAAGAATAACTCCACTTGTGTTGAGAAACAAAAATTCCACTCTGGGTGATCTATGTGCATTGCAGGGATTTTAACAAATTTTATTGCAGAGTTTTACCTTTTGTATTTCTGAAGAAATAGCAGTTTGTTTGTCTGTGTCCATGTGCAGAGTAAATGTGAATGGGAGTGACTTTATGATTATCAATCAGCTGCTGCACTTGCAGGGTTGTAATGAGCAAAGAGACAAGGTCTGAATAGACGTGATTTGCCTTTGGGAGTATCTCACCATAAATTACATTTTTGTTGCAGAGGATAACCAAAATCCAAATTCTATATAAGTGCAGACTTCTGGGAAAATCAGTAAGCCAATCACACAAGCAGGAAATTACATTTCTGGTGGGCGTACCATATACCATCTGTGTATGGAAAGCCTCCAGATTGCCATATTGCATTTTACAGAAAATTAGAGTGCTTCAGATTGAGAAGGAAAGGTAATTTTGAGTAACATTCAATTACAATATAGCTTGTGTAGCAATTGTATATGATTTTTTTTTATTTGCTATTTTTTTCCTACAAAAGTGGAGCTGACCTTTAAAGCAAAACACAGCTATTAACATCTGTTGAAGTCATACTTGTACCTAACAGGACTGGTCGACAGTCTGCTGAAGGGGATATGGGTACATAATGGGCAATCCAATGAGGTCTGTAAAAGGGTTAAAAACTCCTGCTTTACACTCATGATAAAAACAGCCATTCATGTGTATGAATATAACAGGACAGTGGCAGATGTTGGTACATACCTGAGTACTTATAGAGAAGGATAAGATACATTCACTCCAACAGATAAGGACAGGGAAATAAACAACCAGCTCCCCTAAGCAATTCCAGACAGTCATTTTTATCCACTATTAACAACAGTTCATGCTGATCCCAGAAAAACAGCCTGCTACAGGAATAATAGATAGTCCTCTGGAAAACCCAAGATGTTTGACACCAAAGGCCTACATCCCAATTGATGCTCTTGTCCCTTTTCATAAAACTCAAAACCACATGACCTATATGGTGTGAATATGGTGTGAGAATACATGGCCATCACACTTATATGAGTTTGTTGGACATCCTGTTAGAAAACCATGAGCATTAATATAGACATGTTCCACTTTTGCAGCTATAACAGATTCAGATTCTCTAGGAAGGCTTTCAAGAAGATTTTGGAGCATGTTTGTAGGAATGTGTGCCCATTCAGCTCAAAGGGCATTATGGAGGACAAGTACTGATGAGAAGACCTGGCGCAAAACTGGTTCCCATTCATCCCATAGAGTTGAGGTCAGGGCTAGTTGCAGGCCACTCGAGTTCCTTCACTCCATACTCATCAAACCAGGTTTTTTGGAGTTGGCATTGTGCACAGGGGTACAGCCATGTTGGAATAGGGAAGAGCCTTCCCCAAACTGTTATTACATGGTGGGAAGTGCACAATTGTCTTTCGTACTGTAATATTAACAGTACCATTCACTGGAAACACCTGAACTCAATCCTGTGGAGTATAGTTTAGATGTCATGGTCAGGTGTCCACAAGCTTTTGGCCATGCTTGCAAAACAAAGGTAGCTTACCTTTAAACCTAGGGACATGGAAAGCACAAACAGCATAGAAACACTGCAAATGCTGCCCAGTTGTCATTACGCATGTTTTCTTCCTTTGCGCAGCTATGTGAATAATGTCTCACCATATGAATCAATAATAATAATTGCAACAAACACTGTCAAGCATTTAAGATGCCTTATGCGCAATTAGATTTTTTTTTTCTTTTAAAAACAACCCTCGCCCTGCTTCTGACAGGTCTCTTAGTCTGGGAAATTACTCTTGTAAATGTATGTGTTTGTGCACTGTCAAGAGGCAGGGATCTTCACAGCCTGTTCAGAGTATCAGGTCATTAATGGTGAGGAGGAGAGATTAGGTGCTCCCCTTGCTGGAAATTTCACATCTACGCTTTCCTAATTACACAGGAGGGGAATGGGCAGTGGCGACCGAGGGAGTCGACATGAGAAATAGCTAATAACTTCCCACGTCTTGTGGCTGGAGAACAATAATCAAATCATAACACACAGGAGAAAAGACATAATAGAGAAATCACACTCTGCTGTGGCTAACAATGAGGAATATTTTATGAGGACTAGAGAAAAGGGAAGTGTAGGTGTCACATGTAATAAAATCCAGATTCCAGTAATAATTTCCAGGCATGTTTCATAAAATCAGAAAAAAATAGCTTATAGCATAGGACAGGGAAATTACATTTTTTAAAGGACCCTTGGATGTTTACAGAAAAAAAAGCAGCTTAGACTGTAATGCCCATCCTCATCTGAAGTCATCCCCTGCAGTACCTCTTCTTTGCCCCAAGATGTCCTCAGTCCTCCAGGTTTAATGACACCCAGTGTCACCCAACCTGGAAGACTAATACTGTGGGTGCAGGATGTCATGGACCTGCCTCCTAAGCAAGGCACTTTGCATTTACAGTACATTGATGCAGAGAGCAGCCTGTTGTCATCATTAAAGGCTGACAGCCACCAGGATAAGACCTTCTGATAATGATTATCATCTGTGCCATTAAACAGCCTTTCCCTTTAGGTGCTTTTCCAAACAAGAGGCTCATGTGGAGACTGCAATCCGTGGTTTGCCATGACATCAAATTCAAACATAGTGAAAGCTGGCCATACAGTGATTGAAATCTCTTTGCAAAGTGCATTCTCAGCTTACAGAATGAAGTGAAGTACTGCTGGCTTTTCATCCAATCATGTGCAAGCAAAAATCCTGTCTTTGATTTTGCTTGCACATGATTGGGTATTATTAAACAATTGACTTCTGTCAAGTGGAGGAGCCCACAAACTGATTGAAATTTGCTGTCTAACTTGTTAGGCAGGTGCAGCGTGGTGCGATGGCAGAAAGCACAGAGTCCACGATTGAAGAAACTTTTAAAACAGTACAACAGCCCAACAGGGGAGCACTGGCCCTGATTTATTAAGCAGTAGTACATGTTCAAAGTGAATCTTCACTTATCTCAGTAAATTAGATGAAACAAAGCATTCACTTTGCAAAGACCAATCAGTAATGTGCAAGGAAAATAAAACAAAGGATTTTTGAGTGCACATGACTGAATAAAAAGTGAGCACTACTTCGCTTCATTCTCTTATCTGAGAATTCACTTTGCAAAGAGAAAATTTGCTTAGCTTAGTTTTTTACACATGTAAGAAAAAATCCTTGCAAAGTGACTGTTCTCTTTGGGTTCGATTTACTAAAGGAAATTAGACTGCGTGCTTTGCAAAGTGCAGTTGCTCCAGAGCTTAGTAAATGAGCAGAAGCTCTGCTGACTTCCATCATCCATCGTTTTTTTTTTTTTAGTTTTCCTTTCATGCAATGGGGTAGTCTTTGTAAAGTAAAGCTTTACATCATTTACTAAGCTCTGGAGCATCTGCACTTGCAGAGTGCAACTGCCCTCTGCACAGTGCTCAGTTTTTTGCCTGTAGTAAATCAACCCCTTGTTTCACTAAGATAGGTTAAAATTTACTTCGAAAGTGAAAAAGGCCTCAATTCTTTAGTAAATCAAGCCCGCGCTGTATATGATGTCTAGTGATGAATATAATTGGAGTTATTTTTCCTAGGCAATGAAATGTTCATAGGGAGAAGCGACTGCACTAAAATGTTAAATAGTCTAGCTGATGATTACAGATAAGGACACCAAATATGTAATATTTTTTATATGAAGCACTTCCAGTGTTTATGAGATCCAGCTGAGGATTTTTATATGGCTATGTTAGAATGCCCATACTTTTTTTTTCAAAAGATTTTCCACATGTATTCACGTCTCTTGACAATGATAAGTGATGTCTTCAATTTTCTCTGAGTTTAATAACTTATTAATAAATATCGAAGAGTTTCCTTTTCAAACACAGATGGCAGTCAGACAATGGTGCAGCCAACTCCTGAAAGCTTGGATGCCGCTAGCTAAACATATGTTTATGATGTCTTGAAATGCCGGCCAACCCCACTAATTGTTGGTGTATTGTGACTGGCAGCTGGACTGGCGTGTCTTCACAAATTACAGCATGAAATGTGAGATCTATATAAGGGAATGTGTACGAGCAAATGAAACCACAACAATGACATTGTATTGAGATGATTGAGATTTTTGGGTGGTAAAATTACACTCAAGTCAAGCATGTGCGTACCTTAGAAACCCCGTCCCCGATTCCCTACTGCTCTTTTTGTTTGAACAGAAGCAACCAGCACTTCTGGGTATGAATAAGCATGTGACTCACTCCCTGTCCTTTCATGTGTGTGGAGATTGGCTAGTGGCTGCTCAGGCACTCAATGTCATCACATAGAGGTAGGGAGTCCTCAGCATTGTGTAGGCCCTAAATAGAATCATCACAGAGCTTACACAGGGGGAACAAAACAAAGGTAAGCATGTGCTAATGTGGGGCCTGTTTCTTTATTTTAGTAAGTATTTGTAAAAAAAAATGTTATACAAATAAATATTGCAGGGTGCATACATGATGTTGTGTTTGCAAAGCCTTACTGGAGTTTTTAATAGGAACTATACATACAAACAAAACACAGGTTCACTTTAAATTTGCTCTAAAACTTAAAGATGAATTCAATTTGTAGAAAATTGCCCTTTGGTAGCATTCCCATTCTCTAGTAATGGTGTTATTGGACAGTAAAGTCTAGAGGTCAATAACAGAAAAAAATACTTAATTTGCTTCTCACTCCCATAGGCTTCCTCCCAACCAAACTAGTCCTTGAAAGCTGAGCCTCTTTGCCAGTCATCCATTTCACCTTGTCAAATGCAGGATCAGTTGTCCTGTACTTCATGTGAGGACTTGGAGGGCCTGCCTAATTATGATGGGGGATGAGAGTGCCAACTGCCTGGAGGAGTGATAAATCAGGTAAATATGTTTCTCTCTTATACCCTGTAGACTTCACAAGTATTAAAAAGACTTAATAGAGAAAGGGAAGCTACCAAAAATTATTTAATTACAATCCTACTGAAGCTCAGCTTTGATCAACTTCAGGCATCTCAGGCAGTGGAACTATGACTATGAAAAGTGTACCTGTAGCTAATGGGAGGTCTGGCTCCTTATGGTGCTCACTGTGCTTACTGGGGGCATGCTTTTTCAGAATGCTTCACGAGACGCAAAGATGATTTTACATCAAAGGAATCTGTTTGTCAAGCATGCTGGGCTTTCTAAAGAGAAAGCCCTTCACTGCCTGTATACCTTTGACAAGCTGTGTGTAATTATTAACTACCAAAGATGTTGCAGCCTTTGCTAGCAGTGGGAAAGGCTGATGTGAGAAAAGACTACAAGAACCTGCAGATAGATTAGTATCCACACACAGCTCCTTTGTTTGTTTAACAGGCAAGAATCCTGGCCCTAGTGTTGTTACATGGACCAACTTGGAATTTATACAATATAACTGGGAAGAACAGTTAGAGCCCAGCTGACGTCAAACTCCATTTTCATAATTGTACCTCCACTTCTTTGTTGCTACAGTTGTGTCTGGTGTCAAAATATAGCTGTGAAGTTCAATGGGCACTAGAGCTAGACCTAGTGCACTCAGTTATGAGCTCTCAGTAACAGGCCTTCTCTATTTGAAGGGATGGACACTGCTCAACAGACCCCAGGGGGTTTATTTACTAAAGCTGGAGAGTCCAAAATCAGACTCCCTTCTGCATAGAAACCAATCAGCTTCTAACCTCAGCTTGTTCAATGAAGCTTTGGCAATGAAACCTGGAAGCTGATTGGTTTCTATGCAGAAGTGAGTCTGATTTTGCACTCT
This sequence comes from Staurois parvus, assembly GCF_062004578.1. Taxonomy (NCBI): domain Eukaryota; kingdom Metazoa; phylum Chordata; class Amphibia; order Anura; family Ranidae; genus Staurois; species Staurois parvus. The sequence continues at coordinate 6,528,474 of NW_028318045.1, read as the reverse complement.
CCAGCTTTAGTAAATAAACCCCAAGGAGTCCAATGTTGAGGAATGGCCTCAGCCGTAGTTCTGGCCATGCCCACTAGAGGACGTGGCCAGAACAGCAGCTGAGACCATTCCTCAACATTGGATTCCTGGGGTCAGTTGAGCAGCGTCCATCTCTTCACTTGTATTGGCTGTCACTGGAATTGCTCGGACTCATGCTCCCCTCTTCTCACTTGCCACTGGGGTGATCCTTTTCCTTTCATCCATAGCTTAGAACGGCTCCATAAGGTATACTTTTACCTTCCCTTCTCTACCATACAAGTCTGTGTAAGAACACTTGTGCCAAGGGATGTGGCTGTTACTCAGCTTGGAACATCCAGGGTACTGCAGTGTGATGGCTGCTAGCAGCATTTGCAGTAGGAGAAAAAGGTACTTTAAAGGATAGGTTCACCTTCAAAAAAAAATATTAAATGCACATATTTTTTCAGATTAAAAAAAGTGAATTTATTATTTTTTTCTGCAGCATCCAGAGCATTACAGCTGAGATAAGCAGATAACAGGTGAAATGTCAGGCTCATGCAGAATCTCAGTATAGCTGTCTGCCTGGGCCTCCTGCACAGGTGAACAGTTACTGGAGAGCAAGAAGATCAATGAAGTATGAGAATGCTCATCAGCACCTTTGCAGTTGATTGAGAAGCCATTTGCTTTGTACCAGACAGTATTTGTAGCTCATTTATTCCCAGATTGCTGTGAATGAATAATGCGACTGTGTGGGTGGAGCAACGCACGGCCATATTCTTGTTTAAATTGTGATAGGAGCTTTGAAGAGAATATAGCCTGCCCTCTGTCACAATGGGTGATTGGAGGAAGCAGGCAGGTGATTTTTGGTATCATGTTATGTGTTACACCCTAAATATGGGTGTAACGTGTAATATGTTACCAAAGGTGAACTAATCCTTTAAGGAATTTTTAAGTAAAAACTAGACGTGCACGCCGGAAAATTTGTTTCAGATGCATTCATTAGGTTGATAATTTAGTTTATTAATTTTCATTGTGTCGTTTATTCATTTTCGGGATTCGTTTCATTTCTTCAGGATTCTTTTCATATATTCATTATACAGGGTGGATTCCAAAAGTTTTCGAAATCCACCCAGTATATCTTCGGATGGATCTAAATTCATTGTGAATAGGTGTGGTTGTTAAGAAGCAGGCAGCCGCCTCATTCCTAACAACCATGACTCATCTACTGTCAATGGGATTCCCTGCTGACAACAGAATGTAAACAAAACAAGTGTCAGTTATAATTTTAAAAAAAAAAACAGGGTAGGGTCCCTCCCAATCCATACCAAGCCCTTCGGGTCTGTTATGGATTTTGAGGGTAACTCCATGCCATTTCTTTTTTATTCTGGCACCCTCCAAAATCAATACTGGATCCTTATCAAAGTATGCAGCCTGGCAGGCCAGGAAAAGGGGGGGATGAGCAAGCCCCCCCCCCCTTCTGAACCATACCAGGCCACATGCCCTCAAAATGCGTGGGTACTTTGGGGCATGGCAGGCTTCCCACCAAAGGACCTTGTTCCCATGTTGATGAGAACTAGGACCTCTTCCCCACAACTCTGGGTGGTGATTGTGGGGATGCGGGAGGGGGGGGGTGACTTATTGGAAACTGAAAGTCCCCTTTAGAAAGGGGGCTCCCATATCCCAGCCCGCCCTTACTTGAAGTACTACAGGGGTATATTCAAATCTCTAAAAATGAAATTTTGTTGGAAAAACGAATCTGAATGAACCAAATGGCACATATCTAGTAAAAACCTTTGTCAAATCACAACATGCAGGGGGGAATAGGGCTATACAGAAAAAAAAAGGTATGAGACTTCAATTGGGCTTTAACTAAAGCTTTGCTTTTGCCCAGCGTGTGCAAAGTCCAGATTCACTTTAACTATATGCTAAATATTTATCCGAAACTGCTTGTCATATACTAAAGCTACTGCAGCCTAGACAAATCATTATGCAGCCATATAGTACTTGACCTTCCCGCCTTTACCCACACTGCCCTCAAAGTGATGGCGTGGTCAGCCATAGTGATGCCCTTGATCAGAGCTGTCCAGTACGAAATGTGACCTTGGAATAAATTAGCGATAGGACAAAACTGGCAGGTCACGCTGTAAGATCTCAAGGAAAGACATTTATGAAGGTGACAGGGGACAGGCACTGCGCACATACTGGCTATTATCGCATCAACCTCAATCACAGGCTATTTCATAGTGGACATTGACAGTTATAATTTTCTCTAGACGCCCGTAGATTATTTTTTTGCAGAGCGGAGCGTATGAATATTCATAGGTCTAAATTATTCTTTCATCAGAAATTCTGCTTTGTTTACCCTTTGCTTCAATCGCTCTATAATTGGGTGTCTAGTCAAATGGAAAATGCAAACATTTGCGGTGGCACATCATCTGAAAGCCCCACAGTTCCGTTATATAGCTCTCTTTGCAGGAGTGATCGCTTGGAAGTTAAGCCAATGGATTAGTGAGGCTTGGAGGCAGAGCCAATCGAATTGCACAGGTAAAATGCATTGTGCATGCTTCCCGGAAGAATCTCTATGGGCCCTTAGAAGCTCCATGAAAGGGTTGGGGGCTCTTTATTAATATTTTTGCCCAGGAATCGCACACCTTTTTAAGTAAATAAGGTTGGTAGAGGTACGCAGTGACTGTGCACCTATTAATTTGAAGTAACTATATAGCACCAACAATTTATGCAGTGCTTTACATATATATTGTTCATTCACATCAGTCCCTAACCCTCAAGGAGCTTATAGTCTAAGGTCCCTAACTTACATTCATACATATACATACTAGGGACAATTTATACAGCCAAATAACCTACCAATATGTCTTTGTAGTGTTGGAGGAAACCCACACAGACACAGAGAGAACATGCAAACTCAATACAGGTAGTGTCATGGTTGGAATTCAAACCGGCAACTCTAAAGCTGCCAAGCAGAGGTGCTAACAACAAAGCCACTGTGTTGCCCATCAGTGCTACTCTCTCTCTCATTGCACATTTAGCAGACATGTCCATCTGAAAATAAAGCACTGTATTTGGCTGAGATTTTTTTGGTTATCAGCAGCTGTTAAACACAGAGGTTGACTGACTGGCTGTGTTACAGAAAGCCACTAGTGGGAGCACCTTCAAATCTACAGTCTGTATCTGTACAATAATCCCTATCAATGAACTTATCCTATTTGATCCTTTTTGATTTGTTAAGCATGCCATTGAAAGTCTTTTATTATATCTGTTTGATATGATAAAAAATATTTATCGATCCTGCCAGAATTCTTGTGAGTTGACACCTTCCTATACTGTCTGCCTGTGTTGACTGCTATCAATTAAACCATTCCCCACTATCGCTGAGGATAAGAAACTATTGCCTTTCTGCGTTATGGAGAAATGGAAAGGGTGGGCTTCTACAGTCCTATCCTAATAAATAAAGAAAAGTGCAGCGCTAATAAAGGATAAATAGCACAGATATAAGTAAGTTCGTTCAAATAAGTTAGTTCAAAAGATAATCTCATATAAATGACACAAGTGATATTCTCCGCAACAGCAGATATCCTATAAAAGCTTGAGACAGGAAACAATGGTAGGAATGCGCACTCACCGACTGCGAATAGGAAATTCGCATGTATATATATAACCAACAGGTGGAATGAAACAGCAGGTGGATGGTAAACTTCCCTCTGGGAAATGGTCATCAAGCTTGGATGGAGTTAGAATCTGCTGGATCCAGAGGTCCCCTTAAGGATATGCGGGTGCTCAGCCTGGGTCCAGGGCTCCCTCCTCTGGATGCTGGGTATAATGGGATCTCTCTCAGTGCAGAAGCAGCCCTCCTCAGTGCAGAAGCAGCCCTCCTCTAGAGGAGGGCTGCTTCTTCACTGAGAGAGATCCCATTATACCCAGCATCCAGAGGAGGGAGCCCTGTACCCAGGCTGAGCACCCGCATATCCTTAAGGGGACCTCTGGATCCAGCAGATTCTAACTCCAAGCTAGATGACCATTTCCTAGAGGTTCCAGGACAGAGAAAGGAGAAGTGGCACACTGATAATCTCATCAATCCTATCAGGAAGCTACTTGCACTGCAATACACCTGACTGGCTATTTGTGCTGCTTCTCTTTCCCACTTTCAGAGCTCAGCTGTACAGAGATTTAAAAGAGGCTAACACCAAATCAAATTAAGGTAACTGCATGGTGTGTATTAAAAAAAAAAAATTAAAATGGAACTAAACTTCTGTTGCTATTCGCTGTGAGCTCGCAGGTTTTTTTTTTTGCAGAAGAGACATTCAACACCACTTCTGCACACAAAATACACTAACCTGCCTGTTTGCAGTGCCTCCTGACATGCAAACTGAGCTGCGCATGTGCAACTCAGCTTAAAGCGGCTGGCTCAACTCCTGTGTGCCAGAATGACGTCTTCCTGCACATGTGTAGGAGTGACGTCATCATGTGATGACCAATGAAGATGACCAAAAACCGGCACACAGGAGAAGATGCCAACTCCGGCGAGGGAAGGGACTGTGGGCAGTATAAACTGAGTATAAACTGCCTTTTGTTCTGTTTTAAACAATTTATTTTGAGTGCGTTTTATGTGCCTGGAGTTTAGTTTTAAAGTGGCTAACAATAACAAGGTACGGTACTTCCCCCGGTGTGCGATGTCTGCATTTTGTTAAGTCTACGGCACTGATGAAAAGAGAGAGGGTTGACTTTAAAATGATATTTACAGTTTGCTACATGAATGACAAGGTCTGTTCTTGTCAAAAACTACCCTTTTGTAATTAGAACTTTTCATCTAGGCAGCTGCTATTTAAACATCAATCCCATTTCTCTTCTGGAGAATTTTGCGGTAATACAAGGCTATAGCACTTCACACTGACATACAGAATAACAAACTAGAAATTATTTGGAGGTCATTGGAGCTCAAAAGTGAAAGTGGTGCTAATCCTCCTCCTCACCCCCACTTCTAAAACATTTCAGGTGTTTGGTTTTTTTTTACCAATACCCAGATCCACATCCTCAATTCTTGCCTAGGTGAGAATGTTGTCACTCATCCTGCCCCTCTTCCCACCTACATCCTCCTTGGACATGTCACTTGGTCTAGGAGGCTTAAGGTGTTCCTTCTTGAAATCATAGCTGGCTCTCAAACCCAAGATGACAGTGCCATGGACCCACAGCAGTGAGATGAACTGGCAACAGAAAGACAGCACTTAGCTTCATGGACTGGTAAGTACCTGATTTGTAAAAATCACCAGCTACAGTATTTGTAGCTGCTGGCTTTAATTTTTGTTTTTTAATCACTTCAAGTCCAGACACTTTCACCCCCTTCCAGTCCAGGCCAAATTTTTGCTTTCAGTGCTATCACACTTTGAATGACAATTGTGCGGTCATGCAGCACTGTACCCATATGAATTTTTTAGCATTTTTTTTGAGACAGATGAAACTTTATTTTGGTGGTATTTATTCACCACTGGGATTTTTATTTTTTTGCTATATAAATGAAAAAGGCCCAAACATTTTGAAAAAAAAAGTGTTTTTCTTATAACATTTTGCAATTAAATAATCTTTCTTCATAAATATTGGTCAAAATGTATTCAACTTTTTAGTAAAAACAAAAAGCATAACTCAAATAGGTTTATAACCAAAAATTATAATTTTTTAAATTTTTTTTTACATTTGTATTTTTTTTTATATTATTATTTATATATATATATATATATATATATATATATATATATATATATATATATATATTTTTTTTTTTTTTTTTTTTTTAACATACACACCATAGTGACACTGTACTACTTGTGGGGGGTGATAAAGATTTTTTTTCTTTTTTTAAACTGATTGCTTTTACACCCATAAAGGCTATAAAAATAATAATTTCTCCTACTCTCTGGCTGCATTCTGGCTGCAGCCATTGAGAAATACTGTGAGAGCTGTGATTGGTCACAGCTTGTCAAATGGTACAAGGCTGTTGTGAATAGCCTTGTACCATGTAACCTCTGTGATCATTCACAGATTTCACAAGTAGTAAGCAATGATATCAGGAAGTGACATCTTGCTTACTACTATTCATGTGATCCCTGATTGACCAATCAGGGATCACATGAATTGGGACCTCCCACAGAGGTCCCGTACAGCGATCGGTGTTCAACAGTGTCCTCAGGACACAGCAGACACAGATCGAGCTGCTGTGAGCTCCCGGGGATTCCGCACAGGCAATGGATCAAGAGGTAAAGTAAAAACTTGAGACCCAGGCAACTAGCATTTTCAGAAAAAGAAAACCAGGGAGCGCGCACAGCCAGTGAATGCGGGGGCCGTTTATAAACGGCTGTCCGCTTCAGCACTACTCCTGTCCAGCTGTTTATGGGCCGGACGGGAAGTGGTTAATAAGGGTGACGTTCCTTTTTAAAGAGCTAGTTTACCTTTACTAAAAACTGCCTATGCAGATAGGGGACGTTTGTAGACAAGCAGCTTTGACTAAAGTTGAATAATGCCCTTGCTTAAGTATAGGCCTTTTATGTAGACTATTGAGAGTTTACAAATACTTTAAGAACCAAGCCAAATTTGCTTTAAAAATACAAGAAAAGCCTAACTATATTTATATTTTTAAAACATACTCCATTCCCCACTTGACCTACCTATCCTACCTAACCTGTACATAAAAAAAGATCTGCATACTTTTAATCCACTCAGGCTGGTCATGTGATCCTGCAGCTCTGGCTTCCCTTTGTCAGTAAGTAGCTGCTGTAGGAGAGAGGAAGTAACGCCAACCACAGCTGGGCCATGGGAGTCTATGGGTGATGGTGGCACGGAGCTGCAGGTAGGGTTGCCACCTCATCCCTTTAAAGCCAAACACATAATAATTACACAGGTTCTGTGGCTGATTACGGTGGTCATTAAACTAACTTAGTGCCTTATCTGCATTAAATTAGCCTCAGAACCTGTGTAATTCATATGTGTTCGATTTTAAAAGGATGAGGTGGCAACCCTAGCTGCAGGATCAGGTAAGTACAAGGATCTTTTTATACAGGTTAGACAGGAAAGGCAGGTGGAGGGGAAGGAATATATTTTAAGAATATATATAGCTAGGGGTTTCTTCCTCTTTAAGCTCCATTTCAGTAATTCTGTCTACTGCGATTCTGGCATTCGCCAGCTGAATGACAGCAGCAGAGATTAGCCCCAGGAGAGGGTGGAGCATTTTCACGACTTTGAGAGAAGTCAAGGTCCTGTGAAGGGTCTATTCCTAGATTCTAAGGGGGCTCCGCAGATATCTGAAGGCTTAAGCTTCAGCACTGATGCTCCTGTATGCGCTGCTCAGGACATGATGAGCTGACTTTAAAGGATATTCAGGGTGTTACATGGCACATATTGCAAAGGAGCCAGCCTCCGCACCCCCCCCCCCCCATGCCTCACCCCCCCACCCCCGTTTTGTCAGCTAACAGGGGATCTTCTCCACCCACTAGCTGTCAAAACTTCAAAAATTATTCTGTGAATGAGAAAACTACAAGTCCTGGCAGCCTTTACAACTGTCAGCTTGTATTTCTCAATGAACTACCAGGGCACTGTGGAGAGCTGTGGTAGTTCATTGAGTCTTCCGGTCAGATGTATCTGCTTGCCCTACTGCTGATCGCTGGTGCAATGTTTGAGTCCTCATACACACGGGGCATTTTGATAACGCTGGTGATGTTAGCTGTGTAAAGTCACGTTAAAAACGTGAGTTTTCAGCTTTTTTTAGCGATTTTGTATTAGCGTTTAGCCGCAATTAGCGGTGTTTTGCCACGATTAGCGGCGTTTTGCCACGTTTGTGTTTTTTAGCGATTTTTTACCACTAAAAAAGTCCAAAAACGCAGATTTGCGGCATTTAACCCCGTTTTTCAGCATTAGAGCATTTTCACAGCCGAAAAAAAAAACTTAAATTTTTAAAACAAAAAAAGTTTACAGTCTATGGGCTCATGTACACTGCAGCTGATAAACTCACATTTAGGCGTTTTTTTCAGCAGCCCCTGAACTCTCCCTAATGTTTTCCTATGTGTCCATGTACACATCTTCATTTACAGGCAATTGAGTTTACAGTAATTTTTTTGAATGCACCAAACTTGCATTCAGCAGTCGATTTTATCAGCGTTTCCAACGCAAAAAGCATGTAAACATGGCAAATCGAGTTTATAAGCCTTTGAATTTTAAATTTTTTTTAACTCTTCCAGTTCCCAATGCTGTCCAGAGCCTTTTTTCATCATGAAAAATCCATGGAAAGTGGTTTCAAGGTACTCAAACACTTAACACAGGATGTTCCTACCAAGCTTGTCACACATTGTAATGACCAATTCACACCTCAGACCTCTCCCACCCTTGGAAACAAAAGATATGTTAATGACCATTCACACCTCAAAGACCCCCTGCCAGGTGACCTTAATGACTCACTCCACCAGACACCTTTCCCATCCTTGGAAACAAAAGAAATGTTAATGAGCAACTCACACCTAATTAGCTCAACACATACTGCTGTCTCTGCTTCTACTCTCTGTATTTCTCTGAAAAAGTCTGAAATAGTTAATCATTTACCACTTTTCAGTGCATTCTGGGCATTTTGGGAGGTTCTACTGTGCTTATCTTTAAAAAATGCTTCTAAACTTAAACACGCATAAACGCGGTATGCAAACATGGCTAAACAGACTTTTTAACCTACGTTTTCCAGCAGTCAGTTTCCATCGTTCAGAAGTGTCCCGTGTACATGGGGCCTATGTGTGCATGGACACATAGGATAACATGCTGGGGGGTTCACTAGCTGTAGAAAAAAACGTCAAAAGCCAAAAACAGCAGCTGTAAAAATATCAAGTGTGCATGAGGACTTAGAGGACTAAAAATGTGAATTTGTAATTTTTTTTTAAAAGGTGAACTTATCCTTTAAGGAAATTACATCATGCTATCAGAGAAAAAGAGAGAATGGATTCTCACGTTACACTAAAGAAATGGCGGGAGAAAAAAACAACAGCGCTAGTGTGATTGGATACAACGCCGAGGGAGATCATTTTTGCACGGCCATTTACTTTAATGGGAGTTATTTTGGGATGAGGGTGAGATGATCTGCATTGGACCACAGCAAGTCCCCTCCTGCGATACATAACTAGCTGGCTGAGAAGCGAGGCTTTTTCCCTTACGCCTGCAGTGCAACAGCTGCTCTCCGCTTTGACCTTAATTATACCTTGTCAGAGTAACGAGTACTAATGTATATGTATGAGGGGCCTGCTTTATGCTTTTGACAACATTTTAGAAACAGAGGAAGCTGATGTCCATGAGAAATTACCCTAGAAGAATGAAGAGAAGGAGACAGGCTTGCGTACTATTCCCCATCATTGTTCTCTGACACAAAAGGCCATACGAAAAGTTATATGACATCCACATGTGTCCTACAATTCTATTTCTGTAAGACAGACAAATCGCTGAACATACATTATAAATATACCTACCTGGTCTGTAAAGGGTTGGTAGATCCTGAAACTGTCACTAGTTAGAAGGCAGCATACACCCAGAAGAGAGGGATGATGGGGTTAATGTCATGGTGGCTCACAGTGAATAATCCAATGCAGATTCTGCTTCCTCATCTTCCTTTAGATACACTCTGGACCTCCTAAGTGACAAAATCAGGATGGCACAGTAGAATCTGGCATAAAGGATCTTGGTGGTGGGATCTCTTCGTGTAGAAAGGTGGCTTTCAGCATAGAGGAACTCAGCAAAGAAGGAGTAGGCAAACAGAGAGTTAAGTTTACTTTAGGGAGTGTTAGTTTTAGGGTTGGGTTATAGGCAGGGCCGATGCTAGACTATTTTGCACCCTAGGCAGGACCAGCTACTTGTGCCCCCCCCCCCCCGCAAAAAAAAAGAAAAAAATTAAAAACTGTAGAAAATATTAAATCGACAAAACATGAAACTGCAACATTTCTTTTCATTTGCAAAAATAAGTGCCATACGATACCACCAGCACCAATATTAAAGACAAAAATCAGTGTCACGGACAGACTGTATCTGTGGCTGGCAGTGGCAGGGTGACAGTTGCAGTGAGTGGAGGATGATGGATCCACAGTCAGACAGATCCCAGGCTGAAATTCCCCAGGCATTGGGGGCAGATAAATCACTGTGACAGTAGGCAGCCCAGCTCACACACACAGAGTGAACACCTGAACTGAGGGATCCCACACAGTGACAGATCCGACACAACACACCAACACTGACACAGATCAGCAGGCCCAGCAGGCACTAGAAGAGCAGGCTGTGGGATTGTGATGATGTCATCACTCACTGACACATTGCACATGTGATGGATGGCCGGCCGGGTCACACAGTGATGAAATATCAGAGTCAGACATTACCTCAACCGCAGGTGCAGCTCCACCTCCGCTGATGAATGGGAAGAGAAGGGCTGGAACTCCAGACTGGTCAGCAGCCACCAGCCGGCTTGCAGTAAGGGACTGAGTCTGAGAGGAACGCTGGAAGAAGAAGCAGCTCAGCTGCTACACTGGCCTGAGACATCCGGCATCTTCCTCTGTCTTTTCTTCCTCCCCTCTGCCTCCCCTCCCCTCAGCTGAAGGATCATTCATGACATGACGGTGTCCCACACAGGGAGAGTGCCGGCCTGGGCTGCGCCCAGGCGCCCCTAGGTGGCAGTGCGCCCTAGGTGGCAGTGCGCCCTAGGTGGTTGTCTATAGGGAAAGGTAGTGTAAATGGGCTTACAAAGTTTTAAAGTGTGTTGAGTGGTTTAAAAAAATGTAATTCTATTCCAGTATGTATTCTTAACTCAGAGAAGTACCTTCTGTTGCTTTCAGCCTCCGATTGCATGGACTGTCACTTCCAATTATCCACATTCTTTTTTTTTTTTCCTTCTGTGATCCTATTGTAGGCAGGCGCTTACTTGAGGTGAAGACTTGGCTATGTTCTACCTCAGTTTGTTATCACTGAATAGTCTTTTGCTAATTAAATCTGTTTGTTCTATTTTGATGCCAGGCTGCCCAGGAGTTAGGAAGTGGTTAAAGAATATGTAAACACAACATTTCATGTTTCTGATATGTGCCTGCTGTACCATGTACATGTATGAACAAGTATCCTGTTCTCTTTGTATTGCTTCCTTTGTGTTAAATCCCTGGTGTTCCTTCCAGTCTCTCTGCTTTCCTATTAAAAACTGACTACACTAGGAATGATAGCACAGCATGGTCAGTTTTCTAGCTATGATGGGAACTCAGTCTGCTCTCCTCCAATGATCAGACCTGTCCTGACACCCCGCCCCCCTGCACAGCCATTCACTGGGAAGATCGGTACATTGCTGTTTCTCCTCCCCGGGCTCTTACAGTGCCTTGAAAAAGTATTCATACCCCTTGAAATTTTCCACATTTTGTAATGTTACAACCAAAAATGTAAATGTATTTTATTGGAATTTTATGTGATAGACCAACACAAAGTGGCAAATAATTGTGAAGTGGAAGGAAAATGATAAATGGCTTTCACATTTTTTTACAAATAAATATCTGAAAAGTGTGGCGTGCATTTGTATTTAGCCCCACCTTTCACTGCAATTACAGCTGCAAGTCTTTTTGGAGATGTTTCTACCAGCTTTGCACATCTAGAGAGTGACATTTATGCCCATTCTTCTTTGCAAAATAGCTCAAGCTCTGTCAGATTGGATGGAGAGCATCTGTAAACAGCAATTTTCAAGTCTAGCCACAGTTTCTCAATTGGAATTAGGTCTGGACTTTGACTGGGCCATTCTAACATATGAATATGTTTTGATCTAAACCATTCCATTGTAGCTCTGGCTGTATGTTTACAGTTGTTGTCCTGCTGGAAGGTGAACTCAAGTCTTTTGCAGACTCTAAGTGGTTCTAAGATTACCCTGTATTTTCCTCACATTTCCTCAAACTTAACCTATCCAAAACTGAGCTCCTGGTCTGCCCCCCCCCCCATCCTCTCCATCACTACTAACAACGCCACCATCTCTCCCACCCCACATGCCAAAGTCCTGGGTGCCACCCTGGACTCCCACCTCTCCTTCCTACCCCACATCCAACTGCTATCTAGATCTTGCAGGCTCCACCTCCGCAACATCTCCAAGATACACACATTCCTCACCCCAGACACCACCAAACAACTCATACACTCCCTCATCATCTCACGCCTGGACTATTGCAATTCCCTTCTCACTGGCCTACCCAAACGAACGCTATCCCCACTCCAGTCAATCCTAAACTCAGCGGCTAGACTCATCCACCTCACCAACCGCTCCACATCTGCCTCCCCCCTCTTCCAATCCCTTCATTGGCTCCCGATTGCCCAACGCATCAAATTCAAACTGCTAACTCTGACCTACAAAGCCAGTCACAACGCCGCCCCAAACTACATAACCAACCTGATACCCAAATACTACTCTACCCGTGCCCTCCGCTCCTCACAGGACCTCCTGCTCTCTAGCTCCCTGGTCTCCTCTTCCCACGCCTGATTGCAGGACTTCTCTAGGACTTCCCATATCCTCTGAAACTCCCTACCTCAACCCATCAGACTGTCACCTACCCTCCTCACCTTCAGGCGCACCCTGAAATCCCTCCTCTTCAGGGAAGCCTACCCCAACCTCACCTAACTCCTGACCTCACCTAACAACTAACCTCCTCCACTCCTCCCACCACTCCATCCCCCACAGCCATTTCCTCCTGTACCACCTTCCCATCCCTCCCTCCTAGATTGTAAGCTCGAAAAAGCAGGGCCCTCGAACCCCTCGTGTATTGTACAATGTATTGTATTGTTACTGTCTTGTCTCATGTTCTGTCCCCCTTGCTACTGTACAGTGCTGAGCATACCCTTTGGCGCTATATAAATACTGTATAATAATAATAATAATAATAATAATAATATTTGGCTCCATCCATTTTCCCATCAACTCTGACCAGCTTCCCTGTCCCTGCTGAAGAAAAGTATCTCCACAACATGATGCTGCCACCACCATGTTTTACGGTGGGTATGGCATGTTCAGGGTGATGTGCAGTGTTAGTTTTCCACCACACATAGCATTTTGCTTTTAGGCCAGAAAGTTCAATTTTGGTCCCATCTGACCAGAGCACCTTCTTCCACATGTTTGCTGTGTCCCCCACATGGCTTCTCTCAAACTTAAAATGCGACTTTATATGGCTTTCTTTCAACAATGGCTTTCTTCTTGCCACTCTTCCATAAAGGCCAGACTTGTGGAGTGTACCACTAATAATTGTCCTGTGGACAGATTTTCCAACCTGAGCTGTGGATCTCTGCAGCTCCACCAGAGTTAACATGGGACTCTTGGCTGCTTCTCTGAAAAATGATCTCCCTGCCCAGTCTGTCAGTTTAGGTGGATGGCCATGTCTTGGTAGGTTTGCAGTTGTGCCATACTCTTTCCATTTTCGGATGATGGATTGAACAGTGCCCTATGAGATGTTCAAAGCTTGGGATATTTGTTTATAACCTAACCCTGCTTTAAACTTCTCCACCACTTTATCCCTGACCTGTCTGGTGTGTTCCTTGGCCTTCATGATGCTGTTTGTTCACTAATGTTCTCTAACAAACCTCTGAGGGCTTCACAGAACTGCTGTATTTATACTGAGAATAAATTACACTCAGGTGGACTCTATTTACTAATTAGGTGGCTTCTGAAGGCAATTGATTCCGCTACATTTTAGTAAAGGGGGCTGAATATAAATGCACACCACATATTTCAGATACTTATTTGTAAAAAATATTGAAAAACATTTATCATTTTCCTTCCACTTCACAATTATGTGCCACTTTGTGTAGGTGCATCACATAAAATCCCAATAAAATACATTTACATTTTTGGTTGTAACATGACAAAAGGTGGAAAATTTCAAGGGGTATGAATACGTTTTCAAGACACTGTATGCAGCTGAAAATAGAGAGTATGTATAAATCACTTATAAAAAAGGAAAAAAGTATTTAAAATGTTTTTTTATTTCTATACACAAATGTTTTGCCTTTAATTTCTATTTTAAACTGAATGAGTTGTTTTACAAGGTGAGGGTTTACAATCACTCTGAGGTTGTGTCGGCTTCTGGGTATTCATAGCACTGCCCTCTTGTGGTGGACTATAAATCAAGGGGAAGCAACTTTGCTGTGTCCCTTAATGGGGAATTTCATGGTGGAATGCTGCCATATGTAGGACTGTTTTTTTTATTGGGGGCCCCCCCCCTTGGTGGGTACCCTGTAGGGGTACCAAAGTCGGATTCACCAGAAATGGACTTTATTCTATGGACTTTGCACTAATTTATAAGGTATGATGCTGGGCAGCCTGAAGTCAGAATTAACTAGAGAGTAATGTGTGGGAGAAATATACTCACCAGCCACTTTATTAGGTACACTTTGCTGGTGCCATAAAATCGTCCCCACACCATTACACCACCAGCCTGGATCCATGTTTTCATGCCGCTTACGCCAAATTCTGACCCTACCATCTGATTGTTGCAACTGAAATTGAATGCCCATTCTCCTCTGACCTCTGGCATCAACAAGGCATTTTCGTCCACACAACTGCCACTCACTGGATATTTTCTCTTTTTTGGACCATTCTTTGTAAGCCCTAGATATTATAGTTGTGCTTGAAAATCCCAGTAGATCAGCAGTTTTTGAAATACTCAGACCAGCCTATCTGTTACCAACAACCATGCCACATTCAAAGTCATTTAAAGTGTTACTAAACCCACAACAGTAAAATCAGTCTGTATATGCAGTAAAGCATGCTTGATATACTCATTGTGAAACCTAAGGGTTAATCCTCTGCATTGTGTAAAAAGGCTGTTTGATCCTGACTTCTCTGATCCTCCCCTACTTCCAGTGTTCACTTCTTATCTTCTGATAAGACATATTGTGTGGAGTCACTCTGCACATGCTCAATTTGGTGTGTATTGCTAGAGAGGTTTTTTTTTCTTGGGAGAGTGCATGTGATCAGCACAGGACCAATCTGCACTCTCCAGACAGAGGTCAGGGTTTCTGCATCCTCCTAGATCAAAATGAAAACTCCTCCTACAAGCTTTAACATGTGCTCTGCTGGACACTGATAGACGTCACAAGACTTCTATCTTCCACTTCTGCTCTAACTGCTGATGAGAAAAGGTATTTAGCAGTTTATATTTACTAAATAATGGCATATCCATGTTCTGTGTACTGTGGGAGACCAGATATAGTGAATGCAGGATTGTGGGTTTAGTAACACTTTAAATCCCCTTTCTTCCCCATTCTGATGCTCGGTTTGCAATTCAGCAAATCGTCTTCACCATGTCTAGATGCCTAAATGCATTGAGTTGCTGCCATGTGATAGGCTGATAAGCAATTTATGTTGCCAAGCAATTGAACACGTGTACCTATAAAGTGGTCTGTGAGTGCATGTGAAAGACTGTTCTATACAAAGTTATGAATTTCCAAATATGGTGCCTGGTCTCTTTATTTGTAAAGAGGTGCATCTAAGAACAGGGCTTAGAATGGGGATGAAGATGAGTAAGTGAAGATACATTACATAGGCCTAATGTGCAGGGGAGCGAAAGCAGTAGAGGCTATAATGCCATTGTTAGAGACAACAAGAGTAACACCAGCTGTTTATGCAGTCAGTCAGAAGGAGAATTTTTGGTGACATGCCAAGGGTGACGGAAGGCTCTGGTAGTGAGGGGGCCTGTGAGCTTGAATCCATCTCTGTCAGCCAGTGGCCCATATACAGTTGTGCTCAAAAGTTTACATACCCTGGCAGAAATTGTGAAATTTTGGCATTGATAATGAAAATATGACTGATCATGCCAAAAAATGCTCTTTTATTAAAAAATGATGATCGTATGAAGCCATTTATTATCAAAATAGTTGTTTGGCTCCTTTTTAAAGCATAATGATAACAGAAATCACCCAAATGGCCCGGATCAAAAGTTTCCATCCCCTGGAATGTTTGGCCTTGGTACAGACACACAAGGTAACACACGCGGGTTAAAATGCCAATTAGAGGTCAATGTCCCACATCTATGGCTTTTTAAATTGCAATTAGTGTCAGTGTGTAAATAGTCAATGAGTTTGTTAGCGCTTACATGGAAGCACTTACTAGGCTAGATACTGAGCCATGGGGATCAGAAAGGAACTGTCAAAAGTCCTGTGTAACAAGGTAATGGAACTTTATAAAGATGGAAATGAACATAACAAGATGTCCAATGCCTTGAATATGCCAATCAGTACTGTTAAATCACCTATTAAGAAGTGGAAAGTACAGGGATCTCTTGATACCAAGTCAGGTAGACCAAGAAAGATTGCAGCCATAACTGACAAAAGAATTGTCTGGGATTCAAAGAAAAACCGACAGGCAACCTCAAAAGAAATACAGGCTGCTCTGGAAAAAGATGGTGTGGATGTTTTTAAGGAGTATAAGTCTTGTAATGTCACTGGGTGTGAGGTGACATGTTGTGCTGTGCTTGTGGAATACGATACAGACTCAGCGGTACCACTCAGAATTGCTGCTGTCCACCGGCAGACCTTAAAGAGCAGCCAAAAATGAGGTGTTTACAATAAGGAAGTGAAATACATAGAAAGGGTTAATTGTGAATGCAGAATATGCTCGCCTCTAAACCGGAAAGCCACTTCACTGGTTAATTGTAAGGGTTTACAACCACTTTTAGTAATAAATATGTAGCATGGAAATCTATTTAGTACACACCCAAGGCAGGTCAATAAAACGGTTCTGCGTATACCTTGCTGCAAACAGACCTGCACGCTTACAAAAGCTTTCTTTTTTCTAAATGTCCTTGAATACATAGTAGATCAGGCGTACTTTTGTGTAATTTACAGATCTGTATCCTGTAAGGTGTTAAACCGACAGATCAGTAGCTCACAAGTGTGGATCCGCCGCTGCAGGTGCTGTCCCGCCATGTGAATAATTTCATTTGGAAAGTGCCAACAGAGTAAGCAATTTACAGCAAGATTTGTGCTATTTCAATAAATGGAAAATAAAGTATGGCAGCGGATAATAGCTGAGCAAATCTGATACATAATAGATTGCAGTAAAAAAAAAAAAAAGATACAAGCATATACTGTTGACATTGAATTCCACAAAGAAACAACGCCATGGTGACTGCAGTCTATGGGCTATATATGGAAGAATGCTCACACAAAGAAGTGATATCATCACCCTACAATCCTGCCTGTAAGAAAGCTGTTTTGCCCAGTTTGTTTAAAGAGAAATTATTATTTTTTGACTCAATACATTAGGAACATCAACCTAAAGCTGAACCCCAGGGCAACACCTAATTACACAGATGAAATGCATATAAGGGGTCTGTTTTACCTGCCAAAATATTAGTATTTCTGAGATTTAAAAGGTCCCATAAATAACCCAGCCTTGTCTGGCAAGGAAGATGACCTGGTTTTCGATACTACAGTCATGTAACTCTTACCAGTCTTGTCCCTCCCCCAGTCTGTGACTGGACAGTGAAGAAGAAGCGTCAGACTGATGATTAAGCTCATTTGCTCTCCCCCCACCTCACCCCCCAATCAGCATACTCCTCAGTAGCATGCACTGCAACACAACTTATTGGATCCTCACACTGCTTCACCCTTTCCCAGTCTCTGATCTGTTGAACAGTGGACTATGAGAGTTTCAAATTTAAATATTGGCATAAAATAAAATACATATAACAATGTATTAAAGAATAATTCTAGGCATTTGTATGTTATACATGTTTACACTGGACCTGCTTGGAGCAATGTAACTATGTATATTGCATACCTGATGGATACCCCCGGAAGCTGGAAATCACTAAAGTAGCCACCACTGCTCTCCACTTGATTCTGAAACCCATGCTGAGTGCCAGCTCTCCAACATTGTGAACACAGGAGGTTGGCCACTCCGTACAGGCGCTATTCAGAGAATGATATGCTTGGACTTGGATGAGGGAAAGAGCTTGACATCACCACCGTCTCCACCTTGTCCAATCAGAGAAGTCTTTGCATTCATTCACACAATGTGAGGCATTCTCTGAATAGTGCCTGTGTTGAGTGGCCAACCTACTGTGTTCAAAATGCATCAGGCTAGACACTCAGCATGGGACCTGAGAAGCAAGTGGAGATCAGTGGAGTAGCAGTTAAGGCAACCCATTGAAAATCAACCCAACACAGTACACCAAAAATTGGAAATGGTCCGTTTTTTGTACCGTACAACAGCACACAGCAGGTTCATGATAACCATCAGATCATAGGTATGCATGCTTGCATTGGCCCATCAATAGTGAGCAACATTGAAGAACTGGCCTGGGCGATCTTCTCTTCAGATTGGTCAGTCGGTAGACATCTTTAAAAGAAACACTGAGTCTATAGACATGCAATTGTCTACTGTATTTACTTAAATGGGCCAGACCATGGAATGGTCATCTTAGAGTTTATAGCTTTAAATGGAAAATATTGTTTCAGAGGTGCAAAAATCTTTTTCTCACTTTTTCTATTTAACAGATGTATGTCCAGTGTGAAATACAGATAAATTACATGGGTTTCAGGCTTTTACGAAGAAATCTTCTTACGTTGCCTTGGTAGCAAAAGCGGCAAAACATTTTCAAGGTCTCCGAACTAAAATGTTAAGTGCAAGCTGCTGTGTAATGATGGCCACTCATGAACGAGACAGCCATCCCTGGCTAGATCTCCTGCAAAGCTTTCTGACACTGTACCACTTCATTGTCATAGCTACAACACACAGCATAATCTGCAAGTCCTATGCAGTCCCAGCCTAATTGCAGTTCCTGAGAGTGCCTGGAGAGGGCGCTAGGGTTAAATTCAGGCCAGTGTATAAAAAAAGAGATCAACCCAACACAGCACTCACAATATTATTTTCTTCAGTCCTCCCTAACTTTTTCCTTCCATCCTTGCTCCTTCCTTTCTTTTCTTCTTGCCCTACCCTTTTACTGACTTCTATTATCCGTTTTTTTTCTTAGTTTCTCTTTTCCTTCATTTCTTCCTGCCATCATTTTCCTTTACTCACTTCAATTGTCCCATTATTGCTCACTTCCTCTTTTCAACTTCCTTTCACCCTCCATCCTCCTTTTCTCCCTTCCTTACTTTGCTTCCTTCTGTGATCCCTTTAGTCCTTCCTTCCTTCCTCCATTTACTTGTTCCATTCTTTCTTCCTCCCTTCTGTCCTTTCTTCCTTTCTTTCTCCAACCCCCCCCCCCTTCCCATTCTCCATTTACTTGTTCCCAACTTCTTTTTTTCCCTCCTCCTTTCCCATTTCCTCCCTCCCTTCCTTCCTACCATTATTTTCCTTCTTTCCTTTTTTCTCTTCCCTACCTCTTTACTTACTTCCATCATCTTTCCCTTCTCCTTTCTTCCCTCCCTTACCTTTTCCTTCTTTGCATCACCCCTTTACTCCTTCTTTCCTTTACTTCTTCCTTCCTTTTTTCTTCCCTCCATATTTACTTGTTGTGGCACGATTCCAGGGTTTCTAACCTACACAAGGTGATATATGCGGTCATCATGCAGTCATTGAACCACAAGGTGAATAGAGGAGAAGACAAGAGTCTTTCAGCAGCACAGTGGTAAGAGAACCAAGCAGAGTCCTGACTTCCTTCCCTTTCTATCTTCCCTACCCCTTTACTTACTTCCATCATCCATTTATTTGTTACTTCCTACTTTGTCTTCTCCTTCCCTCTTTTCAACCTTCCTTTCTCCTTTCCTCCCTTTCTCACCTCTTTACTTTCTTTCATCCCTTTACTTCTTTTTTATTTGCTTCTGTAGGGATCTGTTGCCATCTACTGTTAGCTGCTAATATCACAGTGTTATGGATAATTATGTAATACCACTTCCTGTCTCTGGGATGGGCTTTGGAACATGGTCATATACACACAGGGGCTGCTATGCTGCTGTATTTTCACCCAGATCAGAAGCAGAGACTATTGTGCAAGTATTCCTGTTCTTGCTGCCCATAACTTCTTGATCTGTATCCTATAGACATACAAATCTCTGTCCTATTGTTATTATTTCATATGTACAGTGCCAGATAGCTAGGTCTGTCCTACTGTATGTGTGTACTGGTCACCTTTAGTATATTAGTAAGTGGACCTGTTTATTGCAACAGCATTTACATGCAGCCCCGTTTTTTTAGTCAATCCTAAAATCTGGAACTGGTCTGGGATGATATAGCTAGTTTTAGTTTAGGATTCAATAACCAGCATAGACTAGAGCCAGAGTATTAGGCATCCAACAGCCATTTCTGGTAGTCAGAGGTCGGTTGCATGTCAGAATAAT
Organism: Staurois parvus; assembly: GCF_062004578.1. Classification (NCBI taxonomy): domain Eukaryota; kingdom Metazoa; phylum Chordata; class Amphibia; order Anura; family Ranidae; genus Staurois; species Staurois parvus. The sequence goes on along the minus strand of NW_028318045.1, from coordinate 6,508,164 downwards.
TACTACTAGAGAGGGATTAAAGCGCAAAGTAGTAGACTGAATCTGAGTTCCAGTGCCACACCACGGTTTCTGCGTGTGATGGGCTGTGTTACAGGCTAGTTAGACAGCAGTAGGAAGGTCTCCCCACTGCCGTTGATTTTGACTTCAAGTCTCTGACACTAAGGCACCATTCAGAATGGGTGGACCCGTCAGCGGATCCACTTGCTCAGCGGGCATCTCTCCACTGATCCCCACTGAGCAAGTGGATGACAGGTCTGTGTCCACGCCATTGCTGCAGAGTGGACACACAGACACAGCCCACTGTTTCTATAGGCAGCCAGATGGAAACGGGCCGCCTGTCTGTTTCCACCCGACTGTCATCTGATCCGATCCGCCAGACAGATGGGGAACGGATCCCCATCCATCTGTTTTTAGCGTACAGGTTCAGATCAGATGCTGGCGGGTGTCAGTTGACACAGGTCCGTTGACACCCACCAGTCCACAGAGGGCTATGTATGGTCCAATCGGGTCCACCTGAAAAACTGACAGATGGACTCAATTGGACCATCAGTGTGAAAGGGACCTAAGGCAAACACCGCATTGCAATCAAACAGGTTTAGTGAAATATCCTTTTTGGGGAGGGACATTTTTCATAGCCCCCCCTCCCCCCACAAAAAAAACAAGCTACACTTCCTTCTGTCATTCCTTTACTTCTTCCATCGCCTTTCTTCTCTTCCTTCCTTCTTTCCTTCCCCTTTTGTCCTTCCATCCTCCCCTTACTTGTTCCATTCTTCCTTCCTCCTTTCCCTCCTTCCTTTTTTTCTTCTCCCTTCCATCATTCCATCCTTTCTTTACTTGTTCCTGACTCCTTTCCTCCTCTTTTCCCATTTCCTTTCTTACTTCCTGACATCCTTTTCCTTACTTCCACCCTTCCTCTTCTCCCTTCTCTACCCCTTTACTTACTTCTATCATCCCCTTATTTCTTACTTCCTCTTTTCCTCCTTCTTTCCATCATCCCTTTACTTGTTCCCTACTCCTTTCCCTCCCTCCCTCCCTCCCTCCCTCCCTTCCTTCCTTCCTTCCTTCCTTCCTTCCTTCCTTCCTTCCTTCCTTCTTTGTCCTTCCTTTCCCTTTCTCTCCTAATCCTTTACTTACTTCCATCCTTCCTCTTCTCCCTTCTCTACCCCATTGCTTACTTCTATCATCCCCTTATTTCTTACTTCCTCTTTTTCCTCCTTCTTTCCATCCTCCCTTTACTTGTTCCCTACTCCTTTCCCTTCCTTCCATCTTTTACGTCCTTTCCCTTTCTCTCTTCCCTATTCCTTTACTTACTTCCATCCTTTCTTCCTTCCTCCTTTCTTCTTTTTCTACCTTCCGTACCCTTTTCCTTCTTTGCATCATTCCTTACTGCTTCCTTCCTTTATTTCTTCCTTTGTTGTATCCCTTTCTTCATTCTTCCTTTCATGTTTACTTGTGGCAGGATTTCACACAGCAGGGTTCTTAACCTACTGTGACACATGCAGTCATTGAACCACAAAGTCAAAAAAGCTAAAGCTACAATGTGCAGAGTCTTTCAGCAGCGCAGTGGTCAGAACACCATGCAGAATCCTGATTTATGTGGATCACAATTTCAGAACTTTAAATCACATTGTACAGTGTAATATACAGTTGCATGTATTGTTGTTTTGCCAAGCATCATGCTGTTTTGCTTTTATACCTCCATTATGAAGGGATCTCATAAACATTCCAAACTGATCTCAGACTTGAGAATTCCTGACTTTAGCACAGTTGCAGTACTTCCTGAACAGGATTGGAAGTTCACCGGTTGAACTTACTTGTTGACTGGAGTTTTGTTGTAAATTGTATCCATATCTACGATGTCTTTTGTGCAACAATAAAACTAAAGTCATTATTGTTAGCACAAAACTGTGCTGTGTGGTCAGTCTGCAGCTGTATTCAAGCGGACAGATGGCAAATTCTTAAAAGTTCCCGAGATCATAGCAGGAAATGGCTGCGGAGCCGTCTCCACTTTTCTGCTAACTCAGGCTGTAAGAGGAGGTCAGTGGTGGCTCATACATACATTCATACGATTACCCAAACAAAACACACAGATGCAGTGACAGTTAATCTGCTCCGAGGCATCCGGAGAGCAGAGCTCTGCCAGCCGACCAGCACATAACATAATGGGCTTTTTTCAGCTGTCACTCAGAGGAAATTATTCCGCAGAAAGTGTTGGAATGTGTCAGAATTTTTATGCAAATATTTTATGCAGAGATTTGCATATTTAAAGGACAATTCCAGCCAGATCATTTGTACTTGCAAAGCCAAACTAAATACATTTAGTTTACTAAAGAACTGTATATTATAGACAATCAACTTCATAAAAATGAAATATTATATTTCAAATTTTTTTCATTCTTTTTTCAATGTCAATGATGCTGATCTATGCCACCTCTTTGCAGCTACTTCCTGTCTACATGCACTACAGCCAAAGCTGCATGAAATTTCTCAGGGCTGGTTTCTTTATGGTGACCACAATGGAATATGCCTGTGCAATATGAGATCAAACAGCCACCTATAGTCTTGAGAAAGGAAGGAAAAAAGGAAAGATAGAAGGAAGGAAGGAAGGAAGGAAGGAAGGAAGGAAGTGTAGCACTCATTCCCATAGGAGGTGCTGGATTTCAGGTATTTTCCCCCACAGAGCATCCAGAGCCAGGCAACAGGAGTTTGCACACTCCAAATGGCTCCATAAAAAAGTCTAGTGGTTTTGGTGTTTGTTTTATATTTGTATAAAACTTGGATAGGGGTGGGTTGTCCAAAACTGAAGAACTTAGATAACTCTTGATAATGTCTTTGGCTGCTAGGAATTGACTTAAGTCATGTTGATGGGAACGATGTCATGGGAATGATGATGCAGCTTAAAGAATATCATAAAGGTTCCAAACTAGCTGAGGCTGATAAAGGGTGTGAGGGTTCCAGCTTCTCCTGCTCTGTCGCTCTCTCTTCTGGCCTTTCTTCTGCCCAGGGACAGAACCCCCCAGCACAGGGGTCCCTCCAGGTGATCAGGCCCTGGACTCTGCTCCCTGACTGCTAGGCTCCTGAGTAGTTAAAGCGATAATAAAGGTTAATTTTTTTTTGCAAAATAACAAACTTGTCCATACTTAGCGGCTGTGTGCAGAGTTCCCAAGCTGCTGCTCTGTGTGTCCATTCATGCATGGAGCTGTGGCTTAGCCAATGGCTCCCACTTGCTGTCTCAGCCAATAAGGAGACCGAGACCCGGGACAGCCAAGGCTGTTTGCATCGATGGATCGCGATGGGGCTCAGGTAAGTAATAAGAGGGCTGGGGGCACTGCTGCACACAGAAGGTTTTTTACCTTCATGCATAGAATGCATGAAAGTAAAAAACCTTAAGACTTTATAACCACTTGGGGTTGTTCCCCCACCTACTGAGCCTTTCCTCCTCAAGGTTTGGTGGGGACTCCATAAATATTCAGGTTGCAATCTCTGCACCTCCACCCACTAAATTCTGGAATTATCCATGAAGTTCCAGAAAACAGGTGGAGGTAGCAGAGTTACATCCCTTGGAGCACTCAGCAGTCAAAAAACAAATTAGCTCCTGCTCTTCTACCTTAAAAGGAGTCAAACTAAATTTACCTCACCTAGCATCTAGGAGGGTGCTAAGGAAGGAAGGAAAGAAGATCACCAGGGATTATTTTACTGAAAGCTTAAAATCAAAATAAGAGCTAAAGTTGGGCTTTAAAGGGGCAGCCACGTCCCCTCTGTCAGCTGTTGCTGCATGTATGGACGTTTGTGGTGTGTTGCAGCTTCAACAGGAATGCCGTTTGTAGGGTGATAAGTCTAGGAAAACTGGAAATTTTTCTGTATTGCTAGATTTAACCTCTATTGAGGGGCTCATTCACACCACAATGTGCAAAAGAGATAATGCATGTCCATTAATGTGTTTTTTACACATTGAAATGAGCTTTAACAAAACTTGTCTTTTCTGTGGGTCACTTCAAGGGTCAAAGTTTTGCAAAAGACTGGTGTGAACAGGTCATACACTGTTTTCTATGGGGAGTGGGAGGATTTACTAAAACTGGAACACTCAGAATCTTGTGCAGCTGTGCTTAGTAGCCAATCAACTTTTTCAATTAAGCTTTGACAATAAACCCTGCATGCTAATTGGTTTCTGTGCAGAGCTGTTCCAGATTTCGTATTCTCCAGTTTTAGTAAATCTCCCCCTATGTGTCATTGATCAATGCAGCTCACCAGACAAGGTGTGAAGGAGCCCTTATTGCTTGTGTCTGCTACCAAGACATTGTTGTGCTGATCCTTCATGCTGGTAAATTCTTGTGCTTTGTTTCAAACTGTTCCAGAATTTTACTTCCCCTTTAAGTAACCTTTAACTGTCTCCAGTGACTCTGACTACCAGTGAACCCTTGTTACAGTATATGCTGTCCCAAGGACTTACAACCTGTTAACTGCTATTAAAAGCACAACATTAACATTCTTGCCAATTACCTATATGTTCCAGCAAAGAGGTTGTTCTTTCAGCATGCTGGAGCACAGCTGACTCCAGGTTACGAGCTAAATACCCGGGAGGGAGCTCACTGTTAAGGTCCCCTGTAAAACATTAATGACCTCAAGCTTGCACCATGGATTACAATTACTGGGCCCATCCTGAATTATTCACAGGCTGGGCTCAGCATGCACGGCGTGCGGTGCAGCATCTGCCAGTATGTGATATCTTACTATTGATTTGCCTTTCTCAGACCCCTCTAGCCATGAACAGCTAGACCATGGGGAATGCAGAAAAGGACAGCAGGTGGGGGGAGGTTAGAAATAAGTTTTGGAGGAGCTCCTGACACATGAATTGTAATGATCTGACTCAGTGAAAAGTGGCTGTGAATGAGACACTTTTTGTCTTTAGAGACAGACGTACTAACAATCTCTGTTTTCATAGCCTTACCTTCACTACTCTGGTGCATCAGTTGCATACAGTGTCTAAGTATTACTGTGCAGTCCAATAGGATGCTCTAAATAATGTAACAGACCTGTTTAGATATGCCCCTTCAATATTTTTTGACTATAGGTCTGTGTGAAGGGTGTTACAATTAAACAGATATTCCAGCACAGAGCACTGGAGTAGAACAGGCAAATTTTTTACAGACTTATTGGTGTGATAAGTTTACATGGTGTCCCTTCAACTTAAAGGGGAGGCGAGCCAGACTGTGTGTGTCAATGGCGCACACAGCCCAGCTCTGGAAGGAGCCCACACATCTGTCCCCATAGCAAGAGGAGGAAGAGCAAAGATCACTGGCGGGGGGACCCCAGAAATGCAGGTGAGTATAAACAAACAGTGTTGTCAGGCTGTTACAGAAAATGGAAAATCAACTAGCAGGACCAACAAGTACTAAAACAATGCTACATAAGAGACTCTGAAAACAAAAACCAAACTATAATCCTAGTGCCAGACTGCATCATAAATGCAATTGTTTTATTTTGCTCATAGTTCAGTAAAACAAAACCCAGATCAAACCCATAACCTTACTTCTTAAACCACCTAATCCCCAAGGGTAACACCAGCACTAAGCAAAATGTATTATTATAAAGGCTGTAAATACTAAATGTAGCACCCTCCTAGTCAGCTACAGGGAGCTAGAATTGTTAGCTAGGAGGGCTGAGTAGCAGCCTGGTGTGATAGTTAGCAGGGTCAAATTATGGTCAGAGCTTAGAGGCTCTGCAGACCAGCTCTCAAAGACTTCCCCCTGCACTAGAACTTTGGAGAGAGATCTAGAAGCAGTGGGTGGAGGTGAGGAGTGGCTGGTCTTGGTAAGGGGCCAGGACAGCCTTTAAGAGTATCTGAGCCTGATCAGCAGCAGGAGAGTTGGAGGAGAGTTCAGGTGAAAGATGGAGAGGAAGTGAGGCTGGAGACCAGGAGCCTGGGAGGGGGCCCAGATGGGAAGGGACTCACCTCAAGGCAAGAACCTTGGAAAGATAAAAGCTTGGAATTTTACCGGCCTACTGATAGAGGATCACCTGTGTGTCAGCTAGATGGCCTGGTAGCAGCCACTGACCCTTAAGCAACACAGAAGAAGGACCAAGTTAGTAGACCTGCACCCCCTGGGCCAGATAGGGGAAGGAGCACTCTAGTGGGAAATCAGATTAGCGACTACACGGGACTGTCTTATCTCCTAAGTGACAGGCACTGGATCCCCTGCTCATGGATTTCCCTCAGAAAGCTGGATGAGAGGAGGATTCATCTAGGGTCTGGGTGGTACATCTGGAGACACTGGCTAGCTCTCCAAGAAGAGGATTTTACTGTAAAACACTTGTTTACAGTTCCAGGGAGTTGTCCTCGATTTCATAGTTCCATTGGGCATCCTATACACCCCTAACCTTATCCCAGTTCAAATCCCCTAATAAAACTTCAAAACAAAGCTCAAGGACTGGTTACTATCTGCTGGATGCATGTTGATGTGGAAATGCATGTTGCCTGGCTGTGCAAGTCAGTAGGGGGACCCAAAAATCTAGTGACGCCTAAGGGGGTAGTGCTACATAGAAAATCACACCAATAAATATCACACTGAAAATACCATTGCATTAAAATTGTAATGTGATAAAAGCATTTGTGCCAAGCTATCAATATTGAAATGTTTGCATTCAACCCTGTACTCCAAAGTGAAGTGATCTTAACTCGTCTGAGATGTTTTAACTGTTGCTTAGACATTATGAGACTATTGTACACAGTTACGTATAGTTAATCTGGTTGAAAAAAGACACAAGTCCATCCAGTTCAACCACCAGTTTTAGAGCCAGTTCACACTACATGCAGTCCAGTGCATTTTTTATCTACATCAAAAATGCATTGACAGTAGGTTACATGGTTTCCAATGGCATAGTTTACACCTGTGCAGTAAGTTCCAGTGCTTACTAGTTCCAGAAAAAAAAATAGAACATGTTGCATTTTTACTGCACTGAACTGAACCTAAACGCACCAAAACCGCACTGGAACGCACATATCCTTATTTAAGTTGAAGAAAAAGAGAGAGGAGAAAAATAAACCAAAATGCATAAAAAAAAGCATGAAAAATGCACCAGAATGCGTCAAAAACGTGAACCAGCCCTTAGTCTTTATAACAGTTACTTTGTTTTAAAAAGGACCTTCCATGCCCCCCCAAAACAAATACACCGTCAGAAAAAAAAATTCCCATATACCCCAGACATTTGTGGAATGCATAGATGAACTAATTTGAAGGTATTGACATCCCAGAATATTTTTATCTAGAAATGCAACATCATTTAACAGGACTTTAATGGTATCAAAGAAATTACACTGAACCTGTTTAAAACAAATGTACCGTATCTGTTGCATTAAAAAGCCATAAAACACAATTGGTTAAAGCTCCTGTTTGCTGAAACTCAAAAAAGAAAACAATACAAATTGTGCTTCATACAATAGTTAAAATTACACCATCACCCTGTACCACACAGGTATTTTGATATATCAGCAACAGATTATATTGGTACATGTTGGGAGGAGCACAATCTTTCAATGTGTTTCGTAGACCTTGTGTCCTTTTCTTTAAGGAGATATGAGGTATTGGTACATATACACATATATAGCTCCCACACCCAGGGCTGCAGGGGGCATACAATGGGATGCTATCTATAGAATTGGTGCAATATTAATATTAAGTTGACCACAAGGTACCACTCCCACAGAGAGCTAGATTGGCATCCAAGTTTTTATACACTATCATTAAAAATTCCTGGGGTCACTTTCACTGCCCAAAGATCCATACAATAAGAAAATGTAAGTTCTTAGACATGAAAGTCCAAGTAGTTGTTGTGTCTCAACATCAGGGCAAGCACATCTAGTTGTCCATGGCAATCCTGAGAATCATCCAGGACCAACCATCCCATATGTAGAGAGCCAACCCGAAAAAAAAAAAATTTTGGCCAGACTCCTAGCAATAGTGGAAGCTCAAATCCCATGAGAATGCACTCTTGCAATGGAATGGAGCGCATTATTGTGGTATTTCGAGCTCCCAGAAGAGAAGCAAGGGAGGACCTCTGAGGTGTGGTCCTTTACAGGCAGGTGGCACAGAAGGTTAGATTGTTGTAACAATGACTAGCAATGTCATGTGGCAGTGGTTCCTAAGTCTGTTCTGGCACATACAACAGTTTGTATATACAGTGCTCAGCAAAAATGAGTACACCCCTTTTGAAAAGTAAGGTTTTAATCAATATCTCACTGAACACAAGAACAATTTCCAAAATTTTACAAAACTGAGTTTTATAAAACATTTGTTTAGCTCATTACATAAAAGTAAGGTTAATAATATAATTTAGATTACAAAATCTTCAGTTTTACTCAAATTAGTTGATGCAAAAATGAATACACCCAACAACCAAAATTACTACATCTAGTATTTTATATGACCTGCATGACTTGTAAGGACATCACCAAGTCTTCTAGGCATGGAATGACAAAGTTGGCGATGTACTGCAACATCTATCTTGTTCCATTCTTCAAGAATGACCTCTTTTAGAGCCTGGATGCTGGATAGAGAGTGATGATCAACTTGTCTCTTCAGAATTCCCCATAGGTGTTCGATTGGGTTCAGATCAGGAGACATACTTGGCCACTGAATCACTTGCACCCTGTTCTTCTTCAGAAATGCAACCGTAACCTTAGACATGTATTTTGGATTATTCTCATGTTGGAAAAGTGCACGACGACCAAGGGCACGGAGTGATGGTAGAATCTTTCTTTTCAACATAGAGCAGTACATCTGTGAATGCATGATACCATCAATGAAATGCAGCTACCCAACACCAGCAGCATTCATGCAGCCCAACAGAAGGACACTGCCACCACCATGGTTTACTGTAGGCACCATGCACTTTATTTTGTACTCCTCACCTTTGTGACACCATACAGTTTTGAAGCCATCAGTTCCAAAAACATTTATCTTGATCCAGAGGCGGACTGACAACTCATGGGGCCCCCGGGCAATAGGGGATCATGGGGCCCCTGTGTCCTTGCCCAAACTCAAAAAAGCCTATGAAAAAGGTACCAGGGGCATCTCATGGGGCCCCCTACTGACCCGCGCCCTTGGGCAGTGCCCGAGTTTCCAAATGGTCAGTCCACCCGTCTTGATCTCATCACTCCAGAGTACAAAGTCCCAGTAGTCTTTTTCAGCATGTGCCCTGGCAAATTCTAGGCAAGCTTTTTTGTGCATGGGCTTTAGGAGAGGCTTCCTTCATGGACAACACCCATGCATGCCATTCCTCTGCAGTGTACACCGTATTCTGTCATGGGAAACAATCACCCCAGTTTGGCTTTCTACTTCTTTAGCTAACTGCAGTGAACGTGCATGGCGATTTTCTTCAACCCTTTTCATCAGAAGACGCTCCTGTTGAGGTGTTAACTTCTGTGGATGGCCTAGACGTTTCTGTGGGATGGTTGCAGTTCCATCTTTGTTAAATTTTTGCATCGCTTTTGCTACAGTATTCTGACTTGTAGCCTTCACCCTTCTTGTGTAAAGAAATTATTTTCTTTCTCAGGCCTTGTGACATTTCTCTTCCATGTGGTGCCATTGCTAACAGCATGAAATGGGAAGGGGCTTTCTTTGTTAAGTAACGCCCTTTTATTATTAACTGTCTTCTGGACACCTGTTTAATGAATACTCTGAGCTTTGACTCACCTGTAGTTGAATTCTTGTTAATTAGTATGTCGTCTAAAATTCAGCTTTGCTCCTAAGACTTTCATTGGGGTGTAGGTATGTTTGCAACATGGTCTTGAATTAAATTTATTAGAAAAAATATTTTATTGTGTGTGCACATTAACAAATCTTGTTTTCAATCAATGGTCCGCATTTGTGGGAGTATTTTGTAGTATAGTATCCCATAGAAAATGTTGATTCTGAGAGGAAAGGAAAGGTTTTTTGACAAATCTGTTGGGCTGTATTCATTTATGTTGAGCACTGTATGTATCTAAGATGTGTAACTGGCTCTTTGGTTGTTGCTGCTCTGCTTTACTAGTGTGAAGATTCACAAAAGAGAGAAGAAAATGTAACTAGATTAAAAAAAAAGCTAAAAAGGAATAAAGCTCAGAAAATAACTTACAGGTGGAATAAATGTGAAAAGGTGAATTTAGGCTTTGGAATTAGCTGAGCACAAACTTTACAAATTATTCCATTTTGCGTTATCTGGGTGCACAAGGAGCCCTTCTACAGGATAAATTCCGCTATCTTTGTAGTGCATTCATTCAGCAAAGGCAACTTTTCAGAGTAGTCAGAAGGACAAAACTTTCTGCATTCTTCACGTTTCCCTTCGGACTCCCTTTCCTTATCACTCAGCTTACAAACATTAAAAGCATAACCGAGTTTGCCCTGTCCAGCCAGTTTTCTGCTACCAAGAAGGGCTACAGTCAGCAGCTTAGGGAAATCATCACAAGCTTTTTAATTATAATTTCTGTCTGGATAAAAGAGATGGTAACAGGAGGCCCAGTAAATGGATTAAAGGCTTAGGAACAAGTAAAGACACTTCTCCCAATTTTTTTTCTGAATAACTATGTAGCCTGTGGTGTAAATCTATGCCTAGCTAAATTAGTCTTCCAAAGTCAGACGATAATTGTCCATTTGGCAACTCACTTGACCCACTATAGTGGAACTGCAAACCAGTTAAGGCAAATGTATAGCATTTTTATGTTTTCTTTGCTTGTATATGGATATCTTATAAATGCATCAATGTTACAAAAAAACCCAAAACAACTTTTTTTCTATTTAAAGTATCTAATGATGCTATACATATATGTGGGTGCACATGTAATTATTTATTCCATACACATGCTCTTCTTCCTACTTTGCAGCACAACATAATTGTCCTGTTTTACTGATCCTTTTCAAAATGCAAGTCTACTGGGGTTGATTAAGTAAAGGAAAATTGGCTGTTCCCATTACAAGAGAATTTTCACTTTGGAAAGGGAGTTTTCTCTTACTTTAGTGAATGCGGTGAAAGTTCATCTTACAAGGAATACTAAATAGGTGCAAAGAAAAAAACATGTATTTTGGCTTGCACTCAAATGGATGATGGAAGTCAGCAGGGTTTCACCTCATTGACTAAGATAAAGGCAGGTATACATGGGCCAAATATCTCTGTGAGTAAACCATGGTTTTTTGCAATGGTCTGACTGATCAAACTAATTTCTCTGCAAACGGTAAAGCTCACATTCCCTGCTGTCAGACCTCTGCAGAGTGACCACTGCTTTCTCACAGACAGTAAGGATCACATTCTGTGGCTGCTGGCATAGAACAGGTTTTTCTACTTAAGCTATAGCTACTTTTTAAGAAAAATTAACTGTAGGAATTTGAAGACATTTTGCTTTGATGTACCTGGAACATATTTTAAGTTTAATTGGGCTCTAATTATATTTTCTATAATTTAAATATTTTTATAAATAAAACCTGACCAATGTTCAAATAACAGCATCCTGACTCATATCTCATAATGCTCTTAGTTTTTTTTGTAAAATACATATTTTTCTGGTGCAATCGGACAGGAAAACACAACAATACAAGGACATTGCTCTGATGATCTTTGCTGAATAGGAAGAGAATGTTTAGGCAGAGCTGCTGATTGCAACATCAACACCTGTAATCATCTTTAGCGTGATGACATCTTCCTTCTGATGGCCCATTTTCAAAGAAAGTATGTTTTAAAGTGAGGTATTAGCTCATTAGAAATATCTGCAGTATTTTTTTATTTTCTGAGGTGGACAGGATATAACATTCAATAAGTAACGTCTGGACGGCAGCCACACAGCACAAGATGTTCATAACCCCGTGTCATTAGATTGTAACTCTGTGTAGTGCTATCTCCCTTATATTGTAAAGTGCTGCACAAACTGTTGGTGCTGTATAATAATAACAATTTTAAGCTTCCTGACATTTATTCTGCCTGCAGCACCCTGCAAAGCATTACATGTATATACAGTCAGGTCCATAAATATTGGGACATCGACACAATTCTAACATTTTTGGCTCTATACACCACCACAATGGATTTGAAATGAAATGAACAAGATGCGCTTTAACTGCAGACTGTCAGCTTTAATTTGAGGGTATTTACATAAAAATCAGGTGAACGGTGTAGGAATTGCAACAGTTTGCATATGTGCCTCCCACTTATTAAGGAACCAAAAGTAATGGGACAGAATAATAATCATAAATCAAACTTTCACTTTTTAATACTTGGTTTCAAATCCTTTGCAGTCAATTACAGCCTGAAGTCTGGAACGCATAGACATCACCAGACGTTGGGTTTCATCCCTGGTGATGCTCTGCCAGGCCTCTACTGCAACTGTCTTCAGTTCCTGCTTGTTCTTGGGGCATATTCCCTTCAGTTTTGTCTTCAGCAAGTGAAATGCATGCTCAATCGGATTCAGGTCAGGTGATTGACTTAGCCATTGCATAACATTCCACTTCTTTCCCTTAAAAAACTCTTTGGTTGCTTTTGCAGTATGCTTTGGGTCATTGTCCATCTGCACTGTGAAGCGGCATCCAATGAGTTGTGAAGCATTTGGCTGAATATGAGCAGATAATATTGCCTGAAATACTTCAGAATTCATCCTGCTGCTTTTGTCAGCACTCACATCATCAATAAATACAAGAGAACCAGTTCCATTGGCAGCCATACATGCCCACGCCATGACACTACCACCACCATGCTTCACTGATGAGGTGGTATGCTTAGGATCATGAGCAGTTCCTTTCCTTCTCCATACTCTTCTCTTCCCATCACTCTGGTACAAGTTGATCTTGGTCTCATCTGTCCATAGGATGTTGTTCCAGAACTGTGAAGGCTTTTTTAGATGTCGTTTGGCAAACTCTAATCTGGCCTTCCTGTTTTTGAGGCTCACCAATGGTTTACATCTTGTGGTGAACCCTCTGTATTCACTCTGGTGAAGTGTTCTCTTGATTGTTGACTTTGACACACATACACCTACCTCCTGGAGAGTGTTCTTGATCTGGCCAACTGTTTTGAAGGGTGTTTTTCTTCACCAGGGAAAGAATTCTTCGGTCATCCACCACAGTTGTTTTCCGTGGTCTTTCGGGTCTTTTGGTGTTGCTGAGCTCACCGGTGCGTTCTTTCTTTTTAAGAATGTTTCAAACAGTTGTTTTGGCCATGCCTAATGTTTTTGCTATCTCTCTGATGGGTTTGTTTTGTTTTTTCAGCCTAATGATAGCTTGCTTCACTGATAGTGACAGCTCTTTGGATCTCATCTTGAGAGTTGACAGCAACAGATTCCAAATGCGAATAGCACACTTGAAATTAACTCTGGACCTTTTATCTGCCCATTGTAATTGGGATAATGAGGGAATAACACACACCTGGCCATGGAACAGCTGAGAAGCCAATTGTCCCATTACTTTTGGTCCCTTAATAAGTAGGAGGCACAAATGCAAACTGTTGTAATTCCTACACCGTTCACCTGATTTGGATGTAAATACCCTCAAATTAAAGCTGACAGTCTGCAGTTAAAGCACATCTTGTTCGTTTCATTTCAAATCCATTGTGGTGGTGTATAGAGCCAAAAATGTTAGAATTGTGTCGATGTCCCAATATTTATGGACCTGACTGTATGTATACTGTGCACAATTTCTGCAAACACAAATAGAAAAACTTTTGAACAAATATATTAAAGTGTTACTAAACCCAGGACTCTGCATTCACTATATCTGGTCTCCCACAGTACACAGAACATGGAAGTGCAATTATTATAGTAAATATAAACTGCTACAGTGGGGATCGAAAGTTTGGGCACCCCAGCTAAAAATGTTTATAAATGTGCATAAAGAAGCCAAGGAAAGATGGAAAAATCTCCAAAAGGCATCAAATTACAGATTAGACATTCTTATAATATGTCAACAAAAGTTAGATTTTATTTCCATCATTTACACTTTCAAAATAACAGAAAACCAAAAAATGGCTTCAAAGTTTGGGCACCCTGCAGAATTTATAGCATGCACTGCCCACTTTGCCAAGCTGAGACCTGCCAGTGTCATGGATTGTTCTCAATCATCGTCTGGGAAGACCAGGTGATGTCAATCTCAAAGGTTTTAAATGCCCAGACTCATCTGACCTTGCCCCAACAATCAGCACCATGGGTTCTTCTAAGCAGTTGTCTAGAAAACTGAAACTGAAAATAGTTGACGCTCACAAAGCTGGAGAAGGCTATAAGAAGATAGCAAAGCATTTTCAGATGTCAATATCCTCTGTTCGGAATGTAATTAAGAAATGGCAGTCATCAGGAACAGTGGAAGTTAAAGCAAGATCTGGAAGACCAAGAAAAATATCAGACAGAACAGCTCGCAGGATTGTGAGAAAAATAATTCAAAACCCACGTTTGACTGCACGATCCCTCCAGAAAGATCTGGCAGACACTGGAGTTGTGATACACTATTCCACTATAAAGAGATACTTGTACAAATATGGTCTTCATGGAAGAGTCATCAGAAGAAAACCTCTTCTACGTCCTCACCACAAAAATCATCGTTTGAACTTTGCAAATTAACATATAGACAAGCCTAAAGCATTTTGGAAACAAGTTCTGTGGACCAATAAGGTTAAAATTTAACTTTTTGGCAGGAATGAGCAAAGGTACGTTTGGAGAAGAAGGGGCACAGAATTTAATGAAAAGAACCTCTGTCCAACTGTTAAGCATGGGGTTGGATCAATCATGCTTTGGGGTTGTGTTGCAGCCAGTGGCACAGGGAACATCTCACGAGTATTAGGAAAAATGGATTCAAAAAAATTTCAGTAAATTTTGGATAGTAACTTGATGCCATCTGTGAAAAAGCTGAAGTTAAAGAGAGGATGGCTTCTACAAATGGATAATGATCCTAAACACACCTCAAAATCCACGGGGGATTACATCAAGAGGCGTAAACTGAAGGTTTTGCCATGGCCTTCACAATCTCCTGACCTCAACATAATTCAAAATCTATGGATAGACCTTAAAAGAGCAGTGCGTGACAGACAGCCCAGAAATCTCAAAGAACTGGAAGACTTTTGTAAGGAAGAATGGGCAAAGATACCTCAAACAAGAATTGAAAGACTCTTGGCTGGCTACAAAAAGCGTTTACAAGCTGTGATATTTGCCAAAGGGGGCAGTACAAGATATTAACTCTGCAGGGTGCCCAAACTTTTGCAGATGCCATTTTTTTGTTTTCTGTTATTTTGAAAGTGTAAATGATGGAAATAAAATCTAACTTTTGTTGACATATTATAAGAATGTCTAATCTGTAATTTGATGCCTTTTGGAGATTTTTCCATCTTTCCTCAGCTTCTTTATGCACATTAATAAAAATTTTTAGCTGGGGTGCCCAAACTTTCGATCCCCACTGTAAATACCTTTTCTCATCAACACTTTAACTTTTTGCAGCGTAGGATGGGGCAAGAGTATTTTTACAAAAAGCCCAGAGTTCAGCACTGTTCTTAATCTTCTCAAATCAAGAACAAAAAAAGGAAGACTGAAGGCTGTCCGGTAAAAATGTTTTTCTTTATTCCACACCAGCACAGGATAAAAGATAAAGCTCTAATGTGTTTTTCCGCTGTACTCAGTGCTTTGTCAAAGAGCACATGTGACCACCAATGCAAGGCGAACTTCACCACTGACCACTAAAGTAAGTGGAACTTCACAATTGAAAACCAATCCAGGGCAAACTTCACCACTGACCACTAATTTAGGTGGAACTTTACGACTGACCATCAATCCAGGGGGAACTTCACCACTGACCACCAATTTAAGTGGAAGTTTACGACTGACCACCAATCCAGGGGGAACTTCACCACTGACCACCAATTTAAGTGGAACTTTACGACTGACCACCAATCCAGAGGGAACTTCACCACTGACCACCAATTTAAGTGGAACTTCACAGCTGACCGCCAATGTAAAGTAAATCTCAACACTGATCACAATTGTAAGGAGGTCCTACATTGGCCACCAGTGTAAAGGAAGCCTCACCACATACCACCAATATAAGGGGGTTTACATGACCCCCACAGTAAAAAGTCACTACACCACTGACCACAAATGTAAGGGGGCAATTCCCCACTGTCCACCATTATAAGGGAACTTTTCCACAGACCATCAAAATTAAGGGAACTTCTCTACTGACCTCCAATGTGTAGGGGCCCTTCTCCACTGACCAACAATGTAAGGGGAATTTTTTTGCTGACCAGTGGTGTAAGAGAAAACTTCAATTTTCACTGTCTTTTCTTTCCAATATTATTATTTGTTTCATTTTATGAGTATTACTGATAATAATGTTGTCCTATAAAGGGGATCAAGTTTTCAAACAGTCTATTCTTTTATTTAAAAACTTCCTATATCCTTTTACGATTGACCTTATTTACCATGAGCTGTAGATATAATCACTTTTAGCAGCACCATTATGTAATGGGTTCCTCCTCAGCAAAAAGTTGAGTAAGACTACTCTAGAATTATAGCAGCTAAATATTTTGAGTTATTTGTGTACAATGGCCTAAAGCAGTGGTCTCCAAACTGTGGCCCAAGGGCCGTTTGCAGCCCTTTGATAGCTTTTATCCAACCCTTGGGGCACTATTCCTCCCACTGATATGATGCACTATTCCTTCCACTGACACCAGTGGCGTATAATTCCTGCCACTGACACTGATGATGGGGCGCTATTTCTCCCACTGATATCAATGATGTGGTACTATTCCTCACACTGACACCAATGATAGCACACTATTCCTTTCACTGATACCAATGGTGGGGTACTATTCCTCCCACTGATATCAATGATGTGGCACTATTCCTCACACTGACACCAATGATAGCACACTATTCCTTTCACTGATACCAATGGTGGGGTACTATTCCTCCCACTGATATCAATGATGTGGCACTATTCCTCACACTGACACCAATGATAGCACACTATTCCTTTCACTGATACCAATGGTGGGGTACTATTCCTCCCACTGATATCAATGATGTGGCACTATTCCTCACACTGACACCAATGATAGCACACTATTCCTTTCACTGATACCAATGGTGGGGTAATATTCCTTTCACTGATACCAATGATGGAGTACTGGTCTTCCTAGTAATACCAATGATGGGCCACTATTCTTCCTCCTACTGACCAAAGGAATTATGTAACTAACTAATAACCCTGAGGCACGGTTTATCCTCACTGATGCTGGGCCCAGGAAATTTTCTACCCCCATTGACCACAATCCGGCCCCCTAAAGTCTGAAAGACAGTAAACTGGCCCTTTGTTTATACTTTTTGGAGACCCCTGCCCTAAAGGATGAAAACTTTTTTGTCATAAGGAAATGATCACATATGGCTAATCAAAACTGCAAAATAACCTGACAAGTTACCTATTTTTTTGTGTGCTTTTATTCTGAAATAAGCATCAACCTGCTAGTAAAGGTAAGACCTGTTTTCTATGTGTGCCAGGTGCATAACAGGATCAGCATGAACAGTTGTGCAGCATCTTTGACTATCACCCCAGGCAAAGTACATCACAGCGTATGAAGCCCCAAAAGACTCAATAAATCACATAAGCAAAACGGTAAACAAGTGTCTAGACAGGAATCCACTTTGCAGACTTAAAGAGCCTAAGAAACATTCAGACTTCATACACCAGCACAGCTATTCTGAATGCATCTGCAAAAGCGCTGCGTGGGTACCCAGCTGCCAATCAGTCTCCGCTCCTTCAGGAAAAACAGTTTTGCGATTTTTCAGGATCAGCGGCGCAGTCTGCGGGGTTGAGAGGTCATTTAATACATTCCGCAGGCAGCTGCAGTTTAGCGTTGGCAAACTCATCTTTGAAGGCTTTCTGCTTGAAAGATGAAGTAAAGCCAAGCAAATATTTATGTAAGTTACAGCGCGAGGGGAAATGCGTTTTATTTTTCCTGACTCTCGGAGCAGCTGTTTGCTTCGGTAATCGCACACTGATTTACAAAAGGAGTCATTTTCAGCCAGGCTGTGTTAACTTCAAACACTTAGGCTGGCGTATATAAAAAGCACAGAATATTCCCACGTATCTGATTTTGTATTCAAAGTAGCAGCAAAACAGTTAAAGTTAGAGTTGAAACAGGCAAGTGTGAACTGTTTTCATACCAAAAGATTTGTGATTCTCTTCAGACAGTTTTGAGATTGTTGAACAGCAGAAGAAAGTCCCTGACTTTACTTTTCTCCACTGCAGTTAAAGCAAGGTCATGTTCTGTGATTGGATAGTGAAGGAGCAGCAACTCTTTCCTGAGGTCACCACTCTGCTCTTTCTGTCAAGCTTTTTGCTGATATCAAGACTTGTCGAGATTCTATTTAAAATTAGGTCATATAAAGAAATAAATGAATCACACAATGCCTCCGTACTATTGTTGTATGCTCCCACTCAGGGGCATCCCTAGGGTTGGTGTCACCTGGTGCAATAACACTTGGTGACACCCCCTCCGACGATCCCCGCAGAATGGATCAGATCTGCGGATTGAGCAGAATAGATCGGACTCCGGTCCATTCTGCTCAAGCCGCATATCCGATCCATCCTGCGGGGATCGTCGGCTTTCTTTACAACTTACCTTTTTGTGGAGCGGGTCTGGTGTCACCAAGTATAGCTTGCATGCCGACGATCCCCGCAGGATGATTCGCATCTGTGGATTGGGCATAATGGATCAGAGTCCAATCCATTATGCTCCCCAATCCACAGATCTGATCCATCCTGCGGGAATCGTTGGCATGCAACCTATACGGGGTGACACCGGACCCGCTCCACAAAAAGGTAAGTTGTAAAGAAAGCTGATGACCCCTGCAGGATGGATCCGATCCACCCTGCGGGGATAGTCGGCTTTCTTTACAACTTACCTTCCTGTGGAGCGGGTCCAGTGTCAACCCATGCGGTCAGTGTCACTCGGTGCAGCGCGCACCCCCCGCATCTGCTTCGGGACCCCACTGCTCCCACTCAACGTTTCTATATTTTCTTTATTTTAACCTGGTAATTCTGCCATTAACTCATTTCACTGTTCTAGGGTGACAACTGTATTGAGCATTGCTGTCACTCTAGAAGAGGGAGTATATTAGGACTAGATAGCACTGTGTTAATACTACATAACATCTCTCTTTTCCATAACATGGGGAGGTGCTTTGTAGTCCATGAAGATAGCAGGGTACAATGCTAACAGTCCAGAAGCAAAGTACAGGGAGCTCATAAGATTTCTCCTGGATAAAAAACTTTTTTTTTTTCTTTTGCACTTGTTGAACAGATTTAATTGAAAACTTTTATTGGTATGTTTAACAGACCAAAGGGGATCAAAAAATAGAATTTACATACAGTACATTTTAAAACTGAACTTCAGGCAAGCAGCTGAATATACTGTATAGACAATATGCTTTTGTGTGACCTGTCGATTTTTTGGTCCAACTACTCCATTCAGACAGAACACATCTCAAACCAAACTGATTGGGAAGTTAAGGAGGAAGCGCAAACTTTCATGCTGCTCAGTCTACTCTAAACTCCTGCTTGCGTGGTCGTTGTGTTACAATGACAGCACTGTGTATTGCAACAGTTGCTGATATTTTCCTGGTGCTAGCCCATCCTGTCTCAGTTGCAATTGTACAGGAAGCAGATTTGAAGACAAAACAAAGCATCACAGCAGCAGCACATAAACACCCCAATCTACTGCGTTTGCAGATTAAGGAGGAGCAGTCGTGGAGCAGCAAAAAAAAAAATGGCTCAATCGAACTCTAGGCAGATATAAAGGATGCAAATAAATTCAGCTCTGTATTTAATAATAGTATATCATTAAGACTTTGTCCACACCAGTGTACTGTGGGAACATTCGCAGAATTGCACGCTTTCCCGCACCACACAAAAACATGCTGCCCCATCGCAAATCCAGGACAGTACCAATCAATCTAATTGGCACCCCCGGGCATCTTGCAAACAAGCACGTGCCAAAGCACATGGTACCATGTGATTTGATGTGCCACAATTTTCAAAATGGTGCAGGCACCTTTTTTGCAAATTTCTCACTCATAGGGCTGCCTCACATAAAGCACACATGGTCAGTCACACATCCTAGTTTGAACAGAGCATTAATGTAGTTATTTTTAAATGCAAGCATTGTAATTATCTGAATTTGACCTGGTATCAGCCTGTTGCAGTCCTTGTACAGCAGAGCTCAGACTAGGAAAGGAAGAAGCTGCACAAGGAACCAATCAGCTGTACTGCAGCACTAGGAGCATGCAAATAGGTGGAGAGAGCAGAGTGACAGAGAGATAAGCTCATCAATTTGCTGCGTCTTTTTTCGTGGTCGAAGAGAGAATGGCACTAGCACACCGAGGATCACCAATATGGGTCAAAAAGTTTTAATGAACGATCACATAGTTACAGCAAGGCAACTTTTCAGAGTCTCGCAGGACCCCTTCATCAGGCATGTGAAATGTTGCCTTGCTGTAACTGTGTGATCACTCATTAAAACCTTTTGACCCATATTGGTGATCCTCGGTGTGCTAGTGACATTCTCCCTTGCTGATTCTGTTCAGTTCCAGCACCAACTTATACACACAGACGTTTTAACCACCTCCCGCCCGCCATATAGTCCAATTACGAGCGCAAGGTGGTTCTCTCGTTCTGGGAGGACTCCTCCCATTCTCACCGTGCATGTGTGGCTCAGGGAGCGTGCAGCACGGCGATGGGTGGTGCGCTGTGTCCCTCGGACACAGCGGATCACCGATCCATGGAAAGAGCAGAAGATGTTGGCTCGGTCATGTGATCAGCTGTGTCCAATCACAGCTGATCACATGTAAACAGGGAAATGCTGGTTATGGACATTTCTCTCCTCACGAGCTGTCACGCTGACAGCTCATGAGAGGAGAGCCGGTAATCGGCATTCCGCGGAGGGGACATGTACACTGATCATCAGGGCACTGATAATCAGTGTGGCCCCAGAAGTGCCACCTGTCAGTGTCCATCAGTGCCACCTGTCAGTATCCATCAGTGCCAGCTGTCAGTGCTGAACAGTGCCACCTGCCAGTGCCCATCAGTGCCACATCAATGCCACATATCAGTGCCTACCAGTGCACATCAATGCCACATATCAGTGCCCATCTGAGCTGCCTTCCGGTGTCACCCATCAGTGTCAGTCAGTGCCACCTATCAATGCCAATCAGTGCCACCTATCAGTGCTGCCAATCAGTGCCACCTATCAGTGCCAGTCAGTGCTGCCTATCAGTGTGCATCAGTGCTGCCTATCAGTGCCCGTCAGTGCCACCTAACAGTGCCAATCAGTGCCGCCTAACAGTGCCAGTCAGTGTCACCTAACAGTGCCAGTCAGTGCCGCCTATCAGTGCCAGTCAGTGTCGCCTATCAGTACTGCCTATCAGTGACATATATCAGTGCTGCCTTTCAATGCCCATCAGTGATGCCTGTCAATGCCCATCAGGGCCACCTACCAGTGCCTCCTCATCAGTGCCCATCAGTGCCACCTATCAGTGTCCATCAGTGCAGCCTATCAGTGCCCATCACTGCAGCTTCATTAGCGCACATCAGTGAAGGAGAAAAAAAATCACTTATTTACAACATTTTATAACAAAAACTAAGAAAAAACTTTTTTTTTCAAAATTTTCAGTGGTTTTTGGTTTGTTTAAGAAAAAATAAAAATCCCAGAGGTGATTAAATACTACCAAAATAAAGCTCTATCTGTCACAAAAAAATGATAAAAATTTCATATGGGTACAGTGTTGCATGACCGCGCAATTGTCATTCAAAGTGCGACAGCTCTGAGAGTTGGAAATTGGCCTGAGCAGGAAGGGGGTATAAGTGCCCTGTAGGCAAGCGGTTAAAGGCAAATTTGTCTGTATTACATTTTCAGCAAAAAACAAGGCAGGAGAAATAATGAAAACAAGTACAAGTAGATAAACATAAGAAAAACCACATCACAAATGTGACGATGATCCATGTGGGTAGGTGAAGATGATTCCATACAACAGAAAGATGGAAGGATCAATAACATAGTATCACATATTACGGAGATATGAATAAACAAAGGTTCATGGGGGGCATCCCCAGCAAGATGTAAGGAACAAAATGAGAAAGTTCCGCATGATCAAGAGCATAAACTAAAAGAAAAAAATAAAGAGAAGAAAATATAAGGAGGAGAGAAAAAAAAGAAGTCAGTTATAGAGATAGAGAAAGATGAGAAGAGAGGGGGTCGGGAGACAAGAAAGGCAAAAAGCAGAACCAAGGCTGTCCTCTATCAGTATCCCTTCGGGGTGATACCGTCAACCGCACCTGGCGTGAGCCGTGGGGCCACACTGGCGGACCTTTCAAAATGAAAATGAATCTGGAGAGCAAAGCTTAATTGTATCAGGGGAACACATACAACAGAGAGTCAAAGAGGAGGAAAAAATGGAGCCAGACCGACCACAGTAACTTATGTTCATCATAGGTATCATTGGCAAATGCCAGCATTTCCTCCATACGCATGATATCATTAAGCACAGAAACCCACATCGGAAGAGGTGGGGGGTGGCCGTTTTCCAAAAAAGGGGTATCTATTGGCGGGCCACAGATAGAAAAAAGCGCAACAGCCTTTTCTTTTGCATTGCCAGTGAGCCCAGTAATGTAGAGAGTAGAGCAATCTCTGGCGAAGGGGCCAAGGACTCACCATAGACCCTGTTATACACTGCAAAAACCTGTCGCCAGACGGGTTGTATTTGGTCACAATCCACCAAATATGGAGCTGCGTACCAACAGCTTTAGTACAACGCCAGCAGAGATTAGGTATAGAGGGAAACATTTTGTGCAGGGAGAGGGGGTCCCTGTACCAGCGAGAAAGGAGCTTAAAGTTTTTTTCCTGGGAATAACAAGAAATGGACGATTTATGAATGAAGTGGAACGACGTGGACCAGTCCGCCGACACAGACATTTTTAACGCAGGAACATGTGTGTTTGGATTGTACACTTGTTTTTTTCGTAGTCCAGTCACCAGATGGGGATGGACAAGACCTGGCAGTGTTTCTGAACTGCAGCAAAGAAACATCAGCTCCCCTCCCCTGCCAGACAGGGCTGTACTGTGTGGCAGAGCTGTGTAAATCTTAGGATTGGATAAACAGAAATACAAATCTGTTGGAAGGTAAAACAGTTCCTTTATATATATTTCATCTCTTATTCTTTTCTTTGCCTGGAATTCAGCTGAAAAGTAAATGTGAGACAGCTGCTGGTAAGACTAAAACAGACTCCATGTTCTGTTTTTTTCAGGTTGTGCATCATATAGGTTCAAGGGGCACCGTACTAAAAAAACCAAGGCAGGCACTAATTAAAGCAGATGTGTTTTGAGGTTGAAGTTACACTTTAATATAAGAATATTTTTAGTTCTGCGTTCTAGGGGTGTTTTAAGTCCATCTTAAAAAACAAAACAAAAAAAAAACAAACGCCCGCGCCAACTCCCACGTCACACATCTTTGTGCGTTATTTGGAATGTTTCCTTTGATCTATTTTAAGTTGGAACCATTCAATGGCTTATTATTAAATTCAGTAATTAAACTTACGATGAACTAAGAAATCTGCAAAGCTTAAATGATATTAAATATCACAGACTCCTGGTGGAATACATCATAAGGAGGACATTGTTCCCCATGTCTCAGATGCCAGATTTAAAATCCGTATTAAGCGTGAGAAGGTCAGAGACCCGAGGGGACATGAGAGCGTGTTTATTTGTAGGAGCTGTGCTCATTAGACAGGTGGATTATAACAGTACAAATTTGCCAGAGGAAAACAGATATACTGAAACTGTAGATAAGGGTGGAAGAGGCAAACCAAGAAAGAGGGGGTAACTATAAGCCATTAGAACAAACATCAATTTATATACAAATCCTTAAAGCTAATACAGTATATACATGAGCATATTACAAGTATACGTACCTTACACTAAAATGAAAGTAACGTATGTTGCAGTATTCCCAAAGTGACTAAATAATAAGTAACTAGTAGATATCTCTGCAGTGTAGTGCAGAATATAGCAAGTACCATATGTGACACTAATATCAATAAAAATATATATACCCATTTCTTAAAAATAAATATAGACTACACCATACTTAAAAGAGAACTCCAGACAGATGACAATGGCACGCTCCTAGTTCCACAATAGAAAGTAAGTCAAAGTGAATCTCTCAGTAACTGTACAATACAGCAATAAACAATAACATATATATATATATATATATATACCGTATATTTATTCCCCCCTCCCAGAAAATCACTTTCTTTTATAATTAACCTTCCTAGCGGTCTGATTATGTCAATATTTCTGTGCTCAAAGCGGTACATTTTTTGCATGGAAATATGTATTTTTTTTATTGTAGGCCTGTAATTGTTAGGAATAACTCACTGAAATCTTTCCAAACAAGAGTCTAGTAAACATCCTGGGTATGTTAAAATTTGAAACACGAAATCATAAATTATCATTTAATAAATAATCATAAAAAATAATAATATAATAATGAATTTAATTGAATAATATAATTAAACCAAAAACACTGAAATTTGAAATATAGCGCCAAGTTCACACATCACTGAGCTTAGTCGCAAAATCGTTTTCAGTGTTTGATGACGAATTTCCCCACGAATCGTTATCACTCAATTCTGCAAGTAGTTCTAATTTACTATCGCTGTTCTCTAGCTGGTCTAAAACCGATTTTGACCTAAAGGGACGCTTTTTGGATGCCATGGACATTTCTCAGTCTCCAGGCAGAAAGAACAGTAAAAATTTAGGCAGGGCACAGGACAAAGCACTAGGGACAAAATGTTTGTGAAATGGTTTGATACAGTAATGTTTTACTATGTGATTTTAGTGAATTTAGTGAATGTCACTTTTTGTCATTTTCAAATTTCCCGCCGTTCCGTCCCCCGTATGTCCCGACGTCGCAGGGGACGGAACCCAGATGAAAGATGCCGGCATCCGCCGGAGGACATTACAGGGGACACTGCAGGAGGGACATCGTGGGAGCGCAGGACAAGGTAAGAGAAGAACAGATCCCGGAGCAGCACTGCATGGTAAGCCCGAGTGTAGCTCAGGTTTACCGCTTGTGGTGCTGAAACTTTACCCCGAGCTACACTCGGGAATACCTCCCGGGAGGCTACAGAGCCATCCATGAGCTCCAATCCACTAATTGTGCATTGCCTAAGAGGATATTAGTAGTCTGCTGCAGGTAGGAGGAAGCATTTCCCAAAGCACTTGGCCTCCAGAAGGTTTTACCCTCTTCATGACCAGGCCATTTTTTGCAATTCGCACTGTGCTACTTTAACTAACAATTGCTCAGTCAAGCAACACTGTAGCCAAATTAAATTTATATTTTTATTACACAAATAGAGCTTTCTTTTGGTGGTATTTGATCACCACTGCTTTTTCTTTATTTAATAAACAAAAAAATACCGCTAAGTAAAAAAAAAACAAACAAACAATATTTTCTACTTTTTGTTATACACCATCATAAATTTAGGCCAAAATGTATTCTGCTACATGTCTTTGGTAAAAGCAAACTGCATTTTTGGGGACACTATACTATTGGGTACACTAGTATACTTCTGATTGTGCTCAAGATACTGATCCATACAGACAGTATACTAATAATGGTCGTGATTAGGGACATATAATGTGACTGTGATAGTGTGGAGGGAAATTTGACGCTAACAGACACTGTCTGGGAGGGACACTAACTGACACTGCTGTCGTTAGTGACACTAATACAGTGATCAGTGATAATACTCTACACTGTACTAGTCATACTGGCTGAGAAGGGGTTAACATCAAGGGGTAATGAAAGGGTTAACTTTGCCTAACAAGTGTAATGTGTGTAACAGGAGCGGACTGACCATTCGGGTACTCGGGCACTGCCCGAGGGCCCAGGGTCAGTAGGGGAACATGAGATTCCCCTAGTACCTTTCATAGACTTTTTTGGGTGTGGTTTTAAGTGTGGATGAGGACACAGGGGCCCCATGATCCCCTATTGCCCAGGGGCCCCATGAGTTGTCAGTCCTCCCCTGGTGTGTAATGTGTGCTGCTTTTACTCACAGATCCGACTGCCTTTTATCCCTGAACTCAGATTTGATTTCAGGGAGAAGAAACAGCCAGATCACTGTCTGTGTACAGTTTTGTGTTTTTGCAAGCAAAGAGCCCTGTGCAGTGACTGGCCATACTGATCATCAGATATAGAGCCAAAATCATTGGCTGCGACCTGCTAACAAACTCGTGCTGTATTCAGCCACAGTACAGTTCTGCAGGGGGCACGTGCGTGCATGGCCAAAAACCAGGTTCACCAAAACATATGGGTATGTTGCAGTGCCTGGATGTGCTGCTTTCTCACAGTAAATGTACTGTGGGCGGGCATCAAGTGGTTAATCACCTTTGCCCCACTAATCAGCTCGAGTGCGATTTCTGGATATGTGAGGGGGTTACATACAAGTACGACTGGACTTTCTTCTTGAGGTGGTGCAACTTTAATGAACCATATCCCAGATACTGCAGATCTTTGGATACTCCTCATGCAAGGGAGTTATATACCTTTTGATTTATTCCACAAGCAATTTAGGAAGACGGGGGATTGCTGTTTGACTTTTTAATCTACAGAATCCTTCTCATTGACAGTGGCATTTGTTCACCAGGATACTATAACTAGCTGACAGGTAGGGCCAACAAAACTAGATATAGATTTAGACATTAGTAAAATTTGTTCCCCCATATAAAATATAAAAACAGGCCTCTCCTCCCTTCCTCCTTTTTTTCTCCTTTTTTTCTCCTTTCTGTTTAGTGATCCAGTGGACATATTTTGACGTATATATTGGTGACTGACATGGTTTTATAGGATTCAATGGGATTGCTGTGATAATATAGACCAATTAGCTCTAATTGTGTGAACACTGACAGGATAAGTGAATAACATTGATTATCTTCTTACGATGGCATAGGAAGGTTGGTGAGATATATTAGGCAGGGAGTAAACATGCTGTTTGTAGTGTATGGGGCTGTGTAGCTCCGTACCGGTCAGGTCGCCCATGCTGACCCGTGTCCACAGCCACGTGAGCATCAGAACTGGACCACAAAGCAATGGAAGAAGGTGGCCTGGTCTGAGGAATCACGTTTTCTTTTACATCATGTGGATGCCTGGGTGCATGTGTGTCACTTACTTGGGAAAGAGATGACACCAGGATGCAGTATGGGTAGAAGGCAAGCCAGCAGAGGTAGAGTGATGCTTTGGGCAATGTTCTGCTGGGAAACCTTAGCTCCTGCCATTCATGTGGATGTCACTTAACACGTACTACTATGCTAAATGTTGTTGCAGACCAAGTACAACCCTTCATGGAAATGTATTCCCTGATAGCAATGGCTTCATTCAGCAGGATAATTGGCCCTGGATTGAGGAACACAACGAGTTTGAGGTGTTGTCTTGGCCTCCAAATTCTCCAGTTCTCAAACCATTGAGCATCTGTGGTACGTGAGGGAAAAACAAGCTGCATCCATGGAGGCCCCACCTCTCAACTTTCAAGACTTAAAGGATCTGCTACAGACGGCTTGGTGTCAGAAACCACACTCTTCAAAGGTCCAGTGGCATCCATGCCTTGCTGGGTTAAAGCTGTTTTGGCAGTCGGGGAACCTACTCAATATTAGATGGGTAGTCATAAAGTTATGGCTCATTGGTATACATTGGTGTACATCTCTTTTCCTTAAGGAGTTCACAAAACGCATTGATTCTTCAAGGCCTCCCCACCCTTAAGTACATTTTTTGTGAATGTTATGTTATATATTTGCATGTGCATAAAAATAAAGTGATTGGGTTTTAGGTGTCAGAGATGTTGAGAGTATCACATCTCCAAGATATATACATTATGTTTTTAGATTTGTCCTTTTAATCAATATTAGTAAAAAAAAGTGAAAAGGGATTTAACAATGGTGATTGATTTAATGACCTCTGTACCTAAAGTCCAAGAGAGTAAACCTCTGTTTGTATATATATATATATGTAATTCACGTTATCAGGGATGTGGTACAAATAATAGTTTGATCACTCTACACATACTGTATGTCAGTAGCATAAAAATAAACGTAATGCCAAAACCTTTTTGTTATTTTGAATAGAGTGGGGTAGTCATAAACCATGCCAGCTTCATTTGCATGTGTCTCATTAGAGAAATGTTATGTGCTTTGGTGTAACTCAATTATTTTTTGTGCAAAAAAAAAAAATTTATTTTTTGCTTATCGTTTTTTTTCATCACATAGGGGACAAAAAGTCCCCTATGTGATGAAGTAATGGGGCGGCAGCGCAGCCGTCCGACTGCCATCCACCTGGCAGGCATGAGTCTGGGAGTCTGCCTGTCAGTTTTAGACACAATCTAAAAAACCACCACTGTTAGGTCCGTACGACGTATGGTCTTCCCTGGCCACAAGAAAAGGCAATCAAATCTGACCAGGTCATTGCCTGAAGAGGTACTGAGAGACTGTGTCTAATTACCCATATGGAAGAAAAATATATTTGAAATGTATTTTAAAAATATTATTCCCAACTATATTGACATATATTTGAAATGCTACAAATTTGGCCATATTCAATATATTCCAATAAATATATATATATATATATATATATATATATATATATATATATATATATATATATACTGCATGTTGAAATGTGTTTTTTATGAAAAATATTTTTAAAAATATATATTTTTTAAATATATTCTTCAGATTTTTTTTAACATATAAAAAAGTCATTATAACATATATTTTTTACATATATTTGTAAATGCATTCCAGAAATGTAGATTTGTATTGTATTTTTAAAGACATACAGTATATTTGAAATGTATTTTAAAAAATATTTTTCATATATTTTGTAATAAAAACACATTTCAACATGCAGTGTATATATATATATATATATATATATATATATATATATTTATTGAAACATATTTTTGAATACATTGAATATGGCCAAAATTGTAGCTTTTCAAATATATGTTGATATATTTAGGAAGAATATTTTTAAAAATATATTTCAAATATATTTTTCTTCCATGTGGGTAGGCAGCAGACTGTGCAGTTCACATTCGGCAGTTTGTCACAAAGCTGGATGTGATAATATGG
Organism: Staurois parvus; assembly: GCF_062004578.1. Classification (NCBI taxonomy): domain Eukaryota; kingdom Metazoa; phylum Chordata; class Amphibia; order Anura; family Ranidae; genus Staurois; species Staurois parvus. The sequence goes on along the minus strand of NW_028318045.1, from coordinate 6,478,986 downwards.
TGGGTCTGTGCAGAGACAGGCACAGGGACTATGGAGTAAGGATAGCCAGGAGGCTGGAAAATTTCTGTTTTGTCATTGTGATGCTGAAACCCCCCTGCAAGGGTATCCTTGTATGAGTTTTGGAACAGCACTACATATGAGTGAACCCCCACAATATATACTGTGTATATATATATATAGTACATAAACAACTATAGCTGTTTGCTGTTTGCCTAAAGTTAAACTTCAATTGGATTCTCCATGAGCCAAATTTATATTCAAATATCAATCCCACAAACCTTGGCATACAAAAATACCTAATACCATAAAGAGATAGTAGACAGACACTTTAATAACATGGTGATGTAACATTTTATTCACTGTCCTAGGACTTCAGCAGTAACATTTTGCTGCTCTTAGAAGTTCACAGTTCAATTACAGACTGTAATTGTCTACAGAATTATCAATTGAACCAAAAACCACCTGAAGTATGGGTTCAACAAACAGTTGTAGTAAAAAAACAACAACAAATATACTAAATATTGAAGTGAGCCTGTTTGTCACCAAATGTACAATTTTATTGCACATAAAAATAATAAAATTCATGGTCAATATAAAAAAATCCCAAGTCAATCTAAATAAGTCCATGCTTGCTAAAAGAATTAGTGGATATACCAAAGGTGATATGCCAGAAAAATTTACAAACATTAGCTGGGTGCTGAAAACATTATTATATATTTTATAATTACTTTATAATGTAATTTGCTATTCAAAATACCCTGTAATGATCAGCCTTGGGCCCTTGCTGTCTGCTGGTTGTTACTCACCACTGCAGCTTAGGTTTCTGTAGCACACACCTGCTGTACTCAAGAGTGTTTAAGTAGACTGCTGAACATTCAGTCTGTGCTTGATCTACAGGTTAGTTTCACTGCTCATGCCCTTAATTCATTTCTGTTTGACCTCTGTATGTTCATGGCCTGGATTACCCCTGTGATTGTTTGGACTGTGTTTTTACTCAGTCTGTCTGTTCCTATCCTGATCATCAGTCTGGCACCTCTGCTATTGTCAGTCATTGCTTTATCCATCTGTCTGGAACCTACACTCAGCTTAAGACTGGTTTGTGTGATGCACAACTAACTGTCAGGTTCTTGACTCTGCTACTGCCTGCTTTTTACTGTGGCCATGTTTCTGAGGATTTATACCACTCTAGCATCTGTTCTGCATATTAAATATTTAAAAAATGGACTGCTCTAAGGTCACAGGTCGACTAAATAAAATATGCAATTTTTGAAGTGATAACAATGAGCAAAATTAAAAAACAATATTAATATTCAGTCCCAACATGTGAATAATTGGTGCAACAGTGCTGTATCTTTAACGGTGATACTCCATGCTGAAATGACAAGTGCTTCACTGTGTTCACACTGGTGCCCCACATAGATGTAGACTTCCTGAAGACGATCTATTGGTCAAAACACTTATGAAGCAACTTCCGCTGACGTCACTTCCAGTATTAGGAACACACGCTGGAACGCGCCGGCCATCTGAATTCCCATTCATAATACACAAAGCTGAGTACACCTAGCGCCAGGAAAGGCACTTTTTTGTGAGCGGCATTTCTATTGTTTGACCCCATTTTAAATTTCTATACAGTTTTACACTATGGGATGCCTGGTTTTGTTTTAATTTATGCTGAAAATATGAAATACTGCCTGTGGAGGAGAGGAGTTTCCTAACATTGATGCAGTCCTAGTGGAAAGATATTAGTTACTACCAGCAGCCACGGTTAAAAGGGCGAAGGAATATCGGTCATCAGGACTGGATTGCATACTAGGATAGTCCCAAAAGCGAGTGTGACTTACCTAGAGATAGGTAGTCATGAAATGACGGTGAGTTTACATCTATGTGGGGCACCAATGTGAACACAGTGAAGCACTTGTCATTTCAGTATGGAGTATCACCGTTAAAGATACAGCACCAATTATTCACATGTTGGGCTTGAATATTAATATTTTATTTGTATTTTGCTCAGTGTTATTACCTTAAAGATTGCACAGTTTATTTAGTTGATCTGCGACCTTAGCGCGGTCCATTTTCGAAATATTTAAGATTTTGTTTATAGTAATTCACAATTAGGACTGCTGTTATATAGGTATCTTATATATAGTTTAATTTTTTTTATATATATGTAATGTATTTTTTTCCTAAGTGCAACAGCACCCCTTTTCTTTCAATATGTTCTGCATATTAGTCAGTTGTCAACTTTGGTGACACAGTGGTTCACTAATCCTGTGACATGGCCACTTTGGAAAAGGGCTTCACCAAGGTGCTGTCAGCAGCATGGAACAGAAGTGGCAGAGCTCTCCAAAATTTAACACAGGTAATGTTTTTGTATTATTCTGGTCAAAATATGGTATTTCAATTTTATAACCTAGAAATGTGTGCTTGTATACAAATGGTTAGGCAGTGCACAAATCCATGAACTATGTACAAATCAGGCAAATATGCAGTAAGGCTTCCATGTTACTCTGAACGAATTTTAATTGAAACTTCCTCAACAGCAAGTCAGCAAGTGGCGGGGAAAATTGGATATGTCTTGTACAGGGATGAATGTGATGTTATGTACTGATTAAAAATATTGTTCTGAGAAATTGTCTTCTCTGCTGGTATTTTACAGTCAAATCCCAATGACATCATGATTCGGTGAACCATGCCTTCCAGCTAGAAATGAGTTATTATCACAGTGTATCACCAGTTTGGAAAATTTGCTGCAAGGGCTACTGATTTCATCAATACGGCAGTTGTCAGATGACTGAATATACATACAGTTCAGAGGGATATTGAGTGCCAGAGTTTCGGATTCACTGCTCCACCCACAAGTGGGAAAGCAGCTATATATCATACAGTATGTCTATCACTAATCAAAACAATTTTTTTTTCTAAAATCAGTTTACGAGCAGTAAGACAAGTCTAAGTTTTTATATCTATGCCAATAAAATGGTTGAAATTATATCTTATAGTGTATTTCAACATGGACCTGCTGAAAGAAGCAATTAGCTATAACTTTAAAACCCAATTTCATCTTAATATTTTTTAATCCATTATCCAGCAGTAGTTCAAATTAAAAAAAAGAAATACCGGTACACTTTCACTGTAATAGTCACCTGCAAACTCACTCTGAGTTGATCATTTATGTTGACTATCACCCCTTGAGGGTTTGTCATCAAACCATCCTGGGCTTACAGAAAAATTGCTGCAGAGAATGGTGCTCACACTGGTATATGAGTGCCATTTTCTGCAGCATTTGAAACAGACTACTACCAGAAGAGGACCTATGATATGACAAGACCAAATAAACCTAGATAAAGGTATGTGTAAAGAAAATTGGGGGTGAAGGGTGGGGTGCTGGAGGCAGAGGGGTGGGTGGTTGAAAGGTGGAATTGGGCTGTAACTCTTAATCTAGTGACTCTTTCTTGGCACCAACATATCAATTGTACCCTGGCTTTTACTGCCTGATAACACCTGCATGTTAAACTCCAAGTAAAGGGAGTGCCAGCCTTGTGTGAGGTCATCAAGGATAGAAATAGCTGACAATTGACATACAAGAACCATGATTTAGGTGCAATGATTTCGGTCCCACTGTGACAGGAGTTATATTGTTATCACCGTTCATGGATAGTGAAAAATTAAACCAAAATGGAAACAGAAAAAGCCAATACATGACTAGTGAATGTACCTGTTGTGGGTCTTTGGGTAAGGTGGGGGGCTGATTATGACAACTATAGATATAGTGCAGTCTTCAGAAGGTAAAGGACCAGTATTCATACTGAATGTTTAAAAAAAAATTAACATGGCTTTTTTTTTTCTAACAAAGTCATATGAGCACAATGTCAGTTCTGAAATTGTGATAAATAGCTTTTCTGATAAACAAAGCCAACCTTAACACTAACTTTATGGCCAAAACTGATGTCATCCTTAATTTAGCTACTTGTTTAATTAAAAATAAAAGATTAGAGTTAGCATTGGGGAATCTCTTTTCTTAATATCCATTTGCTTGCAGTAAATGAAGGATTACCTTTTGCAAAAAAACAGGCCCAGGATAGCTTATATCAAATTTTGTAGTATTGATGGGCAAATCTGCTTGGGTACAATTAAATGGAGAGTTCAGAAAACACGTCTAAAAATCTGCGAATTGTAAACTTTAATGTGGCTCCATTGAAGTCAGCAAAAGGAGAATCTTGAAAATCACATTTCCCCATTTTCAAGGCAAGGGCTTGTCAAACAAAGGGCATGGGTAGCTGGGCACTGCCATGGGGGACATGTACCAATGCAAAAAATATGTTACAAAAATACCATTATATGATGAACAGCTATTTAAATAAGGCTTAAGGCAAAACATTAAAAATGCACAATTCCTTTAAATAACATGCTTGGGGGCTGCCTTAAACCTGTCTGTGAAGTGGTGCATCTGTAAGATGTACTAAAGCAAATGTGACATTTAGAAAAAAAATACCATTTCCACTGCAGCTAAATTACATTTCCCAGCTGCTTTGTTATGTTCTAAACAAAGTGTACAGGGATTCCCTTAATCTATTTCAGACCCTTATCCTAGCTGAGACCCAGGTATAGGTTTTAAGTGAGACCCTACAAAAAAAATGGCCACCTGTCCTAGCAATCAAGAATGCTGTGTGTGTAAGCTGCCTACAACTAGCAAACAATAACATCATTGGTTGCCAGGATGCCTGGTCAGGCATTGGTTGTTATGGTGCATCGTTGGTTGTTATAGAGCAAAAAAAAAAAGAAAAAGAAAAACTAACATGGGGTTCCCCACATTATCCATACCCGTCCATTATCCTAAAGAAAAATAGAAAATTAAACATTAAAACCCTTACATGAGTATGCAGCTTGTTTGGCCAGACTAGGGTGAGCAGTGAACATGCATTCCCCCATCTTCAAAAAACAAACAAAAGAGGGCGCACAGGCCTAGTGCCTTATCCCACAAATTTAATTATATTGGACAAAAAGAACTACTGAAAAACATTGAGTTAAAAGCACTGATCTAGCCACACATCCGTGCCTTGGTACTTCCAGACTTGGTGGTCACCTGAACATAGGGGGAGCCTCCCCGGAGTCTCTGCAGGCTGACGCGTCTTGAAGGGGTTTTCTTCATCATAGCCAAAACTCTTTGCTCTGAGGATGAAGGAAACCCCTTCAAAACGGGTCTGGTGACTGTGCAGTCTGGAATTACCAAGCCATGGATTTGTGTCTAGATGAGCACTTTTAACTCAAATGTTTGTAAGTATTTCTTTTATCAAATATTTATTACAATTTGTGGGATAGTGCACTAGGCCTGTGTGCCTTCTTTTGTTTGTTTTTTCAGTGGTCATAGTACATTCCCAGTCCTAGAGGGTAGGAAGGCTCCAAGATATTATCCATATGTGCAGTGGCATAGTACTTATATCCAACTGGTCTATAACACTTATGTGCAGGGGACAAATGTTGTTGCAACCCACCATCCGAATTCATATCAGACCACATGCCTGCAACCTGGGGAAGTTACCTTGCTGGGGAAATGTATCGGCACAGCTGGCCCGGTGACCCGGTCCTTGGCCCCAGGTCTATAACAAGGGGAGGGGAATTGGGAGTCTCTATTAAAATAAGGGGGCCCCCGGATATTCCCCCCATTTGAAGGAGTAATGGGTCTATAGTGCCCCTGGTTACTCATTCAGAGATAAAAGCTGAAAAGCAAATGAACATACCACATATCTAAAATATCCATTAACACGATCCCAATGAACATACGCACAAATGCAGCTCCACAGGAGTGCATCTTTATCCATGGGGCCATATATATGTGCTGATTTGTTTGTACTGAAAGCAGTGCCCTCCCCGTGAAGAGACTGGACTAACAATAGACTATCACAGTGATCAGTCACTGTACATCCCCATCCTGTGTTTTTTCTCCTCTTGAATTGAGGGTAAAAATAAGAATTAAAAAAGAGATAAAATAACCAGATCAGGGTTTGATCCAGGTCAGTGTCAGGGTTTGGATCAAGGTTAAGGCCAAAGGTCATGCTCGCAGTCAAAGTAAGACTCAAAGTTCAGGGTCAGTGTAATTTAGGTCAGATTAAAAAGAAAATTTAATTAGTATCAGTGTCAGTTAGTGCCAGTATGTTTTAGATTAAAAAAAAACAGAAAAAAGGACTCTACTACAGGTACAAACAACAAATAATATACGCATGCAGTATGTGGTATAGCTGCAATCATCAGAAGTTTAAGAATTTGTTTTGGGCTGTTCTTTGTTGGTAGGTCATGGTACTAGCAAGAAATATACAGCTAATTTTTCTTAAAAATTTATATTTTTCTACTATTTTGTGCCAGTTTTCCTTTGATAACAAAAAAATCCCAGGAAATTTCCATTGCTATTTAACACCAAATGAAACCCAATTTGTCCTGAACAAGGTATAACTCAAAACAAAACAAGGTATATTTCACTTGGATATACTAAGTAGTTGCGATGATATGTACAGCTTTACTGATACTGTTCAAGTTGCAAAACTGTGTTCAGGCGCTAAGAATTGTTTAACCGCTTGCTGCCCTGCCACTGTGTATATACGTGTGCAGGGAGGCAGTGGAGCGCAAAAGCACGTTTTAAAACGTGATCCGCGCTCCCGACACATTCGCGGGTAGGGGGCGCGCGCGCGCGCTCCCGCCGACCCGCGGGTGATAAGATTCGATCCAGGAGGGATCAATCATTAGATTTCAGCCAGTGATTTCTGATGATCGGTCCCTGTCCTATCCTGTCCTGTGTTGATATTTACACAGGGCAGGATATGATGTCATTCTTCTCTGCCTGGACACATTCCGTTCCAGACAGAGAAGAAGACATCCAAAAAGTGAGTACACAAGCACTACACTACAGTTAGAACACTCTAGGACACATTTAACCCCCTGATCGCCCCCCCCCCCCAGTTAACCCCTTCACTGCCCTGTCACCAGTGTCACTGATCAGTGAAGCGATTTTTACTGATCAGTGTCGCTGGCGACTTCCGATAGAGTTAGCGCCCCTCCCAGATAGCGCCAGTTTGCCCGCTAATACACCAGTAGTCCCGTCTAACCCCTTGATCGCCCCCCCAGTTAACCCCTTCACTGCCCTGTCACCAGTGTCACAGATCAGTGAACCAATTTTTACTGATCACTGTATCAGTGTCGCTTGCGACTTCCGATAGTGTTAGCGCCCCCCCCCCCAGATAGCGCCAGATTGCCCGGCAGTACACCAGTAATCCCGTTTAACCCCTTGATCCTCCCCCCAGTTAACCCCTTCACTGCCCTGTCACCAGTGTCACTGATCAGTGAACCAATTTTTACTGATCACTGTATCAGTGTCGCTGGCGACTTTCGATAGTGTTAGCGCCCCTCCCAGATAGCGCCAGAATGCCCGCTAGTACACCAGTAATCCCATTTAACCCCTTAATCGCCCCCCCCCAGTTAACCCCTTCACTGCCCTGTCACCAGTGTCACTGATCAGTGAACCAATTTTTAATGATCACTGTATCAGTGTCGCTGGCGACTTCCGATAGTGTTAGCGCCCCTCCCAGATAGCGCCAGATTGCCCGCCAGTACAACAGTAATCCCGTTTAACCCCTTGATCGCCCCCCCCCCAGTTAACCCCTTCACTGCCCTGTCACCAGTGTCACTGATCAGTGAACCAATTTTTACTGATCACTGTATCAGTGTCGCTGGCGACTTCCGATAATGTTAGCGCCCCTCCCAGATAGCGCCAGTTTGCCCGCCAGTACACCAGTAATCCCGTTTAACCCCTTGACCACCCCCCCCCCCCAGTTAACCCCTTCACTGCCCTGTCACCAGTGTCACTGATCAGTGAACCAATTTTTACTGATCACTGTATCAGTGTCGCTAGCGACTTCCGATAGTGTTAGCGCCCCTCCCAGATAGCCCCAGATTGCCCGCCAGTACACCAGTAATCCCGTTTAACCCCTTCATTGCCCCCCCCCCCAGTTAACCCCTTCACTGCCCTGTCACCAGTGTCACTGATCAGTGAACAGATTTTTACTGATCACTGTATCAGTGTCGCTGGCGACTTCCGATAGTGTTAGCGCCCCTCCCAGATAGCGCCAGTTTGCCCGCTAGTGCACCAGAAATCCCATTTAACCCCTTGATCGCCCCCCCCCCCCCAGTTAACCCCTTCACTGCCCTGTCACCAGTGTCATTGATTACAGTGAACAGGTTTTTACTGATCACTGTATTAGTGTCACTGGTGACTTCCGATAGTGTTAGCGCCCCTCCTAGATAGCGCCAGTTTGCCCGGGATTTTTTTTTACCAAAAACATGTAGCAGAATACATTTTGGCTTAAATTTATGACTAACTTTGAGTTTATGATATATTTTTTATAGCTGAAAGTAGAAAATATTGTTTTTTTTCAAAATTTTCGTGTTTATTTTGTTTATAGCGCAAAAAAAAAAGCGCACAGGTGATCAAATACCACCAAAAGAAAGCTCTATTTGTGTGAAAAAAAGGACGTAAATTTCGTTTGGGTACAGCATTGCATGACCGCTCAATTATCATTTGAATTAGTGCAGCGCTGTATAGCAAAAAAAGGCATAAATTACAGTATCTATACCATAGTTTGTAGATGCTATAACTTTCACACAAAGCAATCAATATACACTTATTGGGATTTTTTTTTACCAAAAACATGTAGCAGAATACATTTTGGCTTAAATTTATGACTAACTTTGAGTTTACAATATATTTTTTATAGCTGAAAGTAGAAAATATTGGTTTTTTTCAAAATTTTTGTGTTTTTTTGTTTATAGCGCAAAAAAAAAGCGCACAGGTGATCAAATACCACCAAAAGAAAGCTCTATTTGAGTGAAAAAAAGGACGTAAATTTCGTTTGGGTACAGCATTGCATGACCGCGCAATTATCATTTGAATTAGTGCAGCGCTGTATAGCAAAAAAAGGCATAAATTACAGTATCTATACCAGCAATGGGCAAACTACGGCCCGCGGGCCGTATACGGCCCGGCGGACCTTTTAATCCGGCCCGCGGAGCTAGGCTCCCGCAAGGCCAGTGGTCGGCAAGCCGCGGCTCTTTACAAATTTAGATGCGGCTCTCCTGTGTGCCGGGCGCCCGCTCCCCTCCCTCCTCTCCTCCTCTCCCCTCCCTCCTCTCCTCCTCTCCCCTCCCTCCTCTCCTCCTCTCCCCTCCCCTCCTCTCCTCTCGGATGGCCGCCCCCCCTCTCGGATGGCCGCCCCCCTCCCTCCTCTCGGACGTCAGGACTCTGCAGCTGTCAGGATGTAGGCGGGGCAGCGTGACGAACTCCTCTCACAGTCCTCCCTGAAGACCAGAACGGCGCGGGAATACGAGAGGAACGCGCGGACCAAAGGTAAGTGAATTGACACAGGGGGGGGACTTACTATATGGGGGATGAATTACTATATGGGGGACTTACTATATGGGGAATGAATTACTATATGGAGGACTTACTATATGGGGAATGAATTACTATATGGGGGACTTACTATATGGGGAATGAATTACTATATGGAGGACTTACTATATGGGGAATGAATTACTATATGGAGGACTTACTATATGGGGAATGAATTACTATATGGAGGACTTACTATATGGGGAATGAATTACTATATGGGGGACTTACTATATGGGGAATGAATTACTATATGGAGGACTTACTATATGGGGAATGAATTACTATATGGGGGACTTACTATATGGGGGATGAATTACTATATGGGGGATGAATTACTATGTGGGGGATGAATTACTATATGGGGGATGAATTACTATGGGGGATGAATTACTATGGGGGATGAATTACTATAGGGGGGATGAATTACTATGGGGGACGAATTACTATATGGGGGACGAATTACTATATGGGGGACGAATTACTATATGGGGGATGAATTACTATGGGGGATGAATTACTATATGGGGGATGAATTACTATGGGGGATGAATTACTATATGGGGGATTAATTACTATATGGGGGATTAATTACTATGGGGGATTAATTACTATGCTTACTATGGGGGAATATTACTATACTTACTATGGATGACACATACACATCATTCATCTACTCTTGGTCCGGCCCCCGGGTCCAATATATGAACCCATTGCGGCCCTCAAGTCAAAAAGTTTGCCCACCCCTGATCTATACCATAGTTTGTAGATGCTATAACTTTCACACAAAGCAATCAATATACACTTATTGGGATTTTTTTTTACCAAAAACATGTAGCAGAATACATTTTGGCTTAAATTTATGACTAACTTTGAGTTTATGATATATTTTTTATAGCTTAAAGTAGAAAATATTGTTTTTTTTTCAAAATTTTCGTATTTTTTTTGATTATAGCGCAAAAAATAAAAAGCGCACAGGTGATCAAATACCACCAAAAGAAAGCTCTATGTGTGTGAAAAAAAGGACGTAAATTTCGTTTGGGTGCAGCATTGCATGACCGCGCAACTATCATTTGAATTAGTGCAGCGCTGTATAGCAAAAAAATGCATAAATTACAGTATCTATACCATAGTTTGTAGACGCTATAACTTTCACACAAAGCAATCAATATACACTTATTGGGATTTTTTTTACCAAAAACATGGAGCAGAATACATTTTGGCTTAAATTTATGACTAACTTTGAGTTTACGATATATTTTTTATAGCTGAAAGTAGAAAATATTGTTTTTTTTCAAAATTTTTGTGGTTTTTTTGTTTATAGCGCAAAAAATAAAAAGCGCACAGGTGACAAATACCACCAAAAGAAAGCTCTATTTGTGTGAAAAAAAGGACGTAAATTTCGTTTGGGTACAGCATTGCATGACCGCGCAATTATCATTTGAGTTAGTGCAGCGCTGTATAGCAAAAAAAGACATAAATTACAGTATCTATACCATAGTTTGTAGACGCTATAACTTTCACACAAAGCAATCAATTTACACTTATTGGGATTTTTTTTACCAAAAACATGTAGCAGAATACATTTTGGCTTAAATTTATGACTAACTTTGAGTTTACGATATATTTTTTATAGCTGAAAGTAGAAAATATTGTTTTTTTTCAAAATTTTCGTGTTTATTTTGTTTATAGCGCAAAAAAAAAAGCGCACAGGTGATCAAATACCACCAAAAGAAAGCTCTATTTGTGTGAAAAAAGGACGTAAATTTTGTTTGGGTACAGCATTGCATGACCGCGCAATTATCATTTGAATTAGTGTAGCGCTGTATAGCAAAAAAAGGCATAAATTACAGTATCTATACCATAGTTTGTAGACGCTATAACTTTCACACAAAGCAATCAATATACACTTATTGGGATTTCATTTACCAAAAACATGTAGCAGAATAAATTTTGGCTTAAATTTATGACTAACTTTGAGTTTACGATATATTTTTTATAGCTGAAAGTAGAAAAAATTGTTTTTTTTCAAAAGTTTCGTGGTTTTTTTGTTTATAGCGCAAAAAATAAAAAGCGCACAGGTGATAAAATACCACCAAAAGAAAGCTCTATTTGTGTGAAAAAATGGACGTAAATTTCGTTTGGGTACAGCATTGCATGACCGCGCAATTATCATTTGAATTAGTGCAGCGCCAAACAGCAAAAAAAGGCCTGGTCATTAAGGGGGGTAAATCCTCTGGGGCTCAAGTGGTTAACATTTGTCATAATGGGGTTAAAACAAAACATAACCCATTGTGTAAATTCATCATCAATCACGTCATCTAGCTATGTAGATCTTGAGGACTCACTGAAGCAAAACACGTTGACCAGCCGACAGGTCAGCTCTGTACAGACTGCTCGCCATGAGTGACATTTCCCCAGTCGGCAGCTTAATGTAAACAAATGGGAAGGGGATCCTGAGTGAGGTTATTGACTAAATATTATGATGATCGGAATCCCCTGTCCCTTTCTCATTCATGGCAAGCAGTCCATAGGAGGCAGGTGCATCAGTTGTTGTTCATCACAATTGATGTGTATCTATGACAATGTGGCTGACAAAGGATTTACACCATGGGATGTACAGTACATATATATATTTTTTAATAAAGGTCAAATGCCTGGTGTGTTTTTTACAATTTTTTTGTGAATACATAACCAGAGGTACTAGGTAACCCTTACTCATTTACCCATGCAGGTTTATTTTATTTTTATTTTTTTTATGCATGGGTTCCCAAATTCCTACCTAGGATACCAGGTCCTTATCTAGGATGAGGGTCTGGTTTGCATTATGAGAAGAATCCCACATCGTTTTTTTTTTTCATTTTGGACACCATCATTGGTTGTTATGATGTACCTTCACAATCAATTACCATGCAGTCACCAGCTTGCTAGCAAGCAATGATGCTGATTGCTGGAGAGCTCTTCTATTGCGGGGCATTTCTTCTAATTTTTTATTTACCCTGACAACTTTGCTTTCACTCTTGAATTCATTGCATTCTGCTGAAATTATTAAATCTAATCGGAATGTCCCATTTTCACCAAGATTATGTCCAAGCAAACATTAATTCTTCCCTAAATGCCACCATTTTTTTTTTTTGCTGCTTGTGGCTGACCTGTGCATGCTGACCGGGGCACAGGGAGGATATACAAGTCTGGCAAAAACTGAGATCCAGATTTTTTAAACTAGATATTCAACCAAGGACTCTGTGCAGGATGCTGGATATACAACCAAATTAATATCATATCATTGTAAGTATAGTGGTTGTTAGCCAAGCTGCTTGAGCAAGCTTTTATCAAAACAGCTTCAGGCTCTTCCTGTTGCAAATATTCCTTTAGGCTACAGAAGGCAAGGAAGAACCATGGCAAGCTTACTTAATAATTAATATTTATATAAGATAAAGGTTAGAAATCACATTGTGCAGTCAATAGACTTACTATATGTACGTCTCATGTCTTAGAACAAGGACCACAATTTACTGACAGTTATCTCAGAAAGGAAATCAAACACATCTTTAAATAAAATGAAAATGAGCAATCAGAGTTAAAACATATTTCGACTTGGCAAACCCAACAGTGTGACCATGGAAAATTAGAAACCTGTAAATGATATTTACAAGCTAACTTGTCCATTTATGACTTAAAAGATGATTGATGCATCCATTGTGCCTAGACGCTCCGATGTGTTTGATGCCAAGGGCAAACTATAGACACAGCTGTTTACATTTATCAAGAGTTTTTAACAGTATGCTTTCATAAACACAGCATATTATTGTTGTTGTTGATACTGGTTCAGTTACCCGCCAATAGAGATGAATGATGACTTTGGAGAAAATGATTTTGCTTTAAAATTAATGATTTAGCCTTTGGCGAAATCTCACGGATTTAGATACTCTTGACTTTGCTCATTAACCCGCTAAGGCACAATTTGCCCATAGAAAAATATGCTCATTTTTTATTGTGTACTATTGTCACTTTACATTTTTTATTTTACTTGTCTTTTTCACTTTTTTTGTGTGAATAAAAAAACAAAATAATGAGGCAAATGAGGGGCTGTTTTTTTAGCAAAAGAACAGGTCCACAATAGATAACGAAGCTTCAAAACCATCAAAATCACATTCATTTTGGCAAAAAGTTGCCAAATCTCCCAATGTTTGCTTAAATTTGAGGGAAATTAAAAATCTCTATATCTCTTAAGAACTTAAACAGCAATATCGTCCACACCTAAATTCCCAGCTATGTCCACCACTTAAAGTAAACTCATTAATAGAGATATAATGGACCTGTCACTGCTGACCTCCTCTGAAAGGTCTGGTTCTTGTGCTGACCCCATGGATTTAATGCTTTCTCAGGCACTGACCTGTAACAAGTACACTGATCAATAAAGTCATATGATGTTCAGATGTTCTTATCTGCTGTTCTGGGCCAATGAGTCAAGGCATTAAAGCCAGAGGCGATCAGCTAAGAGCCAGGTAACTAGCATTTGCAGAATGAGAGATCAGTAAGGGCAGCCTCCATGTTCCATTTCTGACAGATATTCTTTAATTCCTTTCAAGGACAGCATTATGTTGTCTGTGTGTGAGGTCCATGTATATATAGGAGAACTCAACAACAAAAGAAAAAGGGCGCACCAACCTGGTCCTAGAGGCGGTCTCATCTGCATCCTATTATATGCCTATACATGTCATGTGTTTGTGAAGAGATTACCTTGTTTTTACATTTTAAATAAATTATTTTTTTGGTAATGCACCACGCTGGTATGCCCTTTTTTTTTTGTTGATGTCACTTATGCAAGGACACCGACAGTCCTGAGAGGGCAACAAGACCTTTGGGGCCAGACAGGCAGAACACACTGTTAGCACTGCACCTAAGAGCTTGAGGTTTTATTACTGTTTCTCCATGTAATATATATCCAGACTAATCAGGAGATTGGGGGAACACACAGGTAATTTTTAGTGTAAAGGTATAGTTATCCTTTCATCAGTGCCCCCCTTATGCTAGGACCGGCAGATAAGAACCACTTTTCCCCTTTCCTCCACAAAATATTTACACAGAATCCAGAGGACCTTGTCCAGGACTGCAATTCAAACAGAATTATTCAACAAGAAAAAGTGCAATACATAGTAAACCAAAGCAACCAATCAAATGTCTTCTTTCCCTGAAAAAAACTTCTCCAAGTTGAAATCTGATTTGGTAATTCGACATGTGTATAAGTATAAAGTGCCAGATACTTACGGAGGGCGTGCCATTCATCTTGCCGGATGGTCTTGGTGATGTTATATGTGAGGTTCTTGGGTATAGTGGCCGAGGAATAGTGATACTTGATAAACGAGCATCGCTCAATCTCCCCTAGAGGAACGAAACAAAATATACATTATTTTCTCAAGTAATCTCCTATGGCATCAATAAGTAGCTAAAGCTCAAAAAGCAAATGTGCTCATATAGAGGCCCATGGTCTTATAAAGTGAGCACAATTTTATTTCAATAAATCTAAATACATAACCAACAATCTTACACATTCTCCATAATACAAAAATGAGAATTCAATGCATACTTCTGCAGTAAGACACATTTTATGGCCAAAAGTTTGTGAATACCTGACCTGGTAGAACTGAGGGTCTTAAAGTGAACCTGTTACTTGCCCTGTATGGGAAATCAAAGAAACAGTACTTTCATATACACTATATGGCCAGAAGTATCTGGCCACCTGACAATTCCAAAACCTTAGGCATTAATATGGGGATGCTAGAACAGCCTCCACCATTCTGGGAAGGCTTTCCAAAAGATTTTGGAGTGTGTCTGTGGGAATTTGTGCATAAATCAACCAAAACAGCATTTGGGAGGACAGGTGTGAAGTAATAATGTTGGATGAGAAGACCTCACTTGCAATCAACATTCCAATTCATACCAAAGGTGTTCAGTAGGGTTGAGGTCAGGGCTCTCTGCACGCCACTCGAGTTTCTCCACACCAGACTCGTCAAACCATGTCTTTATGGAGCTGGCTGCATAGGGACATAGTCATGCTGGAATAAAAATGGTCTATGCCAAAGTATTACCACAATGAGGTTGGAAGTGCACAATTGTCTAAATGCTGTATGCTGTGACATTAGCCTCCTCGGCGGTATGATTCTTTCCGATTTTTTGTGCTGAAAGCGGTACCATTTTTTTGCATGGAAATATGTAGTTTTTTTATTGTGGGCTGTAATTTTTAGGAATAACTCACTGAAATCTGTCCGAACAAAAGTCTAGTTAAAAACCCGGGTATGATAAAACTTGAAACACAAAATCATAAATTATAATTTAATAAATAATCATAAAAAATAACAATATAATAATAATAAATTTAATTCAATAATATAATCAAACCAAAAACACTGAAATTTGAAATACAGAGGCAAATTCGCACATCGCTGAGCAAAGTCGCAAAATCCTTTTCAGGGTCTGATGACAAATTTCCCCACGAATCATTATCACTCAATTCTGCAAGTGGTTCTGATTTACTATCGCTGTTCTCTAGCTGGTCTAAAACCGCTTTTGACGTAAAGGGACGCTTTTTGGACAACATGGACTTTTCTGAGTTTCCAGGCAGAAAAAACAGTCAAAATGCAGGCAGGGCACAGGACAAAGCAGTAGGGACAAAATATATGTGAAATATTAAAACAGCAATGACAGCAAAAATGACATTTTTTAAAAATTTCAAATTTGCCGCCGGTCCCGGCGCCCTTGCGTCCCAACGTCACAGGGACCGGAACACGGAAGCCGGATGCCGGCATCAGCCGGAGGAGATGGCTGGGGACGCTGCAGGGGACACATCGTGGGAGCGAAGGACAGGGTAAGTGCTGCAGGGACTCCCAGAGCAACGCCGCATGGTAAGCCCGAGTGTAGCTCGGGGTTACCGCTCTTGGTATAGAAATTTTACCCCGATCTACACTCGGGAATACCGCTAAGGAGGTTAACCGTACCCTTCACTAGAAACACCTGAACATATTTGTAGGGCTGTCCAGAACCTTTTGAACATACAATGTATGAATTTCACAGTGGGAACATGTTGGATTCTGTATATAGTCCTACTGAACATACAATGCACAGTCCACATGTGCTTTTCTGCTTCACTGCAACAAGGAACCAAGGAGCCGTCAGGTCGATTGTGACCGCGGTTCTGCCTCCGCCCTGCCTCCGCCTCTCTCATGTTACCTGCAGAGAGGAGAGCAGGAGGCAGCATACTGTTGGATGGAGGGCAGGGTAGGGGGCGGACGCTACTCAGTGATTGGTTGCTAGACTGTCCTAGCAACCAATCATCAGCTTGGTATTATGAACTCTGGCAGCTCCTGCTCCTGCCTTCTACCCAGCATTGTGTTGTGTTCTGATCTCCGCTCTGCTGTAAACACACTGACAGGTAGGAAGTGCTACCTGTGTTTGTTTGATATGAAGGGGACACAGGAGACACTGTGGGGAAGGGGGCTTAGGAAACACTGTGGGAGGGGGGACACAGGAGACACTGTTGGGGGGGGGACAGAGTAAACTACAGTGGGGGGATTTTGATGAGAAAAGGACAGGGGACATTGCTTTGGGGAATGTGGGGGGCAGAGAACACTGCTATGGGGCAGGGTAGAGAACACTACACAGTGTGTGGGGGGTGATGTGAAGGGGGGCAGAGGATACTGGTTTGGGGGGTACAGGACACTACTGGGGGGGAAGGGGGCAGAGGATACGACAGTGGAGGGGATGTGGTGTAAATGGAGGTAGAGGACACTGCTTTGAGGGGGTACAGGACACTGCTTTGGGGGGGGTACAGGACACTGCTTTGGGGGGGTACAAGACTCTACTGTGGGTGGAGCGAGGCAAAGGACACAGTATTGGGGGATACAGGACACTACTGTGGGAGGGGCAGAGGACACCACAGTGGGGGGGTGATGAAAAGGGGGCAGAGGACACTGCATTTGGGGGTACAGGACACTACAGTGGGGGGGGGCAGAGGACACCACAGTGGGGGGAGGTGATGAAAAGGGGGCAGAGGACACTGCATTGGGGGTACAGGACACTACAGTGGGGGGCGTGATGTAAAGGGGGATAGAGGACACTACTGTGGGGGGGATGTTTTTTTAAGGGTGCCGCCTAGTTACCCCCCCCAGGGGATCTTTGTTTTACTCCATGTTGTCCAGGTAGACCTCAGCCTCTGAAAGGTTGCCTACCCCTGACATCTTGTATACCATAGATGCAGCTAAACACTTCTAAACATTGCCATCTACTGGTTGTAGAATATATCTCTACTGAATACTGATGTATTTGTTGCACAAAATACATGAACACTGTATTCCAACAGAAGAAGGCTGTCTCTGCTTTGAAATATAGACCTAGGTCTACAAAAATGAAAATAACATTGCCAATATGTGCTGTATTTTCAGAAATCCCCAATGTACTGTAAGTGGATGCAGGGCTGCTGTTAGAAACCACGGGGCCGCATACAGCCAACCTGATAGCCCCCCCCCCCCAAAAAAAAAAATACAGTCTACAATGCTTCAGTTATAAATGAACACAGTGAGCGTTTGGTACTGATAACTCTTTATGTTCATTCAGAAAAGGGGCTAGTAAATGTGACATATTTATTGGACCCTTCCCCCACTCTCTATCCTGAAGGATCCTATTGTGTGCTTGCAGCTGCCAATGGAAAAGAGAGGAGGGAAACCAGCAGCACTGTGTGGGCACACACAGGGGCCTGGGCAGCAGGGGGAAATGTATAGTGCACAGGGAGGCTGATGGGTGTGGCAGGAGGCAATTACTGGAACCGATCCCCTGTATGGCTCTCTCTGGAGCAGCTGAAAGCCAGGGGGAGGGAGAGGAGAAGAAGCCAGCTTTCAGCTGCTGCAGAGAGAGTCATGCAGGGGATTGGTTCCAGTAATTTCCCCCCCTCCCAACACGCTGATCATCCTCCTTGCCCACATCTGATTCACCCAGCTACCTGGGCCCCTCTGCTGGCCTGGGCCCTGCACAGGAGGACAGGCGGTACCCCCTTATCCACAGCCCTGAGTGGACGTTCTAACCTCAACATCTCAAATGTCTGTTTGATTATTTTTCCACTATGTAAATAATCTTATGTTCATGCAACTGCACATGCAATCATATTTTATTAGTACTACTGTCTCTTTTGTGGATTTTTATTGAGACAGAGAATAAAATTGTCAGTGGCAGTAAATTTCTTAACTAGCACCCTTAGCTAAAACTTCATTTTTTTTTTCTATTTTTCAGTTTTTGAAAAAGCGGGGAAAGGGTTAGAACATCTGTCAAGTTTTCCTGTTTCCTGTACCCCCAGTGGGGAATTCACCTTCTGAGTTTGTCCTGGTAGCTGTTGACACTTTGACAATAATCAATGATAATTCTAAAATGTTATAGATGTCACCTGAAATCTTCCAATGGAGCCACATATTCCTGTGACAACAGTCTAAATACAGATTTCTCTTCAACTTGAAGAGTTTCCATTTACTTGCTTGTGTCTCTGGGACAGAAGGTGTCAGAAACTTTCACCAAGGGAACACAGGCATAAAAAAACACCTAAGACAGATTCTAACCAGATTCTCTACTTTATCCAACACTTAAAAGTAAAAACATGTTTTTGGCTACAGATATACTTTAAAACTACTCTTGATTCTCCAAAAACATCTACAGAATTGTTCCCGGAATTGTTTCCAGATTCAAATTTAAGTACTTGTTTGGACAGGGTACTTGATTGTGGCGCAATATTTTTCTATTTGTCTCACACCTCTTGTAAAACAGGCTCTCTACTCTTATCACACTTTGGCACAGATACAATTCAAATTGTTGCACGTGTCTTCTGAGGAGAACTGATGCATTAAGCTTTCTATTGTAGTTGGCACATTGCTGCTTAACTGTCACACGTCTCTTCTGAGGGGAACTGGCACATTAAGCTTGCTATTGAAGTTGGCACATTGCTTTTAAATGTTGCACAGCTTTTCCACTCTATCCTTCTTATCGCACTTTGGTGCAATGCTGGTCTCAATGCCGCCAGCCTCTTTCTGAGGGAAATTGGTGCTCTATTATTCCTATTGCAATTTGGCACAATGCTGTTCTAATGATATACACATCTCCAAAAAGAACTGGCGCTACAATACTGAGCTATGCTGCTCCAACTGGTGAACACATCTCCAAGAACTGGCTCTACAATGTTGAGCTATTGTGCTCTAACCGGTGAACACATCTCCAAGAACTGGCTCTACAATGCTGAGCTATGGTGCTCTAACCGGTGAACACATCTCCAAGAACTGGCTCTACAATGTTGAGCTATGATGCTCTAACCGGTGAACACATCTCCAAGAACTGGCTCTACAATGTTGAGCTATGCTGCTCTAACTGGTGTACACACCTCTGAGGAGAACTGGCTCTACAATGTTGAGCTATGCTGCTCTAACTCGTGTACAAATCTTTGAGGGGAACTGGCACTACCATATTGAGCTCAATACATCAGTGGTTCATATAGTGAACTCAGGGTGGAGTTATTCACCCTGAGGTCATCACAGAGGACAAGGGGGCACTTTTTTTGTCTGGAGGAAAAGAAATTTAATCTCCAAATACCGAAATGTTTCTTCACAGCGAGAGCTGTGAAAATGTGGAATAGACTCCCTCAAGAGTTCGTTCTGGCCAGCTCAGTGGATTGCTTTAAAAAAGGCCTGGATTCTTTCCTAGATACACAGAATATAACTGGATACTAACATTTATAGGTAAAGTTGATCCAGGGAATATCTGATTGCCTCTCAGGGGATCAGGAAGGATTTCTTCCCCCTGCAGGAGCAAATTGGACCATGCTTTGCTGGGTTTTTTGCCTTCTGCTGGATCAACTGTGGGTATAGGATTATAACTTTTATTTTTTTTATGGTTGAAACGGATGGACATTTGTCTCTTTTGAGCCAGGCTAGCTATGTAACTATATGCTCTAACTGGTGTACACATCTCTGAGGAGAACCAGCTCTACAATATTGAGCTATGCTGCTCAAACTGGTGTACACACCTCTGAGGAGAACTGGCTCTACAATATTGAGCTATGCTGCTCTAACTGGTGTACACACCTTGTTGCACGTGTCTTCTGAGGAGAACTGATGCATTAAGCTTTCTATTGTAGTTGGCACATTGCTTTTTAACTGTCACACGTCTCTTCTGAGGGGAACTGGCACATTAAGCTTGCTATTGAAGTTGGCACATTGCTTTTAAATGTTGCACAGCTTTTCCACTCTATCCTTCTTATCGCACTTTGGTGCAATGCTGGTCTCAATGCCGCCTGCCTCTTTCTGAGGGAAATTGGTGCTCTATTATTCCTATTGCAATTTGGCACAATGCTGTTCTAATGATATACACATCTCCATGGAGAACTGGCGCTACAATACTGAGCTATACTGCTCCAACCGGTGTACACATCTCTGAGGAGAACTGGCGTTAGCACTTCAATTTGGAGTGATGCTGCTCTAACTGGCATATGCATCTCTGTGAAGAACTGGTGCACTTTCTTTTGGAGAAAATCTATCAAGGTAAAATCTTTCATGGAGACTTACCAAATTACAGTACAAAGTCCTTAAAATCCCTATTTGAAGAATTTCTTCTAAAGAATGTTATTGATTCCAATAGTAGTGAAATTATTCCTATTGAAGATATTCCTGAGTCTCAACAACTTAAAAGACTTTCTAATACATTGTTAACTGGAAAAAGTGGAAGAAAAAAAAAAGGAAACAATTAAAAAAAAGTGTTTAAAATATTGAAAAAAAAATTACATTTTTCTTTTCTTTTACATACTGTTACCAGCCAGTATCCATGATTACGGCCACACCAGTGATATGATGATGCCGTACTGCACTGATGAAAGTATGTAAAAAAATGTATACTTTATTTAGTTTATTCATTTTCCAGAAAATTGTGAGAAAAAATTTTAACTTAAAAAAACTCACCATGCCTCTTACTAAATACATTGGACTGTCTACTTTCCAAAAAAGGGGTAATTTGGGGGGTATTTGTACTGTCCTGGCATTTTAGGGCTTCAAGAAATAAATAGGCCATCAGTGCACCATGATTGATCAATTTTCATATATACACACAATATATATATATATATATATATATATATATTGTAGCGCAGGAACTTTGTTGAATTCCCCCAACTGTCTTTAAGCATCCAGCAAAGTCCTTAGCAGTTGACACTTCTGGAATTGTTGAATGTCTGTGTCTCCCAGCATACAATTTGTTTCCTCCCAGCAGCCCCTACATCGTTACAAGACACAGTAGTATCATACAGGTTGATGGGAGAAACCATTGAGCACAGCAGGGGTAGCAAGTATTTCTAGAAATGCTGAATACTTTCCCAGAGGATTTAGCAACTTTAAGACAGCAAATGACGGACTCGTTGCTCAAGGCGGATGTAAGTATTCAGTGTCTTTTATTGTAGGGAGCAATCATTTTGCTTTTGGAGGAAGCAAAAGTTGCTTTAAAGTTGTAAAAGCTGAAGGTTTTTTACCTTCAAGCATTCTATGCATAAAGGCAAAAAACCTTCTGTGTGCAGCAGCCCCCTCAATACTTACCTGAGCCTCATCGCAATCCAGCGATGTGAGTGACAGCCTTGGCTGTCCTGGGTCTTTGCCTCCTCAGTGGCTGAGACAGCAAGTGGGAGCCATTGGCTCCCTCTCCTGTCAATCACAGCCATTCAGCCAATGAGAAGAGAGGGGGAGCGGGCCCAGTCACGGCTCCATGTGTGAATGGACACACGGAGCAGCGGGTACCCCCATAGCAAGCTTCTTGCTGTGGGGGCACCCAACAGACAGAAGGAGCCAGGAGAGCCTGTGGGGGAGGAGGAGGAGGATCTGGGCTGCTCTGTGCAAAACTACTGCACACAGTAGAGAAGTATGACATGTTTGTTATTTAACAAAAAAAAAAATGAACCTTTAGAATCACTTTAAATCTCCAGGTGTGAACTAATAACAGTATAGCTGGCCATAGGTGGATTGAAATTCAGCTGGTTCAGCAGGGATCAGTAAAATTTCGATTCATGTGTGGCTGTCTGTTCAACAGAAATTGCTTCTCTAAATTGACTTCTCTCGAACGTCCAATCCACTGCAGCCGCTGATCAGTGTATTCTGGCAGCATCTTCATTGCAGTGTTTATGAAACCAGGACGTTTCCTTTGCGCAGGTGCTCCAGATTATCAGACACCCTACAGAGAGGGATTTTTAAATACACTGCAACCTGGGGGGGCCTGGTTTACATTTTTAAAGTTAGTCCAGGAGACTACAACTAAAAACCATGTCTGCTCTTATGGGATTTATTGGGTGGCCTTGACTGACAAACTAGCCACAGTATGTGATTTTTTTATAACAAATAATATAATAATAATTAATGAGTAATACCCAGCTGAGCCTCAAGTGACAAAAATACAGAATCCTGGAAGTTTATCATCAGTACAAACTATCCCTCATGAGTAAAATACAACAAATTATTAATCTATCATTTAAATAAATATAAAATGCATTCAATAATAGATCATAGTGAACTCATAACCCCACAGATAATCAATAAACACACAAAACTCATGGGTGTAAATAATTCAACTGTCAATGATTCATTTATTACCTAGAGTGCGTGAGATAGCTGTGAAATCGTGATGATGGTCCTACACACCAGCAATAAAATTACGGTAAGGCTGTTTTGCTAAACAAAAAAATAGGAGTAGGGAAAATCGCAAGATACCAATAGGATGCCTAATTGAGTGCACATTAAATAAAGAGCTTTTTTTTTTTTGGATAGAGTGGGGAAGGATAAAATCCCCTTTCTGATTTTAACTGCCATCTGAGGCTCCATTGGAGAAATTTACCCTCACTTCCTGTCCTACTGACAAGTGTTTTATGATACAGCAAGTGAGAGAAAACATGCAAGAGGGAGGCAGACAAAAATACAAATTTTATGGAGGTTCTTGCCTTCCAAAACCCTACTAAAAAACATTTTTATATTTGTCTGTGTTGGTATTGGAGATTTTCCTGTCTGGTAAATAGTTGTGAGGGGAAATCTCCCTAATGGAACCCTGTTACTTAATACATTGTGCTTCCCTACTACAGCCTTTGTAGAGCATGGCGGGCTCTCTAATGAGAAAGCTAAGCACCAATATTGTATTTATATAACCAAAAATGTACAGCGCTGATTAATAAAATGACCAAATCCCGTATCACATAAAATAGTAAATACACATTTATAAAGACTAATTGATCAAATAAATGTCCTCTGCCATCAATTGATTGAACCAAGTCCAATATCTTAAAGTGTTACTAAACCCCGGACCCTGCATCTACTATATCTGGTCTGCCACAGTACACAGAACATGGATGTGAAATTATTTTAGTAAATATAAACTGCTAAATACCTTTTCTCATCAGCAGTTAGAGCAGTCTTGTGGCTTCTATCTGTGTCCAGCCCAGCACTAGCTAAAGCTTGTAGGAGGAGTTTTCTTTCTGCTCTAGGAGGATGGAAATCCCCTGACCTCTGTCTGGACAGTGCTGATTGGCCCTGTGCTGATCACATGCACTCTCCCAAGAAAAAAAAAATCTCTCTAGCAATATACACCAAACTGAGCATGCCCATGCCTACGGTTCAGTCTGGAGATAAGTGGTGGTCGCTTGAAAAAGGGGAGGAACAGAGAAGACAAGATCAAACAGCCTTTTTACACAATGCAGAGGATTAACCCTTTAGGTTCTACAGTGAGTATAACAAGC
Organism: Staurois parvus; assembly: GCF_062004578.1. Classification (NCBI taxonomy): domain Eukaryota; kingdom Metazoa; phylum Chordata; class Amphibia; order Anura; family Ranidae; genus Staurois; species Staurois parvus. The sequence continues at coordinate 6,454,762 of NW_028318045.1, read as the reverse complement.
ATGCTTTACTGCATACACAGACTGATTTTACTGGTGTGGGTTTGTAGTGGATTGTGATAGACAGTCCACGTTTTATTAGATGATCAGTAAAATGACAATTTTATAGTCTTGCTACTTTCTGCTGCTTGCTCTTTAAATTCCTTACTCTCTTAAGTAAACAATCAGATATAAGTTGACAGAACAATGATAATTAAGATGGCGCCTTCATCCGGAGTCTCACCCTAGGTGACTCATTAGAAGGAAAGTATCTTTTAACATAAACAACCCCCATAAAAGGGAATGAGTCGTTTTGGGGACAATGATTGGAAGATATCAATACGGATGGTAACTTTAAATATGTGCCACCGCTTGTTGCTTGATCCAGTTACATTTAGTGGCTGTACCACCACCAGATGTCCGCTCTCCTCCACAGTATGACCTAGGGGAGGACTGACAACTCATGGGACACCCGGGCAATAGGGGATCACGGGGCCCGTGTCCTTGCCCACACTCAAAGCACACCCAAAAAAGCCTATAAAAAGGTACCAGGGGCATTTCATGGGGACCCCTACTGACCCTGGGCCCTCGGGCAGTGCTCGAGTTCTCTAATGGTCAGTCCACCCCTGGTATGACCTCTCAATAAATGCTTAGTCGTAACACACTTTTTGTCCCTTTTATGGACCATAAAGATCTCTTGAGTATATTCAAAGAATGTCAATGGATCTGAGCGCAAAAAATGGCCATCCATATGTGTGAAGGTTAGTGCATAAGCCTGAACACCTAATAGCTTCAAAGGAAAAACAGCGCTGTGAGAGTGCTACAGTTAAACCTCACTAGGAGGTGTACCTTTATTCAAACAAAGTCAGTGTAGATCGCAAGGGATGCCTGGGCCAGGGGTAGACGGCCTGTCCGCCCTGATGGAGATGTAATGAGACAGGGAGTACTCCTGTCACTGACAGTGGACCATGTGACCGCTGCGAATGATGTCACCACGGTCTACGGAGGAAGCAGGAGGGAAGAACCAGCTCTGGACCTCAAGCCAAGATGGAGGCCAACGCATTTTGCGCGCATGCACCTTATCAAGTCCAGAGGAAAAGAGGTTATCGGCCATTTTATAGGGGACAGAGCCGGCACAGGGGCCAACAAAGGAAACACAGGGGGAGGGGACTCGGGTAGAGCGGATGGCTCATCCCCCCCTGTGTAACATCACTTAAGAAAACAAGGGGGAACAATTTTAAAAATCAATAATAAAACACAATTATAAAAAAAGAGAGATGATGATAATAAAAGAATAATCCAACCGATATATATACACACATAATGTGATCAATAGATAAACCATGGTGTGTCATATTACTTTAGTATGCCAAGTAATATTTATATATTGCACTATCCCTGATACTGTAAAAAGAATAATAAATACAGTATGCGGACAATTGTATATGTATATATAAATAAAAATAGAATTGTACCTTAAATAAAAACTAAAACACTAACGTGTTATAATGTCATAAAATTTCCCAAAATTGGAATAAAATATTACACTAGAAAGATGATTATTTGAAATTATCATTATTTCAAAACAATTTCTGTAGAAACATTAATTAATGAGAAGTCCCTTCAAGGGCATCATACTTGAGGGCGAAATTTTATAAAAAATTTATAAAAATAGTATTATTAATAATTATGATATAAGGATCAGGTCTATATAAAAAAGAGAGAATTCAAGTATATGTAAACCAACAGCTCCCTAGGCAATTAAGAACAGTATTACATAATGCTATGGATTTGCAAGTCCTCGTTCAGACCATTGGGTGCCATAGATCCCAACTTAAAGATCCAAAAAGTCTCCCTCTTGCACAGAAGGGGCAATCTCCCATTATCTGTTAAGGACCTTCTCTCTATGTGTTCAATGGCCATTACCTCCAAACAACTAAAGTCCTTACTGTGGTTATGTAGGAAATGCCGAGGGACGCTATGTTTATTGCATCCCTCTTTGATGAGTCTCCTGTGTTTCCCTATACAATTACGTAAGGGGCCTACATATAACAATTTGCAGGGACAGGTTAATACATAAACAGCATGTTCAGTGGCACAAGTAATGAAGTGTCGAATATCATAAATTATGCCCCTAGGGTCAGTGATGTGAGATCGGCCATGGGTAATAAATTGGCATGTAAAGCAGCCTTTTTTCTTACATTTAAAGATGCCCATTCTATTGTCAAAGTATGAGTGAATGTCTCCTTTCGTTTTAGTGATCAAGGATAGCTTACTTAGGGCTAGGATGTTTTTCAATGTACATGCCCTCCTAAAAGTCACCTAAGGGGCTGAAGGGAGAACTAGGGATAATCTAGGATCGAGCTGAAGGATATGCCAAGGTTTGCGCATAACTTGGTTATATTACGATATGCTATATTGTAACCCGTAATGAACCTCACTGTACTATGTTGGTTCTGGGTTTTGGACTTAACAATCTTGTTTAAAACACTATGTTTCATAAATGCTTCATTAATTAGAGAAGGGGGGTAACCCTTTTCTAAAAACTTGGTCGACAGCATAGCACCCTGTTCTTGATAATCCTCCTCAGTCTATGGAATTGACCACTTGGAATATTGTTCTTCCATGCAGGCTGATGGCAACTTGAATAATGTAAATACGAGTTGCCCCGTGGGTTTAATGTAATTGGTGATGTTGATTAGACCCTCCTCCTCTGATAAAACTAGATATAAAAATACAATATTATGTGGGCTGAAAACATAGGTAAATGACAGACCAAACGTGTCGGAATTACAGTGTTCAAAAAAGGATAAAAATGTGTCCAGGTCACCATCCCAGATATGCAGAATACCAAAAAATACCAAAAAATACGATATGTTTGTCAAAAGGATTGTCAGACCATATGTATCATTTTTCCCAGAAGCCCATCGTCAGGTTGGCATAACATGGGGCAAAATTGGCTCCCATAGCCATACCGTTAGTCTGTAAATAAAATTGATCCAAAAACATAAAATAATTGTGGCGAAAACAAAAATATGTACAATCAACTATGAACCGTGCCTGGGTGGAATTCATCCAGGAGTCTAAAGACAAAAAGTGTTGAAGGGCAGCTAGGTCTACTTGATGGAGGATAGATGTGTAAAGGGAGGACACATCTAGTGACGCCCAATTGTAACCAAAGTCCCACATGTTTCAATACGTCTATGATGTGGCTAGAATCCCTTATAAAGGAGGGTAATTGACTAATCAAAGCTTGGAGAAAATAGTCTGTATATTTGAATAGGCCATGCATAAAACTATTAGTAATTGCCACAATGGGTCGACCTGGAGGGTTGGTGGTAGATTTGTGGACCTTCGGGAGATGGTAGAAATATGGGGTACTACAGATGGAAGGGAGTAAGAATGATTTTTCTTGTTTGTTAATAACTCCATCCCTGAAGGCTTTTTCTACCAATATATTCAAAGCCTTCTGAAAGATGGGTAGCATGTCTTCTTTCAATTTCTGATATGTGTTGCTATCTGAAAGAATTCTTTGATATATTCCACTGTGTTTTGAACTACTAAACGTCCGCCTTTGTCCGCTTGCTTAATGATAATATTCTTATTTATTTCAAGTTCATTAAGGGCTCTTGCTTCCAGGGTGGTGATATTTCTACTGACTGATGGGGAGTCACACAAAGTCAGTAGATCCCGGTACACCACCTGATAAAATGTTTCTATAAATGGTCCCTTTGATTGTACTGGATAAAAAGTGGACTTGGGTTTAAAACCTGTATGGGTGACATCTGGATCAGGTGAGATGCAATGTTCATCAATGTCAACATGGTTTTCTAACCATCTTCTAGGATCCAAACTAATTCTTGGTCCCTGTCCTGAAGGGAGGACTCATTATCTGAAGTCTGTGGTATGATGACATGTGTGGGGTCATTGGAAAAATGTATTTTAACAGTGAGGGACCGGATAAACCTATTAGGTCTTGAAATAGCCCAAATTTATTTGGACCAACTACCAGTGAAAAACTAAGCCCCTTTTTTAATAGAGACAATTCTGCTTCTGTAAAGGTGTGGGTAGATAGATTGTAGATCTTTATTGTGCTAGCGATATCGGCTGTTCCATTCTTTCTTTCTTTTTCAGCCTGGTATCGTGTGCCACTTCGTCTGCCTCGTCTAGTTTTCTTTTTTACTTTAAAATCCCCATTGGGAAGGCCTGTAAAAAAATCTGTGGAGGAGGGGGTGTTGTCACTATCTATTGATGTCAATTTGGACAATTTGGCTCCTCCCAAGAGAAAAGAAACTAGATCATGAGACAGCTGTAGCGGTTATGTGTTGGGATGGAGAAAGACCCACTAACTGTTAGATCGTTATTAACAAGGCCATTGCCTGATGTAATATGTTGTAAAGTAATATTATTGGGTATATTGTTAATGGGTCCAATGGGACCATCAATGGATGGTAGGTCGGATGGAACCTCCATCGAAACAATGGGCTCAGGAGAGGGCGGCCTCAGGAGTTCAGGGCCAGTATGTGAAGTGGAGGACCTGGTGTTCATAGGAGAGACAGTCCTAGGGTCAGTACCTGTAGTGGAAATAGGAGTTATCAATGGATGTTTACGAGATTTGCGCTTGGTGGAATGGGCTTTCTGTTTCTGTCTGGCACCAGCTGTGCTTGGTGCTTTGGGAGAGAAAAACTCCACTTTATCTTTTTTCCATGCAAAGATATGGCCTGACTTGTAATCCTCAATATCTCTTTCCAATTTCCCTATTTTTTAGGACACTATATTATCTTCATTTTTCAATATATTAGACTCCAAACCATTACACCATTTAGAATACAGGCATGATGAACTAAATTCTTCTACAGCCATTTCTTTTTCTCTAACTTTTGTATCTGCTATTTTTAGCTTTCTCTCCCTTTGTTGGATAATAATCTTTATCCATTTAACAGTGCAAAACTCAGCAATGAGTACCCAATCTTTCTTCAGGTCTTCATTTAGGAGATTACATTGTTTTTTAATGCGTAAGTTCCTGGGGGTAATACCTAACTCTAAATATTTCTTGAGAAAGGATAGATCCCAACACTGGACATTTTGCATATTATTTGGCGTATTGTAACTGAAAAAATGCCCTTCTCATATTAGTTTCATAGCTTTCTGTATGGGGGGGTACCACTACCCCCCCCCCCCTCCTGGGGGTGTATGTTACTATGATTAGACACTTGGGGAAGATGTAAATTAATTTTTATCAAAGATGGACTGTAACCTGGTATTTCTTGGAGCCGCCATGGAGACAGAGGGGGTTAGGGAAGGAGGGGGGAAGGAAAAAAAAAAGAAATTAAAACGTTAGAAAAGAGGACAAAGAATTAACCAATGCTGGTACAAACATGAAAAAAGGAGAACCCTAATGTGGGTAACAGTAGGCTACAGGGTAGGCCATATACAGTAATGAAAAGGACATTATCTTGAAAAATATTGTAACATACATGTAAGATTTGAATAGCTGAGATGTGACCTGTAGAAAATATGACACTGTAAATTTAGCTGATTCCATGGTAATATAAGATGTGTTCAGAATTAAGGCAGAGGCATATGGTCACTAATTAGCATCTGAAAGGGACAGAGCTTCCTCTGGAAAGAGTTGACACCTGGGTGCCAATAAGATTTGTCACCTTCTAGGAAATCTGGAAGGAAAAGGCTGGAGACAGTTCGGCTGCAGGAGACCAGGGGGGCTCCGATCTGTCTGAGGAGCTCTGATGTAAATACACAGATCAAAGGAATAGATTTCATCTCTCATAAAAGCTAAAATATTGGTTGCAGAGAGATGAAAATACTTCCTTCTGATTGGACTCTGTAGGCTACATCTGCATGTAAAAACTGTATTTGTGGTTTATGTAGAATGCCAGAAAAATGCAGGAAATGGTTATGTGGTGCCGGATTGCGACAGCTGAACAGTGATTGTTACTGTCGTGATCGGACTGATGCGTTGGTGTCGGAAATTCAATCCCTGACTTGGTGATTCAAACCGTTCCTGGCCCAATCAACTTTGGGCATTTCAGCACCCAGATTGTCCTGTGGGCTGGTAAGGGAACACCCCCCAGGGTTGATTGGCCAAGGACTAATGTCCAGCCCACGTCCATATTCCCATAAATTGAGGACTTGAGGTATGGACGTGGTGATTCGTATGGAGCCCGTCCTATTGACTGACGGATCGCGGACTTTCTCTGACTTGCTCCAGTCGCAGGATAAATCTTGGTAAAAGTTTTATTTCTGTTTTTTATTCCCTTTTATTTTATAGTGAATAGTCAATTGTGTGTCTTGTTGTATTTTTTGTATTTTCTGTAACGTTTTATACTTTGTACATATTTTATGCACTGCCCACTTTTGGGATATTAAATCTTAAAATTAATAAGTGACTTCTGGGTACTTAAGCTTGGACTCATATCTCCGGAGAAATTAGATTGCATTGTATTTTAGTGTCTTTATATGCTCGGTCAAGTTCATTGCCAATCTGTATGCAATTGCACTACACGTTGGCAGATTGCGTGCAGATTGTAAGGGTGACAGGTCTGCCAGACAGAGATCTGTGTGTGTTTGGTGTCCCAGCAGACCGTTCTGCGGATAAACTGTTGGGTGGTGACAAGCTACGGTTTGTGGTGTGTCTGGTGTGGGGGTGTGTGGACAGTGGAAGAGTGATTAACACCGGGGTTCTAGCTTGTAGGACAGCTGGAGGAATCCTCGAAGGGTGTGTGATTGCTAGGCTGCTCCTCAACCCTAATTAGTGCACCAGATTGTATGTAAGATCGTATCTGCCAGTGTGTGGTTGGCTGGCTGGATTGGAGTGGAGTCTCCCTCCAGTGGTGGCCAAAAGGTAGTGCAGGCTGTGAAAGTATATCACGGTCGGTTTTATATATTAGAAGTTAAGTCCCCCTTATTCCCTCTTACCCCAAGTCACGTGCACGCCTCGGTTAGCTAGTTGCTGTGGGCGTGGCGTGTGGGTGGATTCATGACAAATATATACATGTTCAAAAGTCTTATACATGTTAGACACGTGCTTCCATGGTATCATTGGCCTAGGCTGTCAACATATGATCATCCTTTGCCAAATCATAGATATGATAACGTATATTGACTATAAACTATGCAGTGAACCGTGATCACCAGTCACTTGATATACAAGAGAGTCAATGGTCAGAGACCTATGAAAATACAAATGGACTTCGTGATGCTGTAAGAAAAACTGCCACTGGAGGGCAGAAGGCATGGAATGTCAATGGATCTGATTGCAATAAAGGGCCATCCATATGTGGGAAAGTTAGTGCATAAGCCTGAGCACCTCACTGCTGCCATGTTAGCACATGTAGTGAACCAATAGCTTCCAAGGAAAAACAATGTATATACAATTGTCCGCATACTGTTTTTATTATTCTTTATACAGTATCAGGGATAGTGCAATATATAAATATTACTTGGCATACTAAAGTAATATGACACACCATGGTTTATCTATTGATCACATTATGTGTGTATATCTATGGATTATAATTTTTTTATCATCTTCTTTCTTTTTTTTTTTAATTGTGTTTTAATACTGCTTTTTAAAATTGTTCCCACTTGTTTTCTTATGTAATGTTACACAGGGGGGATGAGCCATCTGCTCTGCTCAAGTCCCCTCCCCAGGTGTGTCCTTTGCCAGCCCCTGTGCCCGGTCTGTCCCCTATAAAATGGCCGATAACCTCTTTTCCTCTGGACTTGATAAGGCGCATGCATGCGAAACGCGTTGTCCAGGTTACCAGCTTCCATCTTGGCTTGCGGTCCAGAACTGTTTTTTCCCTTCCGCATCCTCTGTAGACCGCGGTGACATCAATCTGGGACGCCGCGGTCACATGGTCCACTGTCAGCGACAGTGCCTCATTCCATCTCCATTGGAGCGGATGGGCTGTCCACCCCTGACCCAGGCATACCTTGTGATCTACACTGACTTTGCTTGAATAAAGGTACACCTCCTAGTGAGATTTAACTGTAGCACTCTCACACTGTTGTTTTCCTTGAAAGCTATGAGTATATCCAAAGTCAATGTCCATAGCATTTCCGCTCAACTCCTCCTTATTATCCACTCCACCACATGTAAATTAAAATGCTACATAGTGCTTTATCCTTTAAATAATTTATTAAACTTCTAAAAAAATATCAATATGCACTCACTTGTTCCAGGTGCTAGATCGCACCAGATATACGCAGCATGTATGATAAATCCAGTAATCCTGTGCAGTAACTCCTTCACCGATATAAGAATACTGCATTCTATTGTTTAAATGAACATGATGATGTCATCCAAAAGTCTAATTACATTTAGTGACTGTACCACCACCAGATATCTGCTCACCAAAAACAGCTTAGGCCATACCTCTCATTTAAAAGCAACAAAAAAACATCTTAAAGAATATTTAAATCCAGCATTTCATGTTCCTGATATGTGCCTGCTGTACCATGTACTTGTATGAAAAAGTATCCCGTTCTCTTTGTATTGCTTCCTTTGTGTGAAATCCCTGGTGTTCCTGGCAGTCCCTCGGCTTTGCTATTAAAAACTGACCACACTAGGCATGATAGCACAGCGTGGTCAGTTCTAATACCTGCCACCTACTGTCTTCAAATGTTAAATATTACATAATTATATATAAAATTGTATATTTACCTGAACTATAAATTAACTAATAAAATAATTATTTTTTTATTCCTGAACATACTATAGTGAAAAAATATGGACAGATAATATTATTATTATTATACAGTATTTATAAAGCGCCAACAGTTCGCTCAGCGCTGTACATTACAATTACATTACAAAGGGGGACAGAACATGCGACAGTACAAAAACAATACAATGCGATACACGAGGGGTTCGAGGGCCCTGCTCTTTCGAGCTTACAATCTAGGATGGAGGGGATAGTGGTACAGGAGGAGATAGCCGTGGGGGATGGAGTAGTAGGAAGAGTGGAGGAGGTCGGCAAATTAGCAGGGGGTGGGGTAGGCTTCCCTGAAGAGGTGGGTTTTCAGGGTGTGCCTAAAGGAGAGGAGAGTAGGTGATAGTCTGATGGGTTGGGGCAGGGAGTTCCAGAGGATGGGTGAGACCCTGGAGAAATCCTGGAGGCGGGCATGGGAGGAGGAGACCAGGGAACTAGAGAGAAGGAGGTCTTGTGAGGAGCGGAGTGTGCGTGTTGGGTGGTACTTGGATATTAGGTCGGTGATGTAATTTGGGGTAGTATGGTGGACAGCTTTGTACGTCAGTGTTAGGATTTTGAATTTGATCCGTTGCGCATTCGGAAGCCAGTGGAGGGATTGGCAGAGGGGGGTGGCGGAAACAGAGCGGTTGGTAAGGTGAATGAGTCTGGCTGCCATATTCAGGATCGACTGAAGCGGGGATATCCTGTGGCGGGGCAGGCCAGTGAGGAGGGAGTTGCAGTAATCGAGTCGTGATATGATGAGGGAGTGGATGAGCTGTTTAGTGGTTTCTGGGGTTAGGAACGTGTGGATTTTGGCGATGTTGCGGAGGTGGAGTCTGCATGAGTTTGTTAGTGAATGGACTTGGGGCTGGAAGGATAGGTTGGAGTCCAGAATGACACCAAGTACTCTGGCCTGCGGGGCGGGTCTGATAGTGGTATTGTTGGACGTGATGGAGAAGTCAATGGGGGGTGGTGTGCGGGCTGGGGGGAAGACTAGGAGCTCGGTTTTGGAGAGGTTCAGTTTAAGGAAGTGGAGCGACATCCAGTCTGATATGTCGTACAGTAGGTTTGTGATTTGGGCGGAGACTGAGGGGGTGAGGTGGGGGGTTGAGAGATAGATTTGTGTGTCGTCGGCATAGAGGTGGTAGTTGAAGCCGTGAGAGTGTTTGAGTTGGCAAAGGGAGGAGGTGTAGATGGAGAAGAGAAGGGGCCCAAGGACGGAGCATTGAGGGACCCCAACAGAGAGGGGGAGTGAGGGGGAGGTGGTAGCATCATAGGTAACGCTAAAACAGCATTGTGATAGATAGGGTGAGAGCCAGGAGAGAGCGGAATCTCTGAGGTAGAGGGAGTGTAGTTTTTTGAGGAGGAGGGGGTGATTGACTGTGTCAAAGGCCGCAGAGAGGTCAAGGAGTAGGAGCACTGAATAGTGGCCAATAGCTTTGGCGGTTAGAAGGTCGTTGGAGAGTTTGAGTAAGGCGGTTTCGGTGGAGTGTAGGGGACGGAAGCCGGACTGTAGGGGATCGAGGAGGTTGTTGTAGTTGAGGTGAGAGCTTAGACAAGTGTAGACTAAGCGCTCGAGGAGTTTGGATGTGAATGGGAGCAGGGAGATGGGTCTGAAGTTGTTCGGGTCATTGGGGTCCAGGGAGGGCTTTTTAAGTATGGGGGTGATGTGTGCATGCTTCAGAGGGAAGGGGAATGTGTTGGAAAAGAGGGAGAGATTAAAGATGTGGCTAAGGGAGCATAGGATGGAGGGGGAGGGAGGTCGTAGGAGTTGTGAAGGGATAGGGATAATATACATGCTTCATAAATAATCTGATCACTATGTATATCTAAAATATTGTAGGGAATCTGACAGAAACTAAATCTTATATCTAACCTGCATATTCAGTTTGAATGGAAGAAGAAATAGCTTATCAAAAGAAATAGACTGTTCTATTTTTCAGACATGTCCCCCTATCAACTGAATATTGTAAACAGGTGCGTTGTCCTGTAAGGCACAATTCTATAGCCAAAATATACAAAATGTCTGCCATCTGACCAATCCAGGGAATTATGGGGCATTTTACAACGATGAAATATAAGACAGCAATCCATGGAGAATCCAATTCACAGAGTAAGCAACTACTGCAATCTCTATAAACATTTATTATTTACAAGCCAGTCTGGTGACATATGCTATTGACTTTGATGCATCATGAAAACACACAAGTTATGGATTATCTATATTTTGCTGGTTATTTTTTTTCTAATACCAAGCAGTTTTAGTATATTACCATTGATCATCTGTGTCTAGAGAGGCTGTAGGGTGTCATGAAGAGCTGAATAAGTTAAATAATGTCTTTAGGCATTACAGGACACATGGAAACATAAATATATAGAGCAATTGTTCTGCAGTTGTGACTTCTGTTAGACCATTCTTCAGCTTTTAACAATGTTAAGGATATGTATCTATAGGGGTTAGATAATTGTCACACTGTACAGCCAAGCTGGACCTTTTGCCAGCTGCCCCAAGGTTTCTCAGATACCTTTTAAATCAAAAACTCCTGTGCTACCACACCAAATTGTGAACCAAAATTCAACAGAATTTAAAAAAATGATTGCTGCAGCTGTTGTCATGTGTTCCCACACCAAAGAAATATATACAATTTGAACTCTGCAAATTCAAAATAAATAACCCTAAAAACCAAATTAAATCATGAGAGCAAAGAAAAAATCATCATGCATCATGCATCTATCAGGTTGAGGTCAGGACTATGTGCAGGCCAGTCAAGTTCCTCCACCCCAAACTCGCTCATCCATGTTTTTATGGACCTGGTGCGCAGTTATGTTGGAACAGGAAGGGGCCGTCCCCAAACTGTTCCCACAAAGTTGGGAGCATGAAATTGTCCAAAATGTCTTGGTATGCTGACTCCTTAAGAGTTCCCTTCACTGGAACTAATGAGCCAAGCCCAAACCCTGAAAAACAACCCCACACCATAATTCCCCCTCCACCAAACTTTACACTTGACACAATGCAGTCAGGCAAGTACCATTCTCCTTGCAACCACCATCCCAGACACATCCATAAGATTGCCAGACAGAGAAGCGTGATTCGTCACTCTAGAGAACACGTCTCTCCTGCTCTAGAGTTGAGTGATGGTGTGCTTTGTGCCACTGCATCCGATGCTTTGCATTGCACTTAGTGATGTAAGGCTTGGACGCAGCTTGCTAGGCCATGGGAACCCATCCCATGAAGCTCTCTACACACTGTTGTGCTAATATGAAGGCCACAGGAAGTTTTGGAGGTCTTTGTCTATTGACTCTGCAGACAGTTGGTGACTTTTGCTTACTGTGAGCTTCAACACTGCGTTTCAGAGTTGCTGTTGTTCCCAGTTGCTTCCACTTTGTTACACTAGCACTAACAGTTGACCGTGGAATATTTAGTAGTAAGGTGGCAACCTATCACAATACCATGCTTGAATTCAATGAGCTCCTGAGAGCGACCCATTCTTTCACAAATGTTTGTAAGGCTGGCCATACATTATACAATTATCTTCCAATTTTCTGCCCAATTTCCTTTAGATTTACCTTCAACTGTGTAGTGCAAGGGCCTGCCTAATTGGATACAACTGAAAGTGTTGTTTAGGTTTGTCCTCCTATTATATGGTTTTTGGTAAATCTAAACCAAAAATCTCTAGATAATTGTATAATGTATGGCCAGCCTAAATGTTTGTAGAAGCAGTCTGCATGACTAGGTGCTTGATTTTATACACCTGTGGCCATGGAAGTGATTGAAACACCTGAATCCAATGATTTGGAGGGGTGTCCCAACAATGTTAGTGTATGTTGGATGCTTACCCCTATCATCACAGGTGCAAACACTCTACCACTTTCAAAACTCAAACTTTCCCCCTTCTGTTGAAGTCATCCTTAATGGGGGGGCTGGCATAATATTCAGTGAATGCAATGCTACAGAAAGCTGTCGAAGATGGCAAATGCGCAACAGGAGATGGTCAGAGACTAAGGGTTTACAACAAGAGATGGTCATAGAGTACAAATATGCTATAGGACCGGGGACTGGGGCTTTGGGAGAAAAACATATGAGACTGATTAAGATTACCACTGCTATTAAAGGTCAATATTAAAACACATAAAACAGTGGGCAGTGCAAAAAGTTCCAAAGGTCCACATCTAGTCCCTGGACCACAGGTTGGGAAAAAGAGCACTACAGCATTGGATAAATGTGGAATGTACACCAGTTTTTGCCTTTTGGTAGGTTTCACACAAGTGACATACAGTTATTTCCCCCTGTCTATTTTCTGCTTAGACAATATGTACACTGTTTAAATCACTTTGTTGCTGCAGATTATAATTGCTTATTTGCCTACATGCCTCTCATAAAATGTGCATATTAAAATCATGTTTAATGATTCCAGAAATGGGTCTCTGGGTTCCCATCAAAATTACGGCAAAATATCCCGAACAGCGTTAGTGTGGGTGTCTGCAGCCATTTGATTCAGACAAGCACTTACTGCAACCTACACAGCAAAAAGGTTCTCAAGCTTTGGAAGCTCTAACACAAAGTTTTGTCTAAAGCAAACTATCTTTGCAAATAAAAGTATGACATTAATTTGGCATATAAGCACAGGCAAAACACACCTTACCCCCCAAATCTCTATGCCATCACTGTATCCCTGTATGTCAGGTCATAGGCACACCCGTTATCCCACAGGTACAAAAGATCCACTGCACTCAGACCAGTCACCAATGTAAGTAAACAAGACACACTGGTGCTCAGACCACTGTCCCGGTAGGCAAGGTTCAAACAGTGAAAGTCCAGAAAAAGTCAGAACACTGCAGGATCAAAATAAAAGTATGAAGGCTTTATTAGAACATGTAAACCTGTTTGAATCTTCGGATTTTAAATCTATGTTCTAATAAAGCCTTTTTCATTCTTTTTTTTAAAAGGGAAAATAGCATTCATGCTTTTATTTTGATGCTGCTGTGTTTCAACTTTTGTTGGATACCTAACATCCCATAATGCAATGCCCAGTGCCTAGGTCCTAGGAGACCTACATAGGTTTGCAGAGGCTGTTACGATCTGACCTTCAAAAAGTCAATATTTGTATAGGAAGTTTGAAAGGCTACCAGGATGCTCAAGAAGAACAGTCAGAAAAACATAAGCAGGGAACTTTTATGCACCCCCAGCCTTGTCCTTGCTGTGCTGCAGGACCAATTAACTGCATTGCGGTGTGTTAGCGCATGTGCATTAAAGCGGGTTATGCCAGCATTGGAATGGGCAGGCTAACCCACCAAAGCACATAAAAAAATGTAGACGTGTTTGTCAGCAAGGTGTTTTGGGGTGCCATTCACACCGCAGCAACATGCTTAAAACCAACGCACAGTAGTGTGAATGGGCTTCTAATATTTGGTGATAATTTCGCCATACAATTAAAGCGGTCCTGGAGATACAGTTTTTCTTTTATTACAGCACTGCAACAGATTATGTGATCCTAGCAGCCTGACCCTCCCACCCAGTAGTGTTGTTGAGGAATTTGCTGGAGTAGAACAGATGAAGGTAAAAATCTGCAGGGAAGTTTAATTTTAAACAAATTCTATAATATATGACTGATTTGGAAACGCTTTTTGCTTATGTAGCCCCTCCTAGTGTAGTGTAGGCTGATAAGGTACATTTAGCCAGTTCCTCTGTATTAAGAGGAGCAGGGGATGGTTGTTTAGAGCTGTTTAGTGTTTCACAGGCTGCTGCTCTGTTACGTCCCCGTCTTCTAGAGGATTCTAGAAGTATAGTGGGAGGAAGGACGAGGCATGCAGCCTGAATATTTATGGAACTGCAGCAAATCCTTGGGGATGTGTGCCCAGTAGGTGGTGAGAGAGACCATAAATGATTGAAGCCTGGGCAGCAGGGTGTAGTGCTCCTGGGTCTGGACCTACAGGAGGAGACCCCGGTGCAGGGGCTCTTCTCCTGGTGCAGGACCTTAGAAGACCCTTTTAGGAAAAGTCTGTCTGTCAGGAATGGACTTGCCAGTAATGGTGGGACCCACCTGCCTTGTGGGCTGCAGTACCAGGGCTGGCTAGCGGGTGCTCCCGGCAATCAGAGACTCAACCTTGCAGCCAGCCAAACACCTGAAGTTGATCATGCAGGTGTATTTAAGGGATGGCCAGACCTGCAGTCTCTGCCTTGGCGTGTGTTTTTCCTGGGCCCTGTATCTTGTTCCTGCATCCCTGTCCCTGTCTCTGTCTGATTCGTTGCTGACCCTGCCTGATCCGGACCTCTGCTGACTTCTCCTGTTTTATCCCTGGCTTGTGACCCCGACCATTCTCTGCCTGACCCCCTGTACCTACCTGCCCGATTGTTATTGACCCGGCCTGCCTGACGACGCTTGCATTATATGTACTGTTATCTGTGTGTGGTTTGGTTTGGTTCGTTTGCACTGTGTTATGTTTTAGTATTGCACTGCGTTTATGTTTGTATTGTTAGTCTTTAATAAATTATATTGTTTATAACTTATCTGAAGCCTGCGTTTCCCTGCGTCAGTCACATACCTCTGGTCACACCCCGGAGCCCTGACACTGTCAGATATTGGCAGGAGGCAACTGAAAATAATATCTCTATGTTATGTTTGGTATATCATCTATCAAGGCAAAGCTGAGTCTCTTCAACCTATTGAAAGGCACCCTGGTTTGCAATGCGGGATCCACTTAAAAACCAGGAAAAAGAAGTGGTTGTTGTAGCAATCGTACGTACAGATATGGACGCGGACATCCATTTTGCTAAAGATCCACCATCTTGTGTCATTCTCACTCCAAATCAGTCCCCCTCCCTTTTTGTTGAATGGCATGTGGTCCGTGTGTGTGCTGAGTTCCGGAGTGCACATGGCACAGCTGGATACACTTCATGGTTGTAAACCCAATTAGCTGGTTCCAGGGTGTCTGACAGACTCTTGCTCTGGTCGGATCGTAAAGCTATCAACCCATCAGTCACTGGACTTGAAAACATTCCGGAATAGCAGTAAAACATACATCCCACTTGAAAACCACTTTGTCATACAATTTCATAACTCCCGGCAGAAAAAAGGTACAATAAAACAAAGCATATATTCAGATAGGTCAGTTTAATGCGAGTCACCTGATACCTTACATCCCTAGATTATGTCTACCCGAGAGCAGAAAGCAATATCTCTTTAACCGTCACAGGCAGATATGTCATATCTGGTGTCTAGACGTTTAGAATATCATTCTGCATATTATCCTACCAGTGGATAGGATGCTATATGTACCTATGGAATATTATTGACCATGTTATAACTTGGGAGTGATTTTGGTCCTAGCCTGGGTCTCCGCCTAAACCCCCCCTCCCCTAATGAGGCGATTGGCCCTTGGCTTCAGTAGACGCCCCCTGCTGGAGGACTAAAAAATAGGCTGTCAGGCCTGAGAGAGGTAAGATGAAGATATCTCCCTTTTAACATCAGGAACCAACTTTGGGAGAAACGGTACCCTTTTGTTCAGGACCTTGAATCTGCTTAAACCAAAGACTGGCAAGTATTCTACCTCTCTAAACTTCTTTCTGTTATCTCTCTGTTGTGTTATTGCTCTCTGTATTTATATACAGTATATATATTGGCTACATCTTTTTCTGTAAATATTTTTATTGCACCATTTTGACCTTTTTAGTAATAATCCTATGTTCTGAAAAATGTTGAACTGTTTCTAAAGCTCTTTAATGCAAACTAAGAATCCCTGTCTCTGAGCACTACTGTGTGTTTAAACTTCTGCATAGATCTGCCTGAGGTGACAGTGTGTATACAGACGCTTATTCAAACATCATAGTGTTACTGCTAAGATTGGTGAGTTTCCTCCTTCTCTATACAAAAAGGTGGTGGTGGCAGTGTGAAGGGTTAATTGCGTAATTAACCTGACCGAGCACATAGATTGTGGTCCAGTGAGCTGGAAAATCTTTGTGCAGGGTGCAGCTGAGCGTGGCATGTGACAGAGCGGTTTTAGATTGGCTAGTCCTTCGGTCACAAGTTGGTGAGAAGGGCTGGAGGTCTGACACCGCGCCCGTCACAATCGGATCTTTGTTTGGTGGTAAATCACCTGATTTTTTTTTTCGTTGCGTTTTACTGAAGGAAAACTGGCCCAAGATAGTAAAAAAAAATCTAATTTTACTAAATAAAGACTTGACAAAGAGGCCACACCTCAAAATGTGTTGTCTTGGAGACCAGAGGCGCTTCAAGATCCTGTGCATCCACCAGACATCTTGCAGGTCACCACTTCCAGTAATGTATTTGAAAATACCCAGGACTGTGGAGTTGATAATTACACACTGTTCAGTGTTTCCATTGGGTCAACCATCTCCTTGGAACCCCCACCTTGATCATTACCATTGGGCGATGTACTCCACACATCATGGAGGTCACAGGTACATGTAAGCTCTCATGTTATTAATTAACTAATGTGACAGTAGGCAGGTGAAATCACCTGGTTGCGTCCTGGATGGACGATATATTTGTCCGAGATTCAGGGTTTATGGGGATTTGTACCACTAGAGGGAAGTGCCGAGTCCTTCAGCACTGAGATAATGAGCCCAGCTGAAGGTAGTGGGCTCATTAACACTTGTATAAAGCTTCCCAGAGTGCTTAGGGAGTTGCTCCACCCTGGAACCAGATCTGTGCCTGAACTGTCTGGGGAGCTGACCTGTTATCTGTGTGCAGAGAGACCAAAGCCTGTGTGGCTAACCTCCCAGTACTAGCAACTAGGTATAGCAGCAGGCTGTACCTAGTGGGTAGCTAGGGAAAAGCTGTTGTTGCAGTAAGTAGCCAAGTTGGCCAGGATTTATTTTGATGTCTCTTTTTGTTTATCATTTTTTCTGTAAATATTGTAAATAAATTGCACCTGTTTGTTTTCACCTCCACTATTGTTGTGCTGTGCCTATCTTTTTGTGTTGTGCACCCATCCAGGGGGTCACACACACCCGCTGCCGAGCTAACCTTGTTACATATGGTGGAGGATGCGGGCAGTTGTGGTAACTAAAGGCCAGCATGGAGGAGATAATCAGACAGTTGGCTCTGGCAAATGCCAATCAACAACAGGCAAATGCCAATCAACAGCAGGCAAATGCAAGTTTCCAGCAGAGCATTGCAGCCCAGCAGAAGGCCTTGGAACAAGCAGAGGTCCGCCATAGGGAATTGCTGGTGCAACAGGACCAGAAACACCAGAAACAAATTGAGGCTGTTTTGAAGCAGCTCCAGCAGAGGCAGCAGACTGAGGCTGGTGATGATTCTGGTAAAACACCATCATTTTCTGTGGGCCGTTTATTGCCAAAAATGACTGGAGAGGATGATCCGGAGGTGTTTCTAACCACCTTTGAAAGGACTGCTGAAAGGGAAAAGTGGCCTAAAGAACAGTGGGCTGGATTGATGGCCCCATTATTAACTGGAGAATCGCAAAAAGCTTACTATGACCTGGAGCCGGACCAAGCCAAAAACTATGATGTGCTAAAAGTGGAAATTTTGGCCCGGTTGGGTGTTACCCTCGCTGTCCGTGCTCAGCGGGTACATAATTGGACTTTTCGGCTTGGGAAACCTCCCAGGTCACAGATGTATGATCTCATTCACCTGAGCAGGAAGTGGCTGCAGCCAGAGACTTTGACCGCCCCAAAAATTGTGGAACGTGTCGTCATGGATCGGTTCCTAAGGTCTCTGCCTAATACTATTCAAAAGTGGGTCAGCCATGGAGACCCAGAAACTGCAGACAAGCTGGTGGATCTAGTGGAGAGATACTTGGCTACTGAGAACCTGACCTCTTCTTCCAGAGACTCACGGACTTTCCACCCTAAGACCAGACCATCCCCAGCGGCGGGTAAGATGACTACAAGGGGTAAGGGTGGAGAGAGTGAGAGGGTGGGAGTATTACCCAATGTCTGGCAAGAGCGGCCAGGAAGGCCAAGGCCGCAAGAAGCGGTGAAAAAAATTATTTGTTACCGCTGCCGGCAAGAGGGACATATTGCAGCTAATTGCCCAGTGGTGGATGAGCCTATGCAGTGTGACTTTCTGAGCAATAGACGTCAGTCGCTGTTTGCGACAGTGGTATGCACGGCCAGCCCGGGCACTGAGAAACATTTGTGCAAAATGACTGTTAATGGAAATAATATTGTGGGGTTGCTGGATTCAGGTAGCTTGGTAACCTTGATAAGAGAGGAGATGGTCACTACAAAGGTCTCTGGGCATAAAAAGGTGGCAGTGATTTGTGTGCATGGGGACACTAGGGAGTATCCCGTGGCTACTGTGTTTTTTGAGACCCCCAAAGGTAACCTGTCTCATCAGGTAGGATTGGTACCTCATTTACCACATGATGCCATTGTGGGGAGGGATTTTTCAAAATTCTGGGAACTCTGGGATTGTTCTGACCCCCCCACTGTCTCCCCTGCAGACCAGGAAGGTGAATCCCAGAAAGCGTCTGAGTGTGGTGAGGTCTCTCCCAAGTTCCCCTTGTCGGTACTAGCTGGGGAGACCCAAGGAACTGGGGAGGAGCCCACCTCCTCAGATGAAAATCTGCCGGTTTTGGATTTCTCGGACTTAGAGGTGCATAGGGAAAATTTTGCCACCGAACAGCTGAAAGACCCCACGCTGATAAAAGCCCGGGAAAATGTAGTAAAAGTAGATGGCCAACTAGTGAGTCCTGAGAAAACTGCTGCTTATCCATACTTCCTTGTGGAAAGGGACCTACTCTATCGAGTTGCTCAGGGGGCAGAAGAAACCATTGAGCAACTGGTGGTGCCCAGACCTTACAGGAAGTTGGTGTTGGAGTTGGCCCATGGACACATCCTTGGGGGTCATTTGGGGGCGGAGAAAACACGGGAAAGAGTACTGCAGCGGTTCTATTGGCCTGGGGTCATTAAGGAGGTGGAAAATTACTGTTCCTCTTGCCCTGTGTGTCAGAAGTCGGCCCCTATGCCCCATTTCCGTAGTCCACTGGTACCTCTTCCCATCATTGAGGTCCCCTTTGAAAGGATTGCCATGGATTTGGTAGGTCCGCTGGTGAAATCCGCTAGGGGGCATCAGTACCTGTTGGTCATACTCGACTATGCCACCCGCTATCCAGAAGCAATTCCACTCCGAAATACCTCTGCCAAGACAATAGCTAAGGAGCTATTCCTCGTTTTCAGCCGAGTGGGTATTTCAAAGGAACTGCTGACGGACCAGGGAACCCCCTTTATGTCCCGGGTGATGAAAGAGCTCTGCAAACTGTTCAAGGTAAAACAGTTGCGCACCTCTGTGTATCATCCCCAAACTGACGGGTTGGTGGAAAGGTTCAACAAAACCCTGAAACAAATGCTAAGGAAGGTGGTAGATAAGGATGGAAAGGGTTGGGATTATTTAGTACCCTATTTGATGTTTGCCATCCGGGAAGTACCCCAGTCCTCCACAGGGTTTTCACCATTTGAGTTGCTCTATGGGAGACACCCAAGGGGGCTGTTAGATATCGTCAAGGAAACTTGGGAAAGTGAGAGTTCTCCCCACCGGAGTGTGATTGAGCACGTCGCCCAAATGCAAGATAGAATTGCCCAGGTCATGCCTATCGTAAAGGAACATTTGTCCCAAGCACAGTTAGCGCAGCAGAGGGTGTACAATCGGGGGGCCCGGACCAGGTCGTTTGCTGAAGGAGATAGAGTGCTAGTGCTAATCCCTACGGTTGAAAGCAAATTCCTGGCCAAATGGCATGGCCCATACGAGGTGATTGAGAAAGTGAGTGAGGTGAATTACAGGGTCAGACAACCAGGAAGGCGGAAACCGGAGCAGATCTACCACATCAATCTGCTAAAGGCCTGGAGGGACAGGGAATCCCTAGTTGCTGAGGGTTTGTCACCAGCGCCATCTAACTGCTTGGTTCCGGAGGTTGGAATAGCAGTCACCTTGTCTACAATTCAAAAACAGGAGGCTAAAGAGTTTGTGCTCCGCAACACAGAGGTTTTTTCTGAGCTGCCGGGACAAACCTCGGGGGTGGAGCATGACATTATCACCCCACCGGGTGAAAGAGTAAAACTGAAACCCTATAGAATCCCAGAGGCTCGACGGGAGGCAATACGTGGGGAAGTACAGAGAATGCTAGATTTGGGGGTGATAGAGGAGTCCCAAAGTGACTGGTCCAGCCCCATAGTGTTGGTGCCCAAACCAGATGGGAGCTGGCGATTTTGTAACGACTTTCGACAGTTGAATAAAGTTACAAAATTTGACACCTACCCCATGCCAAGGATAGATGAACTAATCGACCGACTGGGAGCAGCCCGGTACATGACAACACTAGACTTGACGAAAGGTTATTGGCAAATTCCCCTAGCTAAGTCGGCAAAGGAGAAGACTGCATTTGTAACCCCAGAAGGGTCATTCCAGTATAAAAGAATGCCGTTCGGGTTACAGAATGCACCGGCCACCTTTCAGCGAAAAATGGATCAGATTCTTCGTCCCCATCAGAAGTACGCTGCAGCGTACTTGGACGATGTGATTATCCATAGCGCAGACTGGGCCTCACATTTGCCAAAAGTTCAGGCTGTGCTAGACTCAATATGGAAAGCTGGGTTTACGGCCAACCCAAAGAAGTGTACGATTGGACAGGAGGAGGCCAAGTACCTGGGGTACACTATTGGGAGAGGGGTAATAAAACCTCAGATAAACAAAGGGGAAGCAATACAGAATTGGCCACGCCCAAATAACAAAAAGCAGGTACGGGCTTTTCTAGGAATTGCTGGCTACTATCGGCGATTCATTCCCCATTTTGCTTCTATGGCAGTACCCCTAACCAACCTGACAAAAGGGAAGGAGTCTGTCATGGTTAAGTGGTCCCCTGAGGCTGAAGCAGCCTTCCTGTCTTTAAAAAGGGCCTTATGTAGCCAGCCAGTCCTATACTCACCAGACTTCTCAAAAGACTTTGTGGTCCAGACAGATGCATCCAATGTTGGCTTAGGAGCAGTGCTGTCCCAGGTTTGGCAGGGGGAGGAGCACCCGGTAATCTATCTCAGCCGAAAGCTAAAGTCTCACGAGGAAAATTACGCCACGATTGAGAAGGAGTGTTTAGCGGTAAAGTGGGCCCTAGATTCCCTTCGGTACTATCTGCTGGGCAGACATTTTGACCTGATCACAGATCACGCTCCCTTGAAATGGATGGCTCAAAATAAGGAGACCAATAGAAGGGTAAATAGGTGGTTTCTGGCCCTACAGGAATTTACCTTCACGGTGAAGCATCGCCCCGGTGTTCAGATGGGAAATGTGGATGCTTTATCCCGGGTACATGCCTGCCTGGCTACTGGTGTTACAACCCCAAGGTTGAAACAAGAGGGGGGGGGTATGTGACAGTAGGCAGGTGAAATCACCTGGTTGCGTCCTGGATGGACGATATATTTGTCCGAGATTCAGGGTTTATGGGGATTTGTACCACTAGAGGGAAGTGCCGAGTCCTTCAGCACTGAGATAATGAGCCCAGCTGAAGGTAGTGGGCTCATTAACACTTGTTTAAAGCTTCCCAGAGTGCTTAGGGAGTTGCTCCACCCTGGAACCAGATCTGTGCCTGAACTGTCTGGGGAGCTGACCTGTTATCTGTGTGCAGAGAGACCAAAGCCTGTGTGGCTAACCTCCCAGTACTAGCAACTAGGTATAGCAGCAGGCTGTACCTAGTGGGTAGCTAGGGAAAAGCTGTTGTTGCAGTAAGTAGCCAAGTTGGCCAGGATTTATTTTGATGTCTCTTTTTGTTTATCATTTTTTCTGTAAATATTGTAAATAAATTGCACCTGTTTGTTTTCACCTCCACTATTGTTGTGCTGTGCCTATCTTTTTGTGTTGTGCACCCATCCAGGGGGTCACACACACCCGCTGCCGAGCTAACCTTGTTACACTAAGGACATGGATTTTGGATTACTTTCAGTTCATTCATAGAGGACATCCATAGTGGATCTTTAGAAATTGAATAAAGCATTTATTTGTGGACATTTGGCTGGTGATCACAGTTTGTTCTGCATTGGACTAATCACATTTAGGGGTCACTATGGGCCATATATGTCACCATTAAATGGTCCAAGAAACGTTATTTTATTCTCACAAGCAACTCAATCAAGTTTTGTTCCCAGGATATTTATGTGCTTCTTTATTTGTATTGTTGTAATTTTATCAAATGTAGCTGTATATTTTTTGCCATTACCATGATTCAACACCAAAAAGCAACCCAAAATATATTCCCTACTTCTGACGTGAATGTGGATACCACTGGCACTGACACTGACCCAAATACTAGAACTTACAGTAAAATTAACCGGAATCAAGCACTGATACAACAATTTTTTCTTTATTTTCCTTATATATTTAAAAGGCTCTAAATCTGGTGATCACTGTGATTGGTTATCAGCATGATCATGTGATCAGGAGCCAGTCCTCCTGGCTCCCAATCATTCGACTGAGACCAGTAGCTGTCATTGGCAGTTTGGTTTCTGTGCAGGGAGGGCCTATGATCAGGTATTCTCCCACCACAAAATTTGAAACATATACAGTATGTGGCTCCACAGAGGAAAGACCACTTCAGTGATATTGCATATATGTGTTGCCTTGGTGTAAGGGATTAAGATTGCCATGGAAAAGCCAAACTGAAATAAGTGCTTCTGACACAATTAACTTCTATTATGTCCAGTCCAGAGTTTAGATTTTTTTTGCCCTGCCTTAATTCCCAAAACCTTTTACCATGTCATATTCAATCACCCTAAATTATACCTAGGAATTTGTTCCCTCCAGCTGCTACAAAACAAAAGTTGCTTGGGAAATTTCCAGTCATCAGAAGATTGCATTTTATCAGCAATAACTCATGTTCCATTCAATGAAACATGTCTAAAAATAGATCTTGTACACATTCCTCATCCTTTTTCTTATCAAACTACTTGCAAGTAATTTAAAGTCTTTGTCAATAAAGGGAGAAAGTCCTACTTTTGTCGGGCCCCTCATTGATCTGTTCTGCCGAACTGAAAGGGTGACACTGCAATTATGTACAACATCATTTGCTATCGATTGGGTAACACCAATGTCAATTCACATTGAAAACAATGCACAGTGATTGATAGCCTGGACACTAAAGGGCAATTAAATGTCAATAAGATAATGCATAATGATTATGAAAAGTAATTTTTTTCGATTAAAAATTTGTTAATGGGGACCTTTGGTCAGTCAGGGACTCTCATGGTAATATCAAAATAGTCCCGTAACAGCAAGTGAGGTATATTGCAAGGTTGCCATATGATTCAGGTACATGCTGACTGTTAATATAATGACCATACCCTAGCAAAGTTGGAATCCTTTAAAGGTGAGAGAGATCCGAGCAGTTAGAGAGATCCAACGCTATCTTCTGGAGGTTCAGGATCCAATCGAAGCTTTGCAAATTCTGCACTGTCCTCAGTACATTGGCTTACAAGGGGAGTTACCTGTAAACAAAATAGGGCCAGAACCAAGGACAGTACTTTGGTGGAAGCCTAGGATGCCATGCACAGGCCAAAGAGTAGGGCTACAAACTGAAAATGCCACTCGCCCACCACAAACCTCAGGTAGCACTAGTGAGACTGAAGTATAGGAATGTGCAGATAGTTGTCCGGGATGTCCACCAAGGCCAGAAATTCTCCTGGATGAAGAGAGGCAATCTCTGACCTAATAGATACTATATGGAACTGTAACAGAGCAAAATACCTCCTGTGCCTGAATATGATAGTATTACCCCAAGGCTTTACATACATCCACTACTTGACAGAAACCAGGTATGAATCATGCTTTACTGCCCTTTCAGGACAGGGGGCGCCCTGGACGGAAATTGTTGAATACTTTCAGGTCCAAAATGGCTTGGACAGGATGAACAGATTGGAATAAAATCATTGGAACCTTTCTCTTTCTAGAACAGGGGTTATGACTAGTGATGAGCCAAACAACACATGTTCGGTTTGCGGTCGAACGTTCGAACTTAATGAACTCGAACTTGAAAGTTCAAAAATTTCAATTTTGAAGGCTTATATGCAAGTTATTGGCCATAAAAGGGGCATGGGGACTCGGGGACCCCCCTGAGGGGCTAGAATTAGTGAAAAAAAATTCAAAATGTACCGTTTTTAAAGAGGCAATCATTTTTCATTGCTTATACTAAGAAAAAAAAATCCTTTAAATATCATGCCTGGGGGGGTCCCCTTAAACTACCTGCAAAGTTGCACATCTGCACATTGTATAGAATCTGCTGCAGCAGGACTGACTTTTTTTTATTACATTTTTATTAAAAAACAAAAAAAAACAGCGTGGGGTTTCCCCTAAAAGCCCTACCAGGCCCTTTAAGCCTGGTAGGACTTTTAAGGGGAACCCCACCTCTCAAAAAGGGGGGGAAGTGCGTGGGGTTCCCCCTAAAAGCCCTACCAGGCCCTTTAGGCCTGGTAAGACTTTTAAGGGGAACCCCACCCCAAAAAATGGGGGAAAAAAAACCCCTGTGAGACCCTTGATCCAAGCATAGGCCTGGCAGGGCAAGAAAGGGGGGGGGTTGATCGAGCAGCCCCTCCTCTTCCTTGCGGCTTACCAGGCCACATGCCCTTGCATTGGGACGATGTCTCCATGTCAGGGTGCCCCATTATTTAAAGGGGTACCCTGATGTCAATGAGCCCCCCTGCATGCAGACCCCCACAACCATCCGACCATGGTGGTGGGGAAGAGGCCCTTGTCCCCATGCCGAGGGCACGTGGCCTAGTAAGCCGCAGGGAGAACCCCACGCACTCCCCCCCACTTTTTTGGGAAGTGGGGTTTCCCTTAAAAGTTCTACCAGGCCTAAAGGCTCTAGTATTGCATTTAGGGGAAACCCCACACACTTTAAAAAAAAAAAAATGTACTGTGGAGTCCCTCCTAAACTACCTACCAGACCTAAAGGACCAGATATGGATTAGGGGGGAACCCACGCTTTTTTTTTTTATGTATTTTTTTGTTTTATTTTCATTTGTTTTTTTCTTTATTTATTTTTTTGGGGAAAGTCTTCGAGAATGTCCAGCAACACACTGCATAAGACTGCTGCAGTGTAAGCAGCCTTATATAGTGTGGGATGTGGACTTAGCCATACGCCATGATTGGCCAAAGTCACCGGGACTTTGGCCAATCATGGCTCTCACAGTGCATTGTGCTGTGATTGGCCAAAGTATTGCAACAGACCAGTGGTCAGGTGCATTGCTTTGGCCAATCACAATGCACTGTGAGATTGCATTGTGGGTGCTCAGCGAAAACCCCGTCGAACTCCCTTACCATTCGTGTGCTTGGCAAACACACAAATGGCTGATGTTTGAGTCAAACTTATGTTCGACTCAAACATCAAGCCCATCCCTAGTTATGACCTACTGGGATAACGGTTGTTTTAGTGAAGCCTGAAGATCTGCTTTCTTGCGAGGAACAGAAAACACATTGTAGGGTATGAAACGATGATGGGGCAAAACGTAAAACCCCAGCTTGTAGACACTGATCATGATATTCTTAATCAATTGATCTAAAATATTTTGGGTCTAGATGGCCATAAGGGTGAAAAATGTCAGTCTTATGGCTACGAAGAAGTGAAAGCATCCCTTCATTGGCAAGAGGATTTATATACTGCTTTTGAAGATTTTTGAGTCCACTTCTTCCTCTGGAACTGGGTGACAGGCTTTGGCATGGAGCCTAAGGTCTGGGAGGAACTTTTTGTTAGTCTCTACTGAAAAAGACTTTGATCTGCCATCTTTGTTTTCTTCAGAGGCAATAGGGTACTCTTGCAGGTAGTAATCTTGTGGCTAAAAGTATCCAAAGCATTACTGAACAAATGTTCACCCTCAAAGGGCAACGGTCCAAGCTGTTTCTTGCAGGGGTGCTCTGCAATCCAACATTTTTACTAGAATAGGTCTCATACGCATTGACATGAGGTCCAATCAGAAACAATGCCTGAGAGATTGTCTCTGTTCATTCAGGCAAAAGTAAAGGATTTTTGGAAAGATCTCCAAGTGCTGAATAGGGGATGATTCAGTACTATGGGCCTAGAATCTTTAGTCATGCGCTTGGCCCAGACCAACAGGGCCTGCAAAACCCCACCACAGTTATAAAAGACTGCATGGCTGCACCCACGAAGGAAAAAGAGATGACTTTAAACCTCTTGTCTGAGGGGTTTTTAAACACTGGAAACTCATCAAGAGGAACAGCCAGGATTATTCTGGTACAAGACAGCATATGTACAGCTGGAAACAGCAATTTCTTGTAGAAGTTCTTCTCCATGGGGTACTGCTGCACAAACAGTTTCATACCTTCTCTGGATGTGTCCAGCCTTTGTAAAGGACAGTATGCATATGAGAGTTAGGCAAAAACAACATAGGAGGTTTGGAAACATTTCAAAATCTGATACCAGAAACCTTAGGTAATGTTGACTCAGGTTGCTGCATCTTTAAAGAGGAACTTCACCCCAAAATTTTGATTTTACTCCTCCTCCCCCCTATATTTGGACTGTGTTTTTTGGGGGAAAGGAGCAGTACCTGATTTTGACAGGTACCCACTCCCACTTCTGCTCATGAGAGCAGAAGTTTGCCGCCTCTCCCTGCAATCTCTTGGGACATGTCGCAGGTTCCAGGAGACTAGGGGACCATTCACAGGGTACAACACAGCTTGAGCATGCACAGTAGGGAGCCGACTGAGAAGCTGAAAGCACTCACAGCTGGCTTCCCAAAGTTAAGATGCCGGTGCCTGGTCCCGAAGACTGGCAAAGAGCTGGGTTGGGCGAGAACAATGCTGGATCATGGGACAGGTACTGTAAGTGTTTGTTTTTTAAAAGTTTTTTAAAAGTTAGCAGCTACAGTACTTGTAGCTGCTGACTTTTATTTATTTTTTACAAAGTGAAGATCCTCTTTAAATTTGTTATCATATTTTTAGTCAATAAATGCTTCACATAGATTTGAGAGCCAAAGGTAAGGTAGAAGACTGAGCATTCTCTTGCAAGGATTCAGCTGAAGCAGACAAAGCCGCCTCCCCATCATCATCCAACATTCAGTCCAGGTAGCCAGCATAGAGGTTCCACCTTAGGCCAGACACTATAATTTCCTTGCATCTTTTGTGAGGTCTGTTATCCAACAATTTTTGAAAAAAAAAATGGAATAATCAGCCTTAAGATAGTTTTCAGCAGCTTTTATAACCCTCACAACCGACCAGACAATATGTTCTCTATTGTGGAATAAGTCCAGTTGCTTGGGAACATCTCATGGGTTGACCATGTGTCCCAATAAAGCCAAACGCACAACCATTTCTACATTCCCATTTTTACAGATGATGAAAATGGATTTGTTAAAAACTTATGACATCACTAACAAGGAATGGACTCTGGGATACAAAATGGCTAACGTAACACAGATGTAAAAAAGTTTTGGTGTGGTAATTCACACTTTACAGTTACAGTTTTTTCTTGTAACACTTTCAATTTAATGTGAAATAAAAATAAATGCTTTTTTAAAGCTGTTATTGTTAATAATGGGTACATTTTCTTATACTGTACATTACAATAAAAACTGCACAATTTTATATGGGAACACACAGACTGTGTATAAGTTGTGGACATTGTCCCTCTGTCTCCTTTACTCCCCACCCTGTCCATTATCCAGGGACGATTCAGGGCATGATATTTGAGGGTTTCCCAAAAGTATGTTGCCAATCATATGGGCAGTGGGAGAAAATATTTGCCATACCACTGCTGTAAAAAAAGAAAAAAAATGTATTTGGGCGGCTATGGTACAACAGTCAAACTTGCTGGAAAAAAAAATACAAATGCAGCATATAAATCAAGTTTCTCTTTTGTGTGAGACTATCTGCTCCTCCTTGTCAGTATGTGACAGTGTAAACCCTTTGCTTTGTTTGAAGGACCTGATGATAAATTATTGCTAATTGCAATGAAGACATCATTAATTTCACCAGCTTGAAATGAGGAAACAGAGAATGTGCAGAGCATACTGAGGCTCTGCAAATTACAGGAAGAGATTAAACTGTGCTTGCATTCAAAATGCTTATTGTGGCGATAAGTTAACACTTTTAAAAAATATGCAAAAAAAGATTAATCCAAATATCGGGAAAAGAGGAACCACGCAATGTGGACTTCATTTGGTTTCATGCGTTGACATTGATTTTCTGGAAGAATAAATTATCTTACTTATCGATCATCATTCGTATTTTGAATAATGCCTTTAGTTCATAATTATCTTTATCGCTTGTTGTTTTGCAGCAACAAACATTGTGAGGATATAATTAATTTCATATGAAAATTACATCTGTGCATTTTTAATATATTACTCCAAAGGCCAATAATATCTTTGTGCATTTCTTTTTATTAAAGCAAAACTCTGGGCAAGAAAATACCCTTAAGTTCAATTACTTATTTAAGATGAAATGTATTATAAATGCTGCTAATAAAGCTGACAGATTTCTATGCCTATTTTGTTTTCCCACAATCCCCTGCATAGCAGAAATCAGACTGAAAGTTGGAGGTGATGTACTGTGAGCTGGGCTTCGAGGTCTAATGTACTAGCCAGGCTAACATGTTTTCAGGCACTGGGAGCTGAAGCTGAAAGTGCAACAGTACTTGGACATATCTCCTGCATTGTAATGCTGTCTGCCTGGGGTATGTGCATTTTAGGATTTTCTGAACATGACTGCAAATATTTTGCCAGTTTTAAGCCCAATTCTACTTTTTCTTCTTATATAACATACAAATTGCCCAGCAGCTGTTAAAGTTAAAGGGACCAGAGGTGACAACTGTCTAAATGGAGGATTTCCTCTCATTTTGAGAGATATTTTCTTACTTCCTGTTGTGTATTTGAGACAAAAAGTGTAAGGAAATCACTCTGGGATACAAAAAACCCAAAGCAAGAAAGAAACAGCAGGAGCACCAAGTCAATTGATGAAACAGCCCAAACAGCTTTAATAGCTTTTAATGTAATAATGGGTTTCAGGGATCAAACTGCTCCCCCTCATTAGGGCTTGAGACTATGGCATTAATTAAATGGACCCAATAGAGGAAAAATCGCAGAACAGATCTGTATTGGATCTAGCACATTTGTGGAAACTAAGTCAAGTGATAAGTCAGTGTATGCAGCATCCACATGATGAGTCCACTTCACTTTTGACATAGACTCAAGCCCTGATGAAGTGGGAGCTGTTTTGTCCCTGAAACACATTGGCTGTTTTGTCCCTGAAACACATTGGCTGTTTTATGTGATTCCGCTTTGAACCATTAAAGTGGTTTGGACTCTTTCATCAATTTGTCCTTTTGTTTCTTTCTTGCTTTGAATTATCTCTTGGTTACCCACTGAAGGGAGCCCTGTTTTATGTGAGTAATCTTACCAGAGCCAGTAAACTCATCGATAAACTACTATTTTCATCCCTTTTGCATGAAATATTTTGAGAGAAAAAAAACTGACAGGGGTCTTAAAGGAAAAGTTTTGCTAACACTTTCTTGGCCCTACTTCTCATATGGATCACAGGAGTACAGTTCATTCTGCACTCCTGTGACCCGGTTTCAGCCGACAGTGGGTGCTAAAGTCTGCTGTTGGCTGGTTCAGGCTCAGGAAAGATCTTTCAGGCTCAGGAAAGATCCACCCAGATGCCTGGACTCAGCCTCTCAGCAAGCCACTGAGAGCCCTATGCCAGTTGTTTCTACCCCATGCACAGCCCGACTCTCCAGTGAGCACTGGAGGAGCAGAGCATTGAGCTAGTGACTGAGAGTCGCTGCTCTCTGTTCAAAATGGAGAGGAAAACTGAATCATCAGCAGTGTTTGATTGCTCAGTTCTCAGTGCAGAGCCAGCGGAAGACAGATGTAGCATTGGATGGATGCTGCATCCGCCTAAGTGAGTATACATTTCTTTCTTCTTTAACCACTCCTACTGTATCTGAAAAAAATATATAAAGCTAAAGACAAAGCACATGAAATAACAAGGATAAAAGAGTAATTAGAGCAAGAACAATAAAGAGATATATACATATATACAAATCATGCAGTGTTTCCATTTTTTGTGTAACCCCTGTAGCCCCCTGGTCCTGAACTGGGGCTGCTATGCAAATTTAATTATGGGCTGGACTGTAGGCAGCTCAGACTGATTGTACAGTTTATATCTGGCCTTTCCCTAAGCTTAGCTGGGTTGTGCATTTCTCACTGTCACCAGTAGGTGTCACTGATACCACAGGCCATCCTATGAGATTTCACAAACAGGCTGAGTTATGAATATTTATATTTCCTAAAGTCAGCCCAGTAGGAGGTTCTTTGCCATTAGTGCATGTTGGGAGAGGATATAAATATTTGGTACGGGCTATGTGCTAGCTCTCCTGCCTCAGGCTGAGGCCTGAGGAGGTGCTTAGGCCCAGAAGCCTGTCTGGGGCCTATCTGCTCTGAGGTGGTCCTGAGGCTGTCCTGCCCAGGGTGGAGGAAGCTGAGCCAAGGTGAGAAGATCCAGTGGAGGCCTATTGCGGAGAGAGCCAGGATGAAGGCTGGTCTTTCAGAAGGGCCTAGTGACTTGCATGGAAGACACACCAGAATCTGAAAACTTGCTTGCAGTGTTGCCAAGTCAGCTTAAAGGTTCTGACACTGTGAAGCTGTGCTTTGTTCTGAATCTGAAAACGTGCTTGCAATGTTTCCGGGTTGACTTAAACATTCTGACACTGTGAAGCTGGACTTTGTAGTACCCTCCTAAGTAGGTTGCTAGGATGTATATAATCTAGTTTAATATAGTGTGGTCTCCTGCTTAACAGGAGACTAACAGGCAAAACATAGCAGCTTTTCTGCTTAACAGAAAAGCTACAATTGTTTAGTTAGGATATCCTGTGTGGCTCACAGTGCTGCTGCTGTGATTGGCTCCTCTGTATCCAGGTGACCTAGGAAGGTTCTGAGTGAACAGGAGTGACCCATGCAACATGAACATGGATGCAGATGCTGGGTACTAGTATTTATATTTAGTGAGCACATGAGATCTGGGTTCTTCTTCCTCTTCCTCTGAGAAGGTGGCTGCCTCCCCTGGCTCATGCTGCTAGGAGGCCTTGAGTGGGAGACCCGAGGGCCAGAATGCTGAAACCCAGGGTGCTTATAAGAGCTGACTGAGGGGGATGTCTCCAGATTCTGTCTAGCATCATGGAGGAAGGTAACCTGCAGCAAGGGCCTTGTGTGTACAGACTGTTCTAGAGGGATGTTGGGACTTGTGCTGTTTAACCCCCTTGGGACCTACATATTCAGCTGCTGGGTGTAAGCTGGAGAGGACAACGGCTGGTGTCCAGAAGAGCAACTGTCCACTAAGTTTGGCATTTCTACAGAGGGGCTTTGCTCCATTCTTTGTACAGTCAGCTATACAGATGTACGTAGAGGAACCTGTCTTCAATTGTGCATACTTCAATTCGGAGTATCCCCTTCCTTATCCCATTTCTAAAACAAAATAAAAACAACAAAATCTACAACCTCTAGATTGATCGTTGAAGTAATGAGCGGCAGTTGTGTGTGCCTGGCTATAGGAAATGTGGTGTTCTTGGCTGTGGTTGAAGATCTAGTGGAAAGCCTGGGCAAGATACAAGCAGCCCCTATGGGGGTAGTGCTACATATATATCTCTCAAGGCAAAGTAACAGAAAAAATTAAGCATTACAGCCTGAACAATAGAGAGCAAGTAAAACGGAAACATAACAGCATAATAAAAAGGGTTTCAGTAAGCACTACTTCCATATGTAATGCTCTCCAGTGTAGATAGTTTTATTTGTATAGTTAGAGGCTTGCTAGAAAACTGGGTGTGAGTCATCAAGGTTGCTTCAAGTTAATGCTGGAGGGCTCTACAGGTCAGATTACTGATACCTTCCCATGCTCTAGTGACTTGAAGAAGGTTCTAGAAGCCAGAGGTAGGGGGTGAAGAGGGGCTGATCTACATACTTAAGGGAGTCTCGACAATCCCCAGGCAGGAGGCCTGGCATGGTGATGACTTTCTGTATGCGTACATATGTGCTTATCTATATGTATGACCTAAGTTGTATCAAGGCAGTGGCTAGGTCAGCCCTTAAATATGACAGAGCCTTGTCATCAGGGGAGTCAGGTGGAAGATGGAGTGAGGAAGTGCTCTTGGTATGGAGCCTGGGAGGTGGTCCCACAGTCTAAAAGGAAGGACAACCTGTCAACAGAAGAAGCTAGCACAGTGTAAGGCCTGAAAGCAGCTCCACCTTTACAGCAACAGGAAAAGGACAGTGTGAGTACTTCTACACCCCCTGGGCCTAGGGAGAGGGTGGTCAGGTGTAATACCCAACTAGTTCTCCCTGGGACTGCATTCTTTGTGTGTCTCAAAATCCCTTGCATTAGGTTACTTTCATGACAGCCACATGGATGAGGAGATTTTCATCTGGGGTCTGAAGAGGTTCATGTAAGGGGACCAAGTGCTCCTTGCAAAAGCTATGTGTAGATTTATTCAAAAGACAAGAGCCTCTCCTGAAAGAGTAGAGAGCCCAGGATCTATTCTTTTATGCTTTTTGTTGAATTTTTGCCTTTTTGTACCTAAGAAATTGTCCTCCGAGTTGTTTCAGTTCCATTGGGCATCCCACATACCCCTAGACCCCATCCAACCCCTAATAAAACAACAGAAGCCAAGCTTGTGGATTGTTTACTGACTTTGGATGCAAGAGTGGAAAATGTATGTTGCCTGGCTGTGCAGAGCTTAAGGGAGACCCAAAACTCAGTGGCTCCTGCTGGGGTAGTGCTACAAATATATTGAAATGGTATCTAACCTGCAAAGTATAACCTGGCGAAAGGGTCACTTTTACACACCAGAATAGGCCAGAATTCATCTTGTCCTAGCAAAATGAAGAATTACAACTCTTTGTTCCAAAAGGTAATTTTGCAACAAAAGGTATTCACATGTCTCATTTCATCACATATTCCAAAAAATGGTCATTCCTCATTTCAGGACAGTGGGTGGAGGCTATGCAAATCATTGCTTTACACTCCATTAGCGAGATGCACATCCAGAACTGCTGGAGTATAGTGCAAATACAGCCTACTATCATAAATCCATTCATTGCAAACTACATCCAGTGCAGTGTAGGAAAACCATGGCTTCAGCTACTCCTTGAATAGAGTGAGGGCCTTTTGATTGCTTTAGTCCCTTGTCACTATAACCTGTATGGCTATACTGTCTTGTAGGATAAGGCCCAAACTCATTTTAGTCTTGTTAGAGAACATATTACCTTTTAGATCTAAAGCAACATTGTAAAGGCAATATGGATCCACCACAGCTCAATCTGCACTCTAAAAGGAAAAATCTCAGACTGCCTTGCAGACTGTGGAAATCTCTATTCTCATTCCTCAGAAAGCAGAGTGCAGCTCTCATGAGAAAGGATTTGGGAGCTGCTTCCCGGAATCACACTAAATGGCCAAGCTATTTGCGGTCTTCTTTCCCTGTTGCAGAGTTATTAGGTGCTTCTCTTCTCTTTATGACTTTTAAATTGGCAGAAATTGTACAGCAGGAATGTCCAGCTCACAATATCTTCCAAGCAAGTCGGAGATATTATTACTTGCAAAAGGCCCAGGAATCAATGTATGCTGAAGGGTCCCTTCACTGGTATATCAGACTATCATTGAGGGAAGATCACCTTGCCCAGCTGCTTAATGATCTACTTGGGTGGGTATCAAAATGTGTGGCCATCATTCTTCCTGACTACTACTGAGACGGTAAGAAAGGCTGCATAATATTATACAATGTGTACATGAGGGAGGGAAAAAAAGAGAAATTGTAAGGAAGGGGGAAACTGAAGAGTGGAAGGAATGGATAGATGGATAGAGGGAGGGATGGGTAAGAAAGAAAGAAAAGAAAGAAGGAAGGAGACAAGGGAGAGAGAAAGAAAGAAAGAAAGGAAGGAAGGAAGGAAGGAAGGAAGGAAGGAAGGAAGGAAGGAAGGAAGGAAGGAAGGAAAGAAAGAAAGAAAGAAAGAAAGAAAGAAAGAAAGAAAGAAAGAAAGAAAGAAAGAAAGAAAGATGAAGAGAGAAAGGAAAGTAAGTGAGAGATGATGAGGTGAGGGGGAAAAGACAGGAAGGAAGGGATATATAAAGATAAGGATGTAAGATAGAGAGGACAAAATAATGGGAAAAGGGGATTGGCAGACAGAAAGAAAAGAGGGAGCAAGAGAAAAAAAATAAAAAAGAAGAAAGTGGGTATACAGAAGAGGATAGGAAGAGGTATAGTCACAGAAATAAAGAAAGAACAAGGTGGGGTTGAAGGAGTGAAATAGGAGGGAGAGGAGAGAAATGGAAAGAGAGAGAAGAGGAGGGAAAGATCGGCTGTGCAGATTGTGTCAGTCTTGCTGCATGGACCGTGTTGGGGATTTAAAGCACTGCGGAGTACTGGACTGCAATCTGACAAATTCTAAATAAGCCGCTCGCAGGAATAAGTAATCACAAGCGGGGTCTTTTATATCACTAAGTCTTAAATAAACTGAACGCATTAAATGCTTATTGATGTACCAATAATGCATTCAAGACAGGACTGTTGCAATCTACTGAATGCAGAATACAGACAAGCACAGTCAAGCTGCAGATTTACATCCACTGATGAACCACAAGGCCCAGAATAATCTGTCAACCTCTGCTTGTTCTCCAAACCACTTCTCACTGATAATCCAGCAGGCTCCTGAGGTCTTCCATTTTTTTCCTTCATGTGATTTTCTAGGTGGTTACATTTTGATCTTAGCTGCTTTTTGAAACTATCAAATTATTGCACAGGAAGAGGATTATGTCTACATTGGTACACATTATTTTATTCCCAAATGACAAACGTTCCACATGACCGATGGATGAATGACACTTGAATCTTGGTTCCAGTTTTAACCACTAGAAAAGTATATAGAATATAACATAACATAAGGCTGATTGCAATCATTTATGTCTACACAGCTCATTTCCTGTGTAAAAATCCCATTTAAAGTGGGCTCATTGTTAAAGGGCACCCTTTACATAAATCAGCAGGGCACATCTCAGTGTTAACAAATCACATCTTTTTTGGAGAAAAGAAAATAATGTCCTGTGGGCCAATAAGAAAACCGTTGCCCTTGAACCCTCTCATGTGACCAAAAGCCTAGGAAAGCTAGATCACATGACCTCTGGCTTGAAGCACTATGGGCATTTTAAACCATTAGGGACTGTGGTAAACCTATTGCCACCTCTTAATATTGATTTGTTCTCTTTGTGAGCCCAATGCCATCTCACCCACACAAGTCAGAGCAGGCACAGGGCAGAAACAGTTGAGGCTACAGTTCCACCCAGCACTGTGAATGTAAAAATCAGTGTAGGGTAAATTGAGTGAATTGTTTTTTTACTATACCACAACTGCAGAGTTTTCTGCATGGTATTAGATGCTCACTGTGAGAAGGAATTCATAATTTTACGTTTTTCACTGGAAAAGGAGTAGAGGGTGCATTTTCCAATGGTAACACATTTTCTGGTGATAACTGAGATGCAAGCTCCATCTGAGATGGGCCGTCCCCTATTTTAGGGAGATATCCACTTGTTAGCAGACTGCTCAACTTTGACTCACATGGCCAATGCATGCAGGCAGGGTCTCACTTACAAACAGGGTTTCCAGGGCTCCTTCAATAGTGCACACCGCTTAAGCCCATGCAGACTTACTTCTGTTCACCACATAATGAATGCTGATCCGAAATCAACTTACCGCATCCTTTGATACAAGTCCATATTAATCCCAAATGCCCAGAATACTTCTTGGGCCCTGCAATTTACTATGGTCCAGATTAGTTCACTGGGAATCCAACCGAACACCTGGGGCCTGTTCCATGAGGGGGGCCACTCTCACTACCAGGAGGGTAAATCCTTTCTCCAATCACCACCTGCTCCTGAGCCAATCTGGTTTGCACAAGTAATCACATTTACTCTTACTCTCAAACATGGTTGAACCTTCTGTAGAACTGTAGTGCTACCCTCTTGAGGGACATTGTGCTTCTAGGTCCCCCTAAGCTCTGCACAGCCAGGCAACATTTTCCAAACTTGCATCAACAGTCAGTGAACAATACATGAGCTTGGTATTTGTTATTTTATTAAAGGAAATAACTTGGAACTTAGTACTTATGGGATGCCCAACTTGACTGAATCAATGCACAAGGACAATTTATTTCCTATTTACAGAAACAGATCCTGGACTATTCTATTCCTTGAAAGCACTCAGTCATTACGGATCAGTAGCAACTGACCCTTATGGGCGAGGGACTCGCAGCCCCTCTGAAGGTTAGCTTAGCTTGTTGCAAACTACATGCAGTCTCCTCTCCCCTATAGAACTGCTCCCAGCTCCACAGTCTGAAGACACTACTAGCCCTCCTGACTGCTCTGAAGATCTCCCAGGACAAGGATAAAGGATTAAGCACAGCTCTGTCCTTTGAAAGCTTGCTATGTGTGGTAGTCTCTCCCCTTGTGAATTTCTCCTGGGTGTGTTGATGTACTCACTCTGTCCTCCTTGCTCCTGTTGCTTCCAGGCCTTGATCCTGTTCATGACGTGCTGCTGAATGGACTCTCCTGAGCCAGCCCAAGCCAATCCTGGAGGCCAGCCTCCCCCCAGACCTAGACAACCCCTCCCAGGCCACCAACAGTCTCCTCAGCACTTCATCTTCCATCCGACTCCCCTTGCAAGCCTGACTCTCCCATACTTATGAGTTGGTCTCATCACTTTATCAGGGCCTCCAAATATGGGATTGGTTAGACTCCCATAAACATGCAGATTAGCTCTCCACCCCTTCTGCCCACTGGCTTCTGGAAGGTTCAATGTTCCTCCAGAACCAGGTGGAGGCAATAGAGTCCCAACCTGTTAAGCCATCTAGCCTGACCTCCAGTAACCCGACCTAATTATAGATTCACACAGTACCATGAGTCATACACAATAAATTTACCTACACTACCCTAATAGCACACACGAGGGTGCTACAGAATATTTCTTACACTCCCAGACTTAGACACAGAAGAGGCATTAAGTGGCTTTACTGTATAACAATTATAAACTATCCATAAAATGGTGTATTCCATTACACATGGCAAAGACCATCTCCAAACATTGGAATAGCAATGGATATCTTAGAATTGTCCAAATTCTGCATGTGCCAATACAACAGTCCTACTAACTACACAGGTAGGGGTGCCGTAGTGCTATTCACTAAACAGAGTTCCCATAGTGTTCTTTCCAGGCCCTAGGCCTCATGGCTTTCGATCCCAGGGGGAGTGATTCCTTTTAGTACTGCAACCTGTAGACCTCCTGCAGACAAAAGACCGAAGCCCTCTATAAATTCCTCCTCCCACTCTATGAAGGGCCAAGCTTGGGCTAGTACAGGCACACACCTACTAAGGGGAGTGGCCACACTTTAAGGGGGAATACTTGCCTACACACTTACTTCCTGTTGCATCTCTGGGGACAGAAAGTGCAGAAAAATCTCTCAGCTGAGATGCATTCAGCAATAAAAACCTGAATGAAGATCTAAACCTTTCCATTTTGCTCAAAACAACAACAAAAGTTCTGAAGGTACACTTTAAAGTTGACCTTCAGTCAGCTAAAAAATCCTTCCTCCCCATATAGTAAGTTCAATTAGGGTGTACTCACACTGAGCACAATTCAACTGAACCGTGACCAA
This sequence comes from Staurois parvus, assembly GCF_062004578.1. Lineage (NCBI taxonomy): Eukaryota > Metazoa > Chordata > Amphibia > Anura > Ranidae > Staurois > Staurois parvus. The sequence goes on along the minus strand of NW_028318045.1, from coordinate 6,416,404 downwards.
GTTCCATTGTCCCCCCTATAAACTCCACGCTGGGCTGCACTTATGCTGGGCTATACGCTTCCAGGGCACACTTACATAATCATTTCTGCCAACCAGATCACAGTAATTACTGCTTTTGTATTTAGTCACCAATGGAAAGTTCTGTACTTGGTCAACTCTCTTCCAAGGGGTCCCAGGCATAGTGGGGGTTAGTTACTAAAACTGGAGGGTGCAAAGTTTGGTGAAACTCTGCATAGAAACCAATCATCTTCCAGTTTTTTTTTTGCCAGATCTTAATTGAACAAGCTGAAGTTAGAAGATGATTGTATACTATGCACGCCCGCACCGGATTCTGAGTCCACCAGTTTTAGTAAATCTACCCCAGTACGCCTAATTGTTTTTAGGCGTGGTTCAGAGCACCCACACTGCACAAATGAACCAGACCAAGGGGATGAACTGTGCCCAGGTGCAGTTAAAACTACCGGTGTGAGTGCACTAGTCTAGGGGCATGAAATAGGCAGACTACAAACCTTTTTGCTCATGCCTGCAGGCTTCTTCTCCACTGGAAGATCAGTCCTCCAAAGCCACTCCTCTTAGCCGATCATGCGGCTGCCAACTCACCAACATCATGACCTACAATGCAGAACCAACTGTTCTGCATTGTACATGTGAAGATTCAGAGGGCTTGACCCCAATGTAGAAGCGAAGGAGAGTGCCAGCTGCCAGGGGAAGGGCAAGGAAGACCGTAACTATCTTTGTTATATCCACCTAGGCAAAACCAGTATTGGAGGCCTACCAACCTGGGGATGATACCAAAGGAAGGTCAGAATAGCTAAACCCAAGACTTTTAATATAACACAATGCAATTTACTAGTCCTTAGATGTGGTGGCTAGAGAACTTTTTCAGCTGATACAGAAAATACCTGTTGATCTTCTCAGAAATGCAGTGTCTGTTACTTCCTGTGAGCTGAACTGGTAGCATAAACAATGTTATTGTCCTTCTCTAAACTACTAATGCCATCTACCCCATCTAATGAGGATGAACAAAGACAGACATGTTTGAAGTTCAGCCAGAGTGGCAACTTTGGCTTTTCAATGGATACAGTGGAAAAGTGAGTGTAGCCATCCACGGACAGGAAGTGTAACATACGCAGGATTACCAGGTAAAATTTAATGAAATTAAGCCTTAAAACAGAAAACAAATGCAGCGAACACATCTAAGGACTAAACTATTTATTTCTGGTTTCTAAGTATAGATAGCCTTCATTCTCAGGGAGATATCTGCCAGTCCCCATGAATTGTGTGTTGGGTTTTTGTTCCTTTAAGGCCTCATTCACAGCATACATTCAGAAAAACTGATGGTTGATGCGCATATTTCACTTGCAGAAACATTAGTTTACATCAGTTTCCATGAGTGCTTCAAAACTCATTCCTGGACAGAAATCTGCACGTGATACTAATGTTGTGGTGTGAACAGGACAGATAGAGAACAATTGATTTTGTTGTGCCCTTGCAGAACGCGTGCAGAAGACAGGGGCAGACTGACCATTGGGGTACTCGGGCACTGCCCGAGGGCCCAAGGTCAGTAGGAGGCCCCATGAGATGCCCCTGGTACCTCTCATAGGCTTTTTTGGGTGTGGTTTCAGTGTGGGTGAGGACACAGGGGTCCCATGAGATGCCCATGGTACCTTTCATAGGCTTTTTTGGCTGTGGTTTGAGTGTGGGCGAGGACACAGGGGCCCCATGATCCCCTATTGCCCGAGGGCCCCATGAGTTGTCAGTCCGCCCCTGGCAGAAGACCAGAAGTCTCTGCACCATGGTGTCAACAAGCCCTAAATGTTACCCAAGGAAAAAAATATTTTCTATGTGATAAAACCACAGTAAGGCTTTTTAAAGGAAATAATTCCATTCTAACCAGGAGAAAAAAAGAAGCTTTCAAATACCATAAACTTTTGAAGTGCCATTTAGTCCATCCTTTAACGTTGTTATCATCTCGGGTTTGAAGTAAATGTCTCCCTCTGTAAATCTCTTTTACTAGGTGACTAAAACCTGAGCGGAGACATTCCCAAGTCTGCACAGAAGCCAACCTGACATTTACGGTCTCACACAGGCTGTTGATGCCCATAAACCCAGTACTGCCAGGGGGTGTATACCGAACGACAGATGTTTATTACTGGAGAGAGCAGGTAGACACCATAAGGCAGTGCTGTGACGTGCACTGTCATTTCAAAAACTCTAATGTGTTGCGGTCTCAACTTACATCCTGTATTCACTACATCTAAACTCTATGTAGATACAAAAACACCAATTAATTCAGTTATGTGTTCATTAAAAAACATGCACCTAATATGTATCTGAATTTGCCCTTTTATCAACCTCCTGTAATGACCTGATTAGGCAGCACTCAGGCTTGGAGAAGAAGGGTTAGTCCTCTGCCAATCAGCCTTTTCTGTAGTGCACATGTGCTATCTGGAGGAGCAGAGTGATGACTCCTGAGGGTGTTGTTGTTGTTCTTCCATCATTGTCCAGTCAGCAGGTTGGGATATTATTCTTGTACATATATATATGCAGGGGCGGACTGACAACTCATGGGGCCCCCGGGCAATAGGGGATCATGGGGCCCCTGTGTCCTTGCCCAAACTCAAAAAAGCCTATGAAAAAGGTACCAGGGGCATCTCATGGGGCCCCCTACTGACCCCGGGCCCTCGGGCAGTGCCCGAGTTTACAAATGGTCAGTCCGCCCCTGTATATATGTACACACTGCTCAAAAAAATTAAAGGAACACTTTGAAAACACATCAGATCTCAATGGGGAAGAATCTCATACTGGATATCTATATGGATATGGACTGGGTAATGTGTTATGAATGTAAGAATGCCCCATCTTTTGATGGAAATGAAAATTATCAACCTACAGAGGACTGAATTCAAAGACACCCCAAAAATAAAAGTGAAAAAATCATGCAGCAGGTTAGTCCATTTTGCTGAAATTTCATTGCAGCAACTCAAAATGGTACTCAGTAGTTTGTATGGCCCCCACGTGCTTGTATGCATGCCTGACAATGTCAGGGCATGCTCCTAATGAGACGACGGATAGTGTCCTGCGGTATTTCCTCCCAGATCTGGACCAGGGCATCACTGAGCTCCTGGACAACGTGAGTTGCAACCTGGTGGCATTGGATGGATCGAAACATGATATCCCAGAGGTGTTCTATTGGTTTTAGGTCAGGTGAGTGTGGGGGCCATCCAATGGTATCTCTCATAGTTGAGGTCTACCTATGATTCCAATTACAGGCCTCTCTCATCTTTTTAAGTGGGAGAATTTGCACAATTGGTGGCTGACTAAATACTTTTTTGCCCCACTGTATATATACTGTATATATATCAATAATTTTTTTCTCTTCAAACTGTTAATTTTAGTAGACCAAACATTTGGGCATTCAATCCCACTTTGATACACATTGGTGTGCTGGCCCCTGTCTCCTACAATGCAATGCTAACTCCTTACTGACCTATAGCAAGGAGAATACTTTGCAAGATATCCAAATATGAACAACAGAGATAACAGTCTTGGAGCATACACTTCTTCATAACTTTTGACAGACCTTTCTACCAGTGAGTTGGCATAGGGTAGATTATGTACTATGTCAAGCATTTATATGGCACCAGCAATTTACATACAATTGACTGCTCAGAGAACCCAAAATTGATTTTATGACTGTGCCATCATCCCTTGGAACACAGCACCAATAGGGCTTTTTTAAGTATGAAAAAGTCATAAAGCATGTAAAATACAAAAAATATTTCATTAGAAATATATACACTTTTTTCACATCACATAAAACCATTAACGTTCAACCACTTGTTGTCTGGAGCAATTTTTACATTTTTTACATATGTTAAAGGTAATTTCACCTTTCCAAAAAAAATACTCTATGCAGTCCATGAACACCATTCCATGATGCTAAACTAATTTAAGTACACTGTATATAATGCATTGCAGGCCACTTGTGCATGGAGTGAAGCCTTCTCAAAACTTTTGTGATAGTTTTCACAGTTCTGTCCTGTCCTTATCTCTAGGATGGACCAGCTGTTAGAACAAGTGCCCCCTACTGGTGCACAAGCGAGTGCCATCCTTCTGAGCCCACAGAAGCACAGTGCTGTCTCTTGTCATGCCAGATGACCTCAGCAGCTGCATCACTCTCTCTCAGTAGCAGCAGCTGAGCTTATCTGCTCAGAGGAGAGCACAGTGCATATGTGCGGGTCACAGAAAAAGGATGGCGCTTTCTTCTGTACAGCTAGGAGGCACTTGACTTCATGGTTGGCTGGTCCTAGACAACAGGACAGGACAGAGCTGAGAAAAGCTCAGAAGTGTTTGGGGTGTATCACTGCAGTAAAGTGACTGGGCGGCTGTAGAGCCGCCTAGATCACTTTTACCAAACAATTGATAACTGACTGTAAAAATTTATGCCAAGCTCATGGCTGCAGATGAAGCCATGAGCCTGATTTTTAATTACTTCAATCCTGGACGATTTTATATGTTCTATGGACATCTCAATTATCTCAATCTGTCTGAATTATCTCAATCCAGAACATTTTTATACATTCTCTGGACATAAAGTCGGTAAAACAACATGTCCACACTTTTTTCTACATATTTCTTAGCAGCATATATTGTAACCAATTTTAATTGATCCCAGTCCTACCTAAACTTCCTTAACATCTACATGTGTCTACATCTAATGTATGTTGATTTTTTACAATAATTTGCATAGTCTATAGACTTGGAATTTCTCCTCACGTTTCATGAAAAACGTAGGATATTATCAGTGGGTACAGATCTAGAACTATATCCAGCCAATTTTAAAACCAAAGTGCCATACTGTTGTGCAGAGGTCCAACCTTGGTGGGTGAAGAAGGGGAGAAAGGAGAAGATCCCACAGTGGACATCGTTACAGGGGAAGGCCCATACTTGACACTTAACAGGCTGGCAATGGATGAAGAATTGGACATATAGGGGTGCTAAGGAGGTGCAAAGTCTGGTATTTTGATTTCTTCACCAACCTCCTTCCCTAGTTGGGCCAACTGATGCTGGGCAATTGGAGCAATTGACCATACCTGATTGGAAGGTAGATTATTGAGAAACTCTGTATATACAGTATATTACAGGTGAAGTTTACCCATGACTATGATAGTCCATTACGTGCCAAGTATAGGCTTTTTCCTGTAAGGGCATACTCTGTGGGACCTTGCCCTTTCTCCCTTTCTCCGCCTACCAAGATTGACCATTAAAGCCAAACTCCAGGCACTGAAATTGTCTACCCCCTGCTGATAAAGTATTTCTTATTTGATTTTTCCAGGGAATGGACAAGCACACTGACATATTTACATCTTCAGTCCCACAATCTTCCTCTCTGTTGGTTCCAGTTGTGCCAACCAGTCTCTCTTAGCCACTTGCCAACTGGTCTTGTCATTATCACTTTCCCTGATGACATCACACCTGCACTGTAAGCAGTCCAGTACTCGTGGCCAACTCATCAGGATGATACATGACCACTTGTTGGAATGCCTACGTTAAACTGCTAGGTGTCGCTGGACCATGGAGAAGAATGAGTAATAATGTGTGCTAGCCCATCAAATAGAAATAAATAGCAATAGATCCTTTAATAGCAGAGGGTGGCATTTTGGTTTGTTACAGTTTAAAGCAGCAAAAAAAGATAAACAAATAAATAAAAATCTCAATAAAGATTAAAAAAAACAAACAAAAGCAGTAGTTGCTAAATTCACCTTCAGTCCAAAAATTTCCACTGTAGCCCTCTTCCTTCGAGCTGGGTTTGTCCTTGACCTGCTCCATCCTCTGGCTGGACAGTGAAAGGACAGTGAAAGGAGCAGCAGCAGCATAGCGATCAGCTGATCTCTCTGTCACTCTCCTCTCTCCTCCTTTCAATATGCTTTTTGTTGGCCCATTAACTAATTGGCTCCTTTCTCTCTCTAACACTCCAGCTCTACTGTACAGGGACTTCAAGAAGCTAATACCAGTTCAAATTCAGGTACTTACGCTGCTTGCATTTAAAAATACATCTACTGATGTACTAATAATTAAAGAACTGCATTATTTTGTGTCCTACTTGGAGTTCAGTTTTAAGTAAAAGAAAAGCTGGAGTTAAGCTATTATAAAAAAAAACAAAAAACGATAATTCAAACCATAGTGATTGTCCTTGTGCAGATCAGGTATTAGAGAGCAGCCCTCTACAGACACGCATTAGAGAGAGAGAGGCGTACTGCGAGCAGGGCCTGAGCCTAGGCCCGGCTGTCACTGGCACGGAGGTGATGCTCCCTGATCTGGGATGACTCGTGGGAGCAGAACGCAGATTGCCAGCCGGCAGTAGCTGATGTTTCACTTCAGTCAGATGAGCATCTGGAGATGAAAGTGATGCTGTGATTGTGACAGTCCCTATAGCGCCTGCGGCAGCGCCGTCGCTCGACCATTTTTTGCTGACTGACAGCATGTGGCGGAGAACTTGACCAAGTGCGAGGGGATCTCGCAGAGAGGGGCTAATGTATACAGTTCTGCTCAGCTCCAACTCTGCCAGGGGGTGATTACAGACCATTACATACACAACGAAGGGGAAAGAAAGGACAGCCTTTAACCCCTTCAGGGCCCAATCTTCATGCAATGGGTATTATTTATTTGTGGTAGTAAACAGGCTTCTATAAGGTACAGTCCACTCCAATGGGAAAATTCTGTACTGTGGGGATGCACAATGGCTGAGTGGTTAGTGCTTCTACTTTGCAGTACTGGGGTGCTGGGTTTAACATCCAGCAAGGACGCTATCTATATGTTCTTCTGTGTTTTCTCTGGCTTACCCCCTCTTATGTGAGTTTGGCTCACTGGCTTTCAAGCATGTGATTATGGCTGAGATGTTAAATTGTAAGTTCTGTTGAGCAAAAGGACAGATGTGAACAGGTGAACATTAAAATATAAAGTATGTATGTAAAATAAATGAGTTTGACCTGATTGTGGGTAACACATAGCCTACCTGCACAGTGGCTATGTGTTATAGCATTCATGTTGTGTACCTAGCTTCTTTGCTGTGGTGGCCTTCTCTTGTTTTCTTATGTTATTATTTTCTCTGCAGACCCTAATCAAGGCCTGTGGAAAAAATGTAGGCAGGTTCACTGGTTCAGGCTGTACTCCCCCTCCCCCACAGCAGCTTTGTGTATATACTTGCTGAAGGATGTGAAAGAGAGTACAATGTACAGAATCAAGTGACAAAAGGCTTCAGCCCAGCATAGCAATGTTGGAACCCCAATAGTGGCCACCTATCCAAAGATTCCAGTGTCCACTATTAGCCCACTACACATACAGTGTATATGGCAGAAGTAGGCCTTAAAGTGCACCAAAACCCTAAAAAATGACCACCTCCACTTTCCAACGAAGTAGCATTTACATCCCTGGCTGGTCACAGTCATCTCTCCGACTATTTCCAGGTGCAGTGTTCTCTGCCTCTTGATCGGCTGACGGGGGAATGAGGTCACCTGCGCATGTGCACAGGAGTCAGTCATTCCAGCACAGGCTGAATGTGCTGGGAATCCATGCCGAGCTGTATGTTCAAGAGAACACTGTGAGCAGGCAGGTAGGTGCTTGTTATTGCAGAACAGACTTAGCACGTCTGCTCGCAGATTTTTTATAGTTAAAGTGGAACTACACTCAGGGCCGGTGCTTACATTAGGCAAACTAGATGGCAACCTAGGGTGTACTGCCACCTAGGGGTGCCTGGGAGCAGCACAGGTCATCACTCTCTCTGTGTGGGATGCAGCCACATAATGAATGATCCTTCAGCTATAGCTCTAGGAGGGGTAGCAGAGGGGAGGAAGAAAGGACAGAGGAAGATGCCAGGTGTCTGGGGCCAGTGTAGCAGCTGAGCTGCTGCTCCTTCCAGTGTTCCTCTCAGACTCAGTCCCTTACTGCAAGCAAGCTGGCAGTTGCTGATCACTGTAGAGTTCCAGCCCTTCTCTCTTCGCATTCATCAGTAGAGGCGGAGCTGAGCCTGGCGGTCGCTACGGCACCCACTTATGCACACAGACATTTTTAACACAGGAACGTGTGCGTTTGGATTATACACTTGCAGCCAATCACAATGATCACATGATTATTCAGCTCAGGAAACACCTCTGGAGTGAAGGTCCCCTCAAAGCCAATCACAATGAGCAAGGGAGAAGGTCAACAGCACACCAATATGGATCCAAAAGTTTTAATGAACGATCACATAGTTACAGCTAGACAACGTTTCAGAGTCTCGCATCACATGCCTGATGAAGGGGTCATGCGAGACTCCAAAACGTTGCCTAGCTGTAACTATGTGATCATTCATTAAACCTTTTGGACCCATATTGGTGATCCTTGGTGTGCTGGTGACATTCTACCTTGCTGATTCTGTTCAGTTCCAGCTGGCGGTCGCTGCAGCACCAACTTATGTACACAGCCATTTTTAACACAGGAACTTGTGTGTTTGCATTATACACTTGCAGCCAATCCTAATGATCACATGATTATTCTGCCCAGGAAACACCTCTGGAGTGAAGGTCCCCTCAAAGCCTTGGCTCCCGCCAACAGAAAGGGGTTATTAAAATAATAAAATATACTGAATTTACAACATAAATATTCTAGAAAGCCAAGGAGGTTTATTTTTATAACACCATGCACAAGTACTAGTACATGCCTGTTCTGCTGCCTATGCTGTTGCATTGCCAATTTTTTTTGGATGCCTAGTCTCCAGCTGCAATCTGTGGTTCTTGCTGCCTGCCTGTAATGACGTAGCAGCCAGTGGAGGCAGCCATCAAGCTCAGCAGGGAACCCAAGCACCCAATAGTTCCTGATACATTGGATGAGGAAGCGTTTTCAGCAAGATTTTAAAGAGACTGTGCCACCAATTTTAAACAATTTCTGGTAAATGCACAAAAAGATCAACTATTTGAAATGCTTACGGGCAGTGTTTTCAGGAATAGTTGATTCCCCAACACAGTCCCTTTGCATTTCATAGACCTCTGTTTCTTCTGGAACTTCTACTTACTTTTGTGGAAAGTCTACTTACTTTTGTGCTGGCCCAGCTTCTTTGCTCCTTATCTCACTACCATACATTTTTTTGCAGCTGCTGTGGAAGAGGTGAAAGGGGACACTATGAAGTGTAACTTTAGGGACAGCCCTGAGACCAATAGGGTTGTTGACATCACCTCCAATATAATGGCGCCCACAGGCAGGCTCAGGGCCACAAGGGATGCTTTTACAGATATTGTAAATAATGTGCAGCAATAGTGCAAGACATGTATTCATGCATTTCATGCTTATGTTCATTTCATTATATATATTAAAGCCAAATTTTACAATAGCAATTTCTAATGAGTACTCATTGAAAATGCAACATCGTCTTCCCCTGAAAGCGCCATTGTCAGAGATGACTCTCCAAAGTGTTGCAGCTGTGCCTGGAAATGAGATCTTCCAGAGAGCAGCATGCAGCAATTATTGAGTCTGTCTTCAGCTTCGGAATAAATTCATCCTGCGAGCCAGAGGAAAAGATGAGGATTAAGAAGGCGATGACAGAGGCAAGGCAGAACCCAATAAACAACATAAGTAAATGCTTCCAAGAGTAATCACGTGTTAGGTAAATTAATAAATTGTTTATTGAGTGGCAGGGCCATAATTTAATCTTCAGGGACATGAACAAAAGGCAGACTCCCCCGATCCCTGCAGTGTACACATTGCTTATGAAATCTTCTGCTATGTAATTAACCTTTCTCTGTTTTTTTTTTCAGACTGCTGAATACGCAGCGAATGTGACAGGCGGTGCCTACAGGACTGCACTGTCAACGGACAGAGTTTTTCTTTAATTTTAGGAATAACTCAAGCCATTGTTTTTTTTAGCTTTGAAAAGAATGGGCAAATTTGTGATTTCCTTTAGGTTTTTAATACTGTCTGGGACCCCACAAGTGAGATTTTCCCTTACTTCTTGCCTCTTTGACTCTGTATATGAACTAGGTTGTGGGGTTGTCACCATGGCAGATATCATAAATTCTAGTCCCAGCATGTCAAACTAAAAAAAAAACCAGTAGTCCGAATTGAGAAGACTAAGGGGTTGATTTGCCAAAACTGTAGAGGGCAAAATCTGGTGCAACTCTGCATACAAACCAATCAACTTGCGGGTTTTATTGCCAAAGCTTAATTGAGCATGTTGACTTTAAAAGCGCATTGGCTTCCATGCACAGCTGCATCAGATTTTGAGTGCTCCAGTTTCAGTAAATCCCCTCCTAAATCTTTAAGAGGGCCACAATATGTCTACTGAGGGCTTTCCCTGCATAATTCTAGAAAAAAACATGACAATTTAGAAACTTAACAGTAAAGTAAAAATTGCTGTTCACCATGTTTAATCCTAAATATTTAATTATAAAATTATGCAAGAAAGTGTAACTTATCAAATAGAGAACTATTGGGGGCCCCTTTTTTTGTTTTGTTTTTTTTTTCAATTCTTAAACCATTGAAGGCTGTAGAAAGAAGCAAGAGGGCCTCATGAAGTCCACAAAACACCAGTCTGATGGGCCTGTTCTAACCGTTTTCTGTGCTGCCATAAGGGCTTGTAGACACCAGCCCAATGCATAAGCAAATCAATGTGCGCTGAAAAAAAATATGTTGCATTTTTGCATAGTGCAATGTGTTCTGATGAAGTTAAAATAGATAAAAAGCATATGCTTTAATAATACATTACAGCACACACTAGTAAGTGCATTATGTACACCTTAATGCATGCCCACTGATGGGAATGATCCACAAATATTAATTTGTTTTTGCCTGTATTCCCCCTGGGAAGCAATCTCCCATAACTTCCTGACTTGACTGTATCGTCACTTCCTGTCTTGACAGGAAGTGAGTGTAAATTTCCCCAATGAAGACATACACAGTAATAAAAACCTCACAGAGGCTGAATCCTTTCCCAACTCTATTCAAAACAGAAAGCTCTGGATGGATTTACACTTTAACCCCTCCCTGCTAGTAATCTGGAAATAAACATCCCACTTGCTGGAAGCCTGCTGAATCCAGGAATAAGGTGTTACTCCTTACTCCTGTACTAAACGCCTTGCTATGGGGACACACAAAGAAGAGGAGGAGCCAGGATTGCCTGAGGAGGACCCAAGAAGAGGAGGATCGGGGCCAATCTGGGAAATATCACTGCACAGAGCAGGAGAGTATAACATGTTTGTTATTTTAATTTTAGAAACAAAATCTGCCTTTAGTAATACCTTTAAACCTTACATCTATTTTAAAAATCTAAAAATTAGACATATTTATTAATAAATGTATCTAAATTAAATGCATTGGCTGATCTGCATTTTTTCGCATTTTATTCAAACAAACATACATGCACTCTGAAGTACCTGTAAGTCATTATCAGGTCAGACAAGGGAGTCCTGATTTGTAGTCAACTTACAACCAAGAACTCGTAGTTTGCTCTGAAGTAGTCTGGGTAGTGAGACGCAGTCATTTATCCATGATGAAAACAAACCCCGTATTAAGTGTCCCGACACCTCAATGTGACCCCTGCACAGAACTCCGAGTACAGGAAAGCAATGATACAAAACTGAACTATGTAATGATTTCTGACACTCTCCTGAGCTCATTTATCAACTTCTTGTTACCATGCAAGTTGTCCACAAAAAAAAATTGCTTTTCTGTCAAAGGAAAATACAATCCTGTCTGTGTTCTTACCACTTCCATACACTCAGTCACATTTACCTCCAAATGTTTCAAAATTAAAAGAGGGACACACTTTAAAGGAGAGTTCCAGATACAAATAACAGAGATACCATGTAAGTGAACTGTCATCTCTGCCAAAGGATCTGTATGTCATCCAGGTCTGTCTGGTAGACAGCATATCCAATTTGGTGACTGTCCTTTCTCCACTGCAGTTATCCGATAAGGATTGGTCACGCAGCCAGACCAAGAATAAGCATCACCAAGGTCATCACCCTGATCTTCTCACCCTTCAGCACACTCCTAGTTAGAATGACTGCAATATGCAATGTAGTTCTGATGCCATAGCAGCTCACTAAAGCAGAAGTTTGGGGTGTGAAATAGAACAAATTCGAGGACTCACCTCCATGCTGATGCTGTCTCACATTGGCTCAACTGAGAACTGAAAGATCACATGACCGCTGATTGCTCAGTTCTTGGACTGCTTAGAGCAGAGAGCAGTTACTGTCATTCACTGGAGTGCCGAGCTGGGGGAGGGGGGGGGGATGAGCACAGCTAGCTCCGCCTCTCAACCACACACTGAGAGGCAGAGCCAACTGTCCATAAGGTAGCTGGGTGGATCTTGACAATATTGTCAGTATCCTTTCAGGGCCTGGAGTGGCTCTGCTATGTCAGCTGATAGCAGGCTATAGCCTGCTGTCAGCCGACTCTGGGTCACAATCACGTTTGAACTCCTGTGGCCTAAACATTTTTTGGCAACATTTCTCTTTTAATATTTGTTGACATAATTTACTCAACTAGTTTACACATTATGTAATACTTGTCTCTGGATGTGCTCTTCTGAAGCGATGTGAGGTCCGAGCTCCCTGCAACTACTCTGTGTCCCTGCTGGTACCCTGTTATCCTCCTTCTCTTCTTTGTCCACCATCTTCTTGCATTGTCCATTGGTGATGTGACTTCTGCACATGCAGGAGTTACATTATCTTGAATCGTGGCGGTAAACTGTAATGCACCAGCGCATGCACTGCAGTACAGTGTACAGATTTGTAACAAAAATTGCTAGTAGGTAAGTAAAAGAGTGGGTTTTTTAGCAGCCTCTTCTATAAAGTCTCTTTACCAAGAGACTAACTGATGAGTTACCAAAAACCTGGACTATACATTTTTTAGAGGATGTGTTTCTTGGGGGGGGGGGGGTGGAGTACATTATTCTATTTAGTGTTCTTTGTGTTTTATTATATTTTATTGTGTGTATTTTATCGTTTTGTGTATGCTATTGCTTTACATTTTTTATTTTACTTTTTCTCTTTAAAAAAAAAACCATAATAATGAGGCTACTGAGGGGTAGTTTTTTTGGCAGAAGAATAGGCCCAAGATAGGTGAAAGAATCTTCAATAACCCTCAGGGGCCATTTAAATACAACTGCACACCTTACTATCCCCTTACCTGTTGATTACACAATTTACAAAAAACAGCACAATTTTTGGAAATCTGCCAATTTTTATTGAAAGTTCAGATAAAAGATAACTCTCAATTGCACTCACCCAAAAGGGACATGACAAATGGGTGATTTGTTGTCAGCAGCAGAATTGCAGAGGAGGCCTTCACTTACCCTAATGGAGATGCTTCCTCGCTGGCCTGGAATGCTGCTAGGGAGCGACTCCATAGGTAAGCGGCCTGTTAGCAATCTTGACATCAGCAACAGAATCACTTGTGTGGTATAAGCCTATTGTAAGCTGAATACCCAAGCCCTTTATTATTTACATAAGTGACATTTCCTGCAGTTGTCACTCCCACCTACCCCTGGTGTGCTGGAAAACACGGAGACGGCTCTGTGTTGATGTTCTCGAACAGATCCTACTTCCCCATCACAAAAAAAAAACCCATGATGACGAAAGTACTGCATTAAAAGCAAATAAAAAGCAAATGGAAAACATTAAAACACCATTAATAATTTCATGTTAAATATGGACGTAATATTAGCAGTCACTGAAAATACTGAAAATATAATTTTCCTTTAAGCTGTTGTCATTATTAATAATGTACAAGTCATTATATCTCAGTCATCTGATTTCTCCTGTTGGCAGGGGATTTACTGGGATCTGTAGACAATCTATTTTATTGTGTAATTAGTTTTGTGTTTCATTGAAATGCAGACTCGTCAAATAGGCGACAGCGTCACATTCCCCGGACACAAAAGGGAAAAAAAACAGACAGAAAATAGTTATCTGCGGTCTGCAAGTGTGGCTGCTTTTTGGAGTAGGATCTGCAATTTTCAAGACAACGCAAGATGGGGAGGCGGAAGATGAGGATTTTGCAGCAAACCCTGCATTAGTGCAAACACACCAAATTCCCAAAGCAGGCTTGTTAGTCAGATGATTATTAGATTAAGTCGTGTTTGTACTCAAGCTCTCTGAATTAGACTGTTTTTCTTCAGAATCCTGGAGATGTTTGCAGATGACAGTTTTATTTCCATTGAGATGAAGGCAGCAGTTGTCTGTTGTCAGTTCTGACTTGTCTGGCATTTTGGCTTCTTCCCTCGTGTTTCGAAGCTCAATCCAACCGATGTGTTAGCTACTGTGGATTGAAAGTTAGGGATGCATTTACACTTTTGCATCAGGATTATGCAGTATATGTGTATTGTAGTGTCCTACCATTCATTCTGATTTTTTTTAATGTGTATCTACGTTTCAGCTCTGTTGATCTCCTTGATAGCTGCATGGCATTTGTCGGCATGGGTTTCCTGATGGGAAGATTGGACCATGCCTATGTATTCTCCATCAGTGAACCATGCCTTTGAATTCTCCATCAGAAGGTCATGTAACAGGGTGCCTATGAAGAAGAACAGTTGAGACACAGAGACAGAGGGTTGTCAGTCTATGACAAGAAGAGCCTATACAAGGACCTTCCAGGCAGGATCACGAGGAATTATGACCTATGAAATTACATTAGCATGGTAAAGATTACATGAGTTTAGGGATTAGGATTACATATACTTTTAGTACATATGTGCTATGTTCTATTTCCCCGACCCCCCAGTTAATCCTCCTCACTAAAAAAACCCAAAAAAAACCCTTACCTCTCAAATAAACTTCACATCACCACTCCCTCCACCCCCATCTCCTACCATCTTTACCAGCTATAATACACTATCCAATGGGTTATGATGATACCTTACACAATATTGTCAATACTAGGGTGTACCCACTCATTATCCTTTACTGGTACCCATCTATTATGCTTTTATAAACATCTAATGACTTAAAAGTCAACCATATTAATCAATAACCACATCTCTTTAAACTTATCCTCTCTATCCTGCTGAGCCAATGTCAGGTCCTCCACATACGTAATTCATTTCATGTATCCAATTTTGAACCGTTGGTGCAGTGCGGAGTTTCTGCTTATGTCTGACATCAACTTAATGATGAAAATCTACAAAAATAAGAAATGGGACTTTGAAGGTGCTCTTGCATCTACCCTTAGGAACAAATATACAAAACCATTTATAAAATCACAATATTTTTTTTTCAAAATCATATTAAAGGTGAGTATTCAACTCCCAAATGAAAAACATTTTTAGATGAGACTTTTTGAAAAAAAAATTATTTTGTAAAAACAAAATTGTGTAGCTAGATCCTTTAGTACTTTTGATGCAACTTGAAGTTCAAGCAGGGCTCACTTAACCACTCATATGAGGGGCATTCAAGTCAAACCTGGACTTTTACTTTTACGGGTATAAAAAGGGATGCTAACGTAGTATGTGGCAAGTGTGTCCTATTACTGATAGACAGCGCACATGTCACTGGCCAGTCAAGAGACCGTTAATCAAGATGGCAGACAACAGTTAGTGTGTGCATGGAACAGCGTGTGGTGACGACGTTTCTTGTGAAGTTTCTACAGAAAACTGCAAGCACAGTACAGTGATGAGATGCTCAGCCGCAGTAAGACTTTTGAATGGTGTAAGTGTTTCAAAGATGGCCGTATGTACATAAGTGACAATCCTGACCGTGGTGGTTCCCAGCCCACAGCAGTCATTGCTGTGAACATTCAGCATGTGGAACACCTGATCCTGGATAATCAACACATAACCTGTTGTGAAATTGCACAACAGACTCATTTTTCTGTGGGAATGGTGAACACAATCACTCACGAACATTTGCATTTTCGAAAAGTTAGGGCACGTTGGGTACCAAGACTGCCTTCCACTTTTCCAACACAGAAGAGTTGAAGTCTGCACTGCGCTGAAGGAGCGTTTTGACAGGGAAGGCCAGGATTTGATCACTAAGAGCGTCCTGGTTCTAAAGGACAATGCACAAGCTCATACTGCTCACCGTCCTACATGCACATTACTGCAACGTGGCTGGGATGTATTGCCACATTCCTCTTATAGCACTGAGTGTATTCCACCTGTATGGACCCCTAAAAGAGTTCCTCAGTGGTCAGCATTTCAGCACTGATGACGAAGTGAAGCAGGCTGTCCTAGGATGGTTCAGAAGTACTGACAAATGTTTCCGAATGCCAAAGCTTTCAAGGCATTAGTTAAACATTGGGATAAATGTATAAATGTAGCAGGGCAGTATGCAAAAAATAAATGCAGTTTCCAGTCCTTAAAATGTGCTCTTTTATTATATAAACTCAAAAGTTCCAGTTTGACTTGAACACCCCTCATATACTATATTGCCAAAAGAATTGGCACGCCTGCCTTTACACGCACATGAACTTTAATTACATCCCAGTCTTAGTCTGTAGGGTTCAATATTGACTTGGCCCACCCTTTGCAGCTATAACAGCTTCAACTGGGAAGTCTATCCACATGGTTTAGGTGTGTGTCTATGGGAATGTTTGATAATTCTTCCAGAAGCACATTTATGAGGTCAGGCACTGTTGTCGGACAAGAAGGCCTAGCTCGCAGTCTCCACTCTAATTCATCCCAAAGGTGTTCTATCGGGTAGGACTGTGCAGGCCATTCAAGTTCCTCCACCCCAAGCTTGCTCATCCATGTCTTCATGGACCTCGCTTTGTGCACTGGTGCACAGTCATGTTGGAAAAGGAAGGGGCCATCCTCAAACTGTTCCCACAAAGTTGGGATCATGAAATTATCTAAAATATCTTGAAAGTTGCCTTCACTGGAACTAAGGGGCCAAGCCCAACCCCTGAAAAACAACCCCACACCATAATCCTCCCTCCACCAAACTTTATACTTGGCACAATGCAGTCAGGCAAGTACCGTTCTCCTGGCAAACGCCAAACCCAGACACGTCCATCGGATTGCCAGACAGAGAAGCGTGATTGGTCACTCCAGAGAACACATCTTCATCGCTCTAGAGTCCAGTGGTGGCGTGCTTTACCCCACTGCATCTGACGCTTTGCATTGCACTTGGTGGTGTAAGGCTTGGATGCAGCTGCTCGGCCATAGAAAGCCATTTCATGAAGCTTTCTATGCACTGTTTTTATACTAATCTGAAGGCCACAAGAGTTTGGAGGTCTTTAGCTATAGTTGGCGACTTCTGTGCACTGTGCGCTTCAGCATGCGCTGATCCCGATCTGTCATTTTACGTGCGCCTCAGCATGCGCTGACCCCGCTCTGTCATTTTACGTGGCCTACCACTTGGTGGCTGAGTTGCTGTTGTTCCCAGTTGCTTCCACTTTGTTATAATACTGCTAACAGTTCACCGTGGAATATATAGTAGCAAGGAAATTTCACGGATGGACTTATTGCACAGGTGGCAACCTATCATGGTACCACACTTGAATTCACTGAGCTCCTGAGAGCGACCCATTCTTTCACAAATGTTTGTAGAAGCAGTCTGCATACAGCTGCTTGCCAATATACAGTATATAGGTACCAGCAGCCTCCTTCCTTTTTCGGTCTACTCTATACAACAATTTCTCACTGATTCTGGGGTTTTACTTCCCCAAATGAGCTCTTTATAATGGTTGACCTTTCTTTTTTGATGATAATAGAAAGATTTCTGAACATAAAACGGTAAAATTTGAAACAAATAAAAATCTAGATAACACAACACCTCACAAACCATGAAAGCATGATTTACTCCCACCTCCTTAGCTCCTCTTTAACCACAAGTCAACCCATTATAATTTTAGACAAAAAAATTGATTGGTGTCTGCAGAGATATTTATCCCCAGGTAAATGATCCCACATGTGCATTTAAAGGGGACTGAAGGGATCACCAAGAAAACCTTTGTACCTGGACGATATATCTTAAATGCTTCTGATTTGAAAAAAATAATTTTAAAATAAGATCAATTCCCATACTTGTTAAATTCATTTATTAAATTAGGAAGACTGACAGAATATAAGTCATCGGAATATGCAGCTGAATTATATTACCTAGCCCCTACGTATATTTATAGTTATAATACCTTGATTCTGCCTTGTCCAATTATTTATGGAGAAATTATCTAAAATTATACCTGCCACTGTCATTCATTGGATTCCAATACAACACCGAGAACCAATCTCTCACCCCCTGCCCCACTGCAATGAATTTAACAATTTCTTTTATAAACATCCACAAATCCTAATCAAATGCTTTTTCTGTGTCTGCACCCAGAATTATCATCTGGGTCCATTTGATTGGGCCTCATGGATGATATCAACTGTCCTCCTGGTGTTGCCCCTTGCTTTCTGTGAACAGAAAAAAACCCTTGGACAAGAAACAAACACAATTGTATAAGGTTGATAAGCTGTCCAGTGAGTCTGTGAGCTAAACTTTTTGAAAATATTTTAATATCTACATTTAACAGAAAATATGACAGTAACTTGTGGTGCAATCTAAAGAATTTTCACCTATCTTATTTAATACTGCTGTATATGCCTCAAGAGATTGATATGACAAATTACATAATTAGTTTGGTTTGGACAAGGAATTAAAAGTATTAACAAAATTCTGAGATAGTTCCTGCATTTACATTTTATAAGGTTAATTTGGATATTCCTGATACTGCCATATACTGCTCTCTTTCTTGCCTTTGT
The DNA here is from genome assembly GCF_062004578.1 of Staurois parvus. NCBI lineage: Eukaryota > Metazoa > Chordata > Amphibia > Anura > Ranidae > Staurois > Staurois parvus. The sequence continues at coordinate 6,397,686 of NW_028318045.1, read as the reverse complement.
GTTAACCCGTTATATTATTTATGAAAATTTAATAATTTAAAGTAATATTCCGTAGAACAGTTAGCTATTTGCTCAGTCTTATATACATTCTCTTGTTTAAGATTCTTTATTGCTACAACATAAAAACAGAATTTTGTTGTTGCAAAAACCTAGCAAGCACTTTGCTTTTTATTGAAATGCTAAAAAAATTATCACCCACAGTCTTTCATAATATACTTAACTTTTATTCAAGAGGTGGTTGTTTGAGGCCTACTTGGCTCTAGTCAGCTCAGGCAGATCTGTGGCAGTGAGTAAAGTCTTGTGCCATGCTTCTAAAGTTCTAACTTAGTCTAGAACAAAGTTTCTCAACCTTTTTCCAGTCAGGGCACGCTTGAAAAGCTTTCACTCTCGAGGCACCCCAGTATAAGGCTTGGTTCACATCATTGCATGTCGTGGAAAGTACACAAAATTGCATGCATTCCTGACATGTAGACAAGCACTCTGTTCTTTAGCAGATGCACAGGGGTGACATCAATTTTTAATAATAACCCCATGCATTGGAAAATGTGTTGTGGTACAATATTGCAGTTGTTGGCTGTCCCTCATCTACACTGAAGCTGGCAGTGGGAGCCGATCATATGATTGGACCGGAGCACCCTCACAATAGGTAAGTATAAGCATCTTCCTTCTACATTAGTTAGGCTTAGAATGGGTGTGGGAGCAGTTTTAGTTACAGTTAGTATTCGACTGATGTTGCATCAAAATATCTGCACAGGGAATTTTTTATACATAGATCCCCTTAGAATCTTCTTTCTTTGTCCCTAAATAAATCAAGAAATTGAAAGATTATCTCATTTAATATTAATGTCCCCACACTTTTTGGCTTTTAAACAGGTAAGTAACTGAAAAAGGAATAGGACTATCTTTTAATTTTTTTATACAATCACATTTTATTAAGCTTTTGAACATTCCAAAAGAAAAAAGGAAGTTTAAGATGACAGTTACAAAGAACAGGTGTCGTACAACATACCACTTAGGCACATGATTGTAGGAAGTCCAAATACATGTGGACAGCCTGGGAATAGGCTGGACCCAGCATATAAAGGAAAGCATAAGTCAATCAGAACAGTACAAAGGTTCAGTAAGGTGAACAAAAGTGTGCATGGATCAGATGGACATCTATTGTACAGAAGAAAGTAAGGTAGATTATGTGCATTACAAAGCACACTCATATGAGGAGAAAAAAAACAAATAAAAAACAAAAAGGGGAAACAAACCTACAAAACTAAGTCTGGGGAGGCAGGTGCATGAATATATCAGAAGTGCCAATCCAGATGATTACAGTGAATGGGGCTGACACTTGCTATGTAAGTAATTGCTTAGGTATCTCAGTGGAGTAGTACATCCAACCCATGCACACATCTCTAAATTTGTCCTGTTGATTTTTAACCATGTGTACCCAACATTCTGCCTCCATTATGGCATTTACTTCCCCTTTTCAGTCAATTACGGAAGAACAGTAGTCTGTTTCCAAAATATGGGCATTAAGGGTGTTGCCTCAGTCAGCAAGTGGGAGGACAGAACCACCGTAGATGGAAGAACGTGCCTCGTTGGTCACAACCCCTCCAGCATTAGGCATTAACAGTTGGAAACATCTGAGCCAGGCAGGATGGGGTTCTATACCATCTAGTAAAAAATTTATATGATATTTCTTTTGAGGAATAGGGACTATTTTTACTATGGTACTACTAGGGTTTTGCTTCTTGAAATTCTAACACACAAACACAATATGTTTGTGTGATCTTAAAAACCTAATTTCTCAGGGGTGTCCATCCTCCTGGCAGCAAGTTATTATGCCCATTTCTAGTGTGAACTAACTTGCAGTAAAAAATTAGCAAGGCATGACAATAGTAAGGGAAGAGAAAGAGGTATGAGGAGAGAGAGAAAAAAAAGAAAAGGAGAGAGGAAATCTTCCATACACATGGCCAAACTCCCTCCTACTACTATCCATCAAAGTGGTAATATTACAACCAGTAACTGATCTACCTAGCCTCAGTACAACACTAAAATCCCCTTTAGCAAAAACCTTAATAGCCCTCATATTGTGAAGGCAGTGAAGCACAACCCCAGAGATAGATACCTTGTTCCCCTGGCTTAATACCAAGCAAATATTTGTAACATCCAATTAACATCAAAAACCTCCGATCTTAATATAATCTGGAGTATTAAATATTGGGCAGGGGAGGATGAATGAATCATAAGGGGGAAGAAAAGAGTTGGGAAGAAAAAAAAATAGAATTAAGGAGGAGGGGGGAAATCCCCAGTTGAGAAAAAATTGAAACCCCTAATGTATTTACAAACTCAATTTATTCCTACCTGTTTATCCTCGGGATCAGATTAAATAAGCCTTGTAGAGAAAGGATACGTTTTTCCACGGGTGTAGCCTCAGGTAAACTTCTAAACCCTTATATTGCTACTGCAGTCTCCAAGCCTTCCATATGTGTATCCACTAAACTATTGAAAATTCCTCAAACTATCGATCTCCTGATGGATCTTGGTATTAGAAGATTCAAGCTGTTCTTTCCCTGCACTCACACCCTCCATCTTCTCTTGTACTCTTGCTGTTTGGGTGACACAGGGAGATTCTATGTGCAATGCTATTACATCATATTGGTCAACAAGTTTTGAAGGCACCGCCAAATGCTTTACAAATCCCTTGGGGTAGATGACCTATTATATGTCCAAGGATCAGAAGAACATTTGCTTTTATAGCCAACCTTATTTGTCTATATTTGGTCAATGCCACATCCACATTAGGCAATTTCAAGGCTCAGTCCAACTGATGTTTCAGATATGGTAGAATGAATGCTAAGGGTGTATTCACACTTTTGCGTTATGGTAACACAGTATATGTCCATTGCAGTGCGCAGCCATTCATTCTAACTTTTAAAGCGTATGGCCATGGTATGGCCATGGTAGGCCATATTGCTGCTTTGTAAATCGGCTTGTTAGTTTGTTACAGCATACCATAAACAGCTGCTTTTTTTAATAAAGTGTTTGGTTTAACTTTCTTTTCATCCTTTGTTACATCTCAATTCTCAACTCTGCTGACCATATGCTGCCTTTTTGAAGCCTACATGCATTCCAGCGGTGGCTGCATCATATTTCTTGGGTGGATCACTTTCTTGATGAAAAGGTCGTGTGTGGCCCTGAGACATCACAATTTAATGCTGTGATCATATTTAATACATTTTTGGACACTCCTTTGAAGATCCATGGTGGGCTGGCAATATATGCTCTGACATGTATTGACACTGATTTCTTAGTTGCTACCAGGGGTGGACTGAGAACTCATGGGGCCCCGGGGCAATAGGGGATCATGGGGCCCTTCCTTGCCCAAACTCAAAAAAACCTATGAAAAAAGGTACCAGGAGCATTTCATGGGGCCCCTTACTGACCCCGGGCCCTCGGGCAGTGCCCGAGTTTCCAAATGGTCAGTCCGCCCCTGGTTGCTACAGTACCCACTTGCTTTAAGCCATTTCCAGGAACGTGTGTAGTTGGCATATTCTATTTAAGGAGTATAGTTGCTCTAAAACAAGAAGCTCCTGAACAAAGATCTTCATAGCAGGATCACCAGGCATTATTTTACTTGTAGATTTTGGAAGACTGGAATGATTTAATTAGCATGTCAAAGGTTTTATGAGATTTTATTGATTTGGTTTTGAAATACTTTAAGTACAGGTGTGCTTTAAATTTATAGTTTAAACCTCACTTTATCTGTCCATATGTGGTCAATGCCATGACCCTGTTTGCACACATAAAAAAGTGAACCTTTTCTGTGAAAATAGGGACACATTGTCTATATGATTTTACCCTGTCTATTTATCAGATGGTATTGCTGTCAGTCTAAACTTTCACAGAGCTAGACAGATGTGTAAATAATATCTATATTTACTGTTTACAAGCAGTAAGCAGCAAGATCCCATAGAAAATGTCTAAGCAGGAGTTGGCCATGCACTCATCCATCTTGTTTCTGGCACCCATCTTGAGTGCACAACCACTCAGTTACCCAGAAAGCATTTAATCCCCATTTCCTAATTATTGTCAGTCTCCTCTTCATCTCCACTGTCTACCTTCTACAACACCCATATCAAAGCAATTATCGGCCCCTTTCAGCTTTTTGTTAGGCCTTATCTGTCCACCATCACTGAGGCCTGTTATCTTCTCCACCTCCTTATCCTCTCTGTCTTCTCAGTAAGCGCTGCCATTTATCACTTTCTCCCTGTTCCCTGCAACCAATCTATCAGCTTGTGTTATCACCTTTTACTAAAGCAGGATAGAAACATATATTCCACTCATTGCTCAGTTCAAGCCTTTGTGTGTCTTGTCCTATGAGAAGTCCCAGAGAGAAGTCATGTGTCTGTGTGGAAAAATGTACATGAATTTCCTATTGTACCAACAGGGACAAAGAGCAAAAGTTCTACCCTTCCCCACTCTATCCAAATCTACTGTAAAACATGTTTTGGCTGGATTTCCTCTCTAAATAAATAAAAGGTAGGGTTATAAGGGATACAGAATATACTGTATACCTGTCAGGGCAGGAACGCTGGAATGGGCAGGCAGGCCTATGGTACGGTCACGCTGCGACTGACGACAGCCACTACCCACAGACCAGAGTCCCTCAGGGCGTGGAGTCTAAGCCCCAGGCTACCCTTCACCAGGGCCCCCTGATGGTGGGGATGGACTTGACGCAGCCTGAGACCAGGTCGCGGCGCCCGAGTGACCCCAACTGCGATAACGACTGCCGCCAATGGCGTACAGCTGGTGGGAGCTAGATGGGAACACGAGTAGAGTAGTCAGACAAGCCGGGTCAATAACAACGGAGCAGACAGTACTAGACGGTAGGCAAAGAATACTCAGGTCACGGGCCGGGTTCAGCAACGGGAGGTCAGGTAAAGGGTTAACGCAGAGAGTAGTCTTGTCCAAGCCGAGTCGGTTACCAGGAGAGCAATGGGAACAACACAAGAGCTTGCAACAGGGCAACATACAGGACACAAGTGCAGAGCACACTTGCAGACAGCAGGTTTAAATGTGCTCAACCACACCCTTCTGAGGAGGAGCCGCAGAAGCCTGAAGGCATAAAGGTTCCCACCATGCTTTGCAGAAAACCAAGATGGATGCCAGCTCATGGAGATGCACAAGCTCTGAAGAAAGGTAGGACCTTGACAATACCTCATCATTTTCATCAATAGCTGTCCGCATTGTAACGATACAACTAATTATTTTTTTTTAAATCATATATTCTTCATTAAAGAGAGTTTTTACAAACAATTAAATGACATCAGCCTCACAATCCTGGGCTGAAAAAACAAATATACTAAAAAACCAAGAAGAATGTGTAAAAGAAAATAAAAAGGTTAACAACACCATTTGTCTCCAGATAGTGAGGTAGCTACAAAGTAATTATAGTATACACAATACAACAATAGTATACACCGTGTACCTGCAAGAACCTTCAAAAATGAAACACATTGTATATAAGAAATATTAGCTGAATTTCCCACTGTATGGGGGTACAGAATAATAATCTATCAGTAAAGGCCAAAACTCTGATATGGGCTTTCCATTGATCCCTTTAGTGTGGGAAGTTGTACTACCAAACTCTGTGGAGTCTGACCCACTACATCCTTATGCCTGTGACTGCGTTATGACTGCCAACCTAACCTTTCAGTAAAAATTAATAAGACAAAAATTTGTGTGCTGTTTTTGTTGTCAATTAGGCACTAAGAACACCCACGCAGAAGAGCAGACATCTATCCAGGAATGAGGCATTTATATTTCAGTTTAACAGCCTAAAAAATAAATAAAATAAATATTTCTAACCAATTGTAGAGCAGCCAATCTTGGGTTATCCAACCAGTTATTCCAGAGTTTTCTAAATTTGACCATGCATCCCCTATGTTGGTAAACCATATGTTCTCTTTGTGAGATCTCATTTACTCATTTTACTAATAGGGAATGTATCAGGGTAGATGGGGAGATCCACTCCTGGGCAACAAACTTTTGTGCTACGAACAGCAGGTGGAGGATGCCGTGTAGGTTTGTGGGGTGAAAAGCTCCACATCCAGCCATCCCAATATACACACGCATTGGGATATTAGGAAAAAATACCTTTTATAATGGTGTCCAGAACAAGGATCCATTACCTGACCAGTTTAGGGCATTTACACATCAAATGTGTTAATGTTCTAGTATCAATTTTGCATCGTGGGCACACTAGGGGTATCCCTCCTGTGCCAGCTGAAGAGTTTCTTGGGGGTATGGTACGAACAATGTATAATAAAGAGTTGGGTTATTTTTTGAGTTACAGAAAGGGACACTTGCTCTACATTGTTGAGAATATCAGATCGCTCTTCATCATTAAGAGATCCAATATCCGTTTGCCAGTGCATTCTACACTTCAGAAACATCGATTTTGATGTTCTATGTAGTAATGAACTACAAATTGGCGATATTTGTCCTCATTTGGAGGTTGCAGTTAGAGTTCAGTTAAGTTTAATGAGTGTAATATATGTCCAGGGAGTAAATTCTGATTTTGTTTGGATGGCCTGGCGAAGCTGCAAGTACTGGAAAAAACATTTATTGGGCAGCCTAACTCCTACTGCAAGGTGTGGAAGACATTCAGCAATTGGCTACTGATCAATGTTTGAATCCCTCTAATTTAAGTTATTCAAGGTAGTTGAAATTTTTAAAAATTCAGGTATAGGCAGTGTACCCAGTGTAGTGGAAATGGGCTTTAGCTCTGTTCCATACCCTATCTATCATGCAAAGCTTATGATACCACCCAGGTACTCTGAATTGAATTGAGCCATGTGTGAATGGACAAACAGAGCAGCATTTTGGGAGCGAGCTTGCTTGGGTGCCCCCATAGCAAGCTGCTTGCTATGGGGGCACTAGGCAGGAAGGAGGGGCCAGGAGTACTGCCAGGCGACCTGAAAAGAGGAGGATCGGGGGTTGCTCTGTGTAACACCAATGCACAGAGCAAGTGAGTAAAAAATGTTTGTTATTTTTAAACAAAAAACTGCCCTTAATATTACTTTAAACTGTTCTGCTGCTGGGCAGTTTTAAACTTCTGTATCCTCTGCAGTGTCTTAAAGCGGTATTAAACCCCAAAACAAAAGTGTAGCTTACCAGTCCTTAGATTAGTGTTAGCTGCATTCATTTTTTTATTTAATTTTTTAGGATGTTTTTTTCTTTATTTCACCTGGTGGTCCAGGCAGTGAAACACCTTCTGTCTTAGGGTGTCTGCATCCTGGATGAAATAGTAAAGCAGGCACCCTTGGACAGCTTGGTCTGTTAACCACTTGCCCTCCAGAAGATTTACCCCTCCTGCTTGACCAGGCCATTTTTTGCAATACGGCGCTGCGTTACTTTAACTGACAATTGCGCAGTCATGCAACGCTGTACATAAATTAGATTTATGTCATTTTCCCCCCAAATAGAGCTTTCTTTCCGTGATATTTGCTCACCTCTGAGTTATTTTTTACCCTATAAACAATAAAAGGCTGACAAGTTAAAAAAAAACCAATATTTTTGACTTTTTGCTATAAAGCAAATCTAATAGAAAAATAAAAAAAAAGTTTCTTCATAAATTTAGGCCAAAATGTATTCTACTACATGTCTTTGCTAAAATAAAAATCCCAATAAGTGTAAATTAATTGGTTTACGTGAAAGGTATAGCATCTACAAATCAGGATATACATACTGGATTTGTTATTTATTTATTTTTTCATACTAGTAATGGAGGTGATCAGTAACTTATAGCGGGACTGCGGGTCTGGTGGGAACTGACTAACTGCCACTGACATCTCCAGTGACACTAATACAGTGATCAGTGCTAATAAAAAGCACTGACACTGCACTAATGACTCCGGAAGGGGTTAACAGCTGGGGTGATCAAAGGGTTACCTGTGTGTTAGGGAGTGTTTTTATTGTGTACTATGTGTTGTTTTACTAAGCAGACCTGCTGCTTTCTATCTCTCTGCTGTGCAGAGAGATAGAAAGCAGCATGTCCATGCTGACAGGAGAGAGATCTGTGTTGTTTAAACCCAGGTCTCTCCCCTCTCAGCTTTGCCAATGATCACCGAGTACAGGCTGGGAGCCGGTGATTGACATCCACAGGAGCCAATAGCAGTGCAGGTAGGGCGGCGCGTGCGTGCCCCCTACCCGGACATGTAAAATCATGTATATTTATATGATTTTGCACAGCAGAGCCGCCCTGTAGCAGTACATCTGCTATGAGGCGGCAGGCAACTACTTAAGGTATGTTAAAAAATAACAGACTTACTGGCCAGATCATCAGGTGAAAATAAAGAGTCTAAAAAAAAAGAAAACAAATGCAGCCACCACATATAAGAATTGGTAAGCCGCAATTTAAGCAGAAATAATCCTACTGATATACTGGTTTTCCAAAACTGTTACGTTCCAGGCATGCAATGAATGATAATTGTCACAGGTTCTTGTACTGTCAGCCAAACTGTCATGCCAAAAAATGGATGGTGTCATACCTGTTCACATGTGCAGAGCCATAGAAACTGCAGATCGAACAAAAGCTAAAATGGCAGCTTCCTTGGCTGTAACAGGAGGGTTCAGTTCCGCTTTAATACATTTGTGTTTTTGGGTCTAATACCACTTTAATACTTGTATCCCCAGCCATTGTCATGCAATTTAAAAATGGCCCACTGCTGGTCAATTTTACACTGCTGTGTTATCTGTGATCACTTAATGAGTGTAGTAAAACACATGCTTTTTTTTCTGTAGCACATTTTGGCCAATTCTCCCTCATCAAAATTGTCCCACTGCTGGCTTATTTTACACTGCTGTATTATTGGTGGTGGTCTCTTAATTTTTAAAGAGAATTTGATAGAAATTGGCCAGCCGCAGGGGCAGCCTTGCTAAACTACTGGATAATTCCTACCTGGCAGTCAAAGCAAGCATATTACTGTTTGATATTTAAGCATTTGTTGCTACTAAAACTACCTAAAAATGGTTCTTTTCAAACTGAAATAAATCAGATTGTGGCGCTTCTCTATGTAAGCCAAGCTAATTGTAAAATAGAAAAATCAATTACACAGCGAAATATGAGCTGACATTGAGACTGTCCATGAAATTTGTTTTATTCTGTAACATCACGTACAACTTCAAGGTATCCCCCAAGCATGTTATTTAAAGAATTTGTGCATTATCAATGTTGCTCTCGATGGCTCATGAAAAGACCAGCTACCTGCTGTAGTTTTTTTTTTTATATTTTTGCATTGGTACATATCCTCATAGCAGTTCCCAGTTTTCTGTTTTTTGTTTTTTTTTCTCGACAGTATTTTGTTTGATAGACCTAAAAATGGAAAGAATTTAATAACAGGATTTTCCTTCAAATAGACTGCAATGGGATTTGCTTTGATTCAAGTTAATTTCAAGCAGAATCGGTCGAGCCCTTGGTAAATCAAACCTGGCCAATTGTTATTGTTTTTTTTTTATATTTCCAACACATTTTTTCAAATAGGATGCATCTGTTACATTTTGTTTGCAGAGAACATGGGGTTTACCTAATAGAAAGCCGTGCCTCCTGATGTTTTACCTGTCTAACAGAAAATCTATTTAGGGCATTATTAACTGCAGCTTTGTGTAAACTGTTCTCTTGCTATTCATATGTACTCATAACAGACAGATGAATGAGATGTAGGAAGGCCTCCCACCTTCCAAGTCTCATTCATCTGTGCATTTTGAGTAGATCTGCACAGCAAGAGATCATTTTATACCAAGCTATTCACAACATAGCAGTAAAATGTACCACAAGCTAGCCACCAGCTTGTGTACCCAAAGCTAGCTAAATGGTAAATATTAAATATAATTAAGAGATATTTGATATGTACCTAACAAAAAATTATTTTAGTCCTAAACATAATAAATGGCAAATAATTTAAGTAAATCTGTCTATTTTCCCAGCATTACACAAATGCCCAGATTTGTAGGAATATGACAAAGTAATCAAAACATCAGGAAAACTGAGAAATTAGAATAGAAAATGTATAAACTTTTATATATAAAAAATTAATTCAAGAGGGTGGCAATCTCTTATAATGTACAATGTATTGGTAAAGATATAGAATGATGGAAAACAGAAACATATTTGCAAAAATAATAGTTATTCTTTTGAAAAAAAAAGTTCAAATCATAATTGTGTGTTAGCCTTGGCTTGCTCTTTGCAAGTCTCAACCTCTTATGCTTTTTCTCCCTCTTTCCGTAACTGAATCAAGGCTTCCTTTTATGTTTCTTCTTGCTGACATCTTGTTCTCAGTATAGTTGTGGTCAACCCCAGACATCATGTCTGAATTAAAGAATAAACAGATCAGTTTATTCAAGCTTTCAACCTTGAAATGTTTTGGAGAGCAGATTGTTATAATGACGGGTCTCTAAATTCTGCAGTTCTTAAAATGAAGGTCACTAAATATTTAAAATGAGACGCATATACCCTATGTACAACAATGTATATACAGTACATGAGTCATTTAAAAGATAATGAGTCTTTAGTAAGCTTTTTTTTTTTAAAGTTTACACATCAAAGAAAATGTATAATGGCTTTCACTCAGTTTTATTCTACACTTTATAAATGTAGCGCCCCCCTAGCTGCTAGTTGAGGTAACTTTAGTTTGGCTCCTCTGTAGGCAAAAGAGCAGGGGTTAAAAATGTTACTAAGCCATCAACAGTAAAATCAGTCTGTATATGCAGACTGCAGTTTTCTGGCCAGTCATGTGATGTCATGGGTCCTTGTAGCATGCTTGTTATACTCACTGTGGAACCTAAGGGGTTAATCCTCTGCATTGTGTAAAAAGGCTGTTTGATCCTGTCTTCTCTGATCCTCCCCTTCTTATGCTGTTCCCAATTCATCTACTGATAGACCAGAGCCTTGGGGGCAAGCTGCACATGCTCAGTTTGGTGTGTATTGCTAGATCATTTTTCTTTCTTGGGAGAGTGCAAGTGATCAGCACAGGGCCAATCATTGCTGTCCGGACAGAGGGGTCAGGGGTTATGCAGCCTCATAGGACAATCAGGGGAGAATGAAAACTCCTCCTACAAGCTTTAATCCAATGCTCTGCTGGACACTGATAGAAGTTACAAGACTGCTATATACTGCTGATGAGAAAAAGTATTTAGCAGTTTATATTTACTAGAATAATTGCATTTCCATGAGACCAGATACAGTGAATGCAGAGTCATGAGTTTTGTAACACTTTACAAAACTCATGTGTGTTTTGACTGCGCAGTGTTCCAAGGACTGTGGCTTTGCTACCTCCCCCGTTTTCTGGAATTTTGTGGATAGTTCTACGATCTAGTGGGTGAAGGAGCAGAAATTGTAACCTGAATATTTATGTTATAATTATATCTATTATCAGTTCCTACCAGGGGCGGACTGACAACTCATGGGGCCCCAGACAGTAGGGGATCATGGGGCCCCTGTGTCCTTGCCCAAACTCAAAAAAGCCTATGAAAAAGGTACCAGGGGCATCTCATGGGGCCCCCTACTGACCCTGGGCCCTCAGGCAGTGCCCGAGTTTCCAAATGGTCAGTCCGCCCCTGGTTCCTACCAATCCCTGAGGAGGTAAGGCTCAGTAGGTAGGGGAACCATCCATAAATACTCAGGAGCCTGGCAGTTGATGGGTCCAGTTGCCTGGAGGGGACCCCTGTGCTGGGGGGTTCTGCCCCTGAGCAGAAGGAAGGTCAGAGGAGAGAGACTGAGGGAGAGAGCAGGAAAAGCTGGAAGCCTCAGACCTTTTCTCAGCCTCAGCTAGTCTTAGCTGAAGACATCCTGAAATCAAGACCCAGCCTGTATAGTGGTATTATATATACATAGAAAAGAAGTGTGCTACCAGATAAACTGTTAGATACTGTGAGTGCTGAGAATCAAGTAAATGTGAACAATACAAAAGTTCAATACAAATTGCACATGAAAACTATCAATATATAAACATTTTTTTTTTTAAAAAAAGAGAAAAAAGTCCCTCCACCAAGATTAATGGCATGTGCAGGTTCCTGGATTCACCCACAGCAGCGTGAATAATGGTGTGAGAAAACATTCCAATTGATCTTGTGCCCTCCACCACAAATGAGCCTCTTACCCGATACTATGGATCTCCAGTAACAAAGATCATTATAGCATGTGACATGACAAACGCCTCTAGGTAACCTGCGATAGTCCTCATCCAACCACCAAGCTGAGCAGCTCCAAGTGGTCAGATGAGGACTATCGCAGGTTACCTAGAGGCGTTTGTCATGTCACATGCTATAATGATCTCTGTTACTGGAGATCCATAGTATCTGGTAAGAGGCTCATTTGTGGTGGAGGGCGCAAGATCAATTGTAGTGTTTTCTCACACCATTATTCACGCTGCTGTGGGTGAATCCAGGAACCTGCACATGCCATTAATCTTGGTGGATGGATTTTTTGCTCTTTAAAAAAAAATTTAGGAAATATTGATAGTTTTCACATGCAATTTAAATTGAACTTTTGGATTGTTCACATTTATTTGATTCTCAGCACTCATCTAAAATTTTATCTGGTAGCACATTTCTTTTCATGTATAAATAATTTTTCTCATCCTTGTATTCAGATGTGAAATAGTTTCAGCTGCAGGTAGTCACACCGAGCGCAA